>NC_051154.1:108888019-109250519 GCF_013339745.2 Dermacentor silvarum | reverse complement strand
GGCTCGACATGCTTCTGTCGATGCGTTTGAGATTTAGGTAGTACTAAGTCATTCTTTATTCATCAGGTTACGACAAGAGCAGTAGCGCGGTACTCTCAATTGCTAGACGAACCCGTTAAATTTCTCCGGTGAGTTTCAACACGGCGTAGAGTTATTCGCGGTCGAACTCTTCACTGTTATGAACTGCCTAAAACATGTCTGTCGCTGTAGCTTCTTTTTCCTTTTTCTTTTTTTTTTCTGCCGAGTGTGGTGCTGTGTTCCTTCTCATACACCGTTATTTTTATTCTTATTGTTCGAGTAAGCCTGTCGCCACAGCCACCGTTTCGGTTTAGCTGAACATACGATCCTTTGCTGCCCTCGTAGCTTTCAAGTGCGAAACGCAAAGCACAACGCGTGTCCATCTACACGCGCGATTTTCAATACAGCGAGCTTTTCCGGAAGTACAGACACCATCTCCTTATTCAGCATCCCTCACTGCAATACAAAGAAGCATATTACGGGGATAATGTTGGCTCTCCTGGGGAAGCCAATTTTGCAGAAATTCTTTTTCTTCATGGCTGCATCTAGTGATAGCAAAAACAAGCAGGGTGGCATTAACGTACGGGCACTCGTGCATGCACGTGAACCACGCAGCTATGTCACAGAATCCAATTTATTCGGGCTGTAAAAATTTTACGTACCTCCCTCCTTCCTCATAGGGGTAAGAAAAGAATTCATGCTAGCGCCTGCTTTTCCCTGCGCCGCTGTGAATACAGTCATTTTGTTTATACAAAAATTATGCGCCGTGCGGTTGCGAACAGTCGTTAAATGCGTGAGCAGAAATAATTTGCTTTACGCTTGTCATAACTGAAAAGGGCGCTCCCGTTGGTTTAATATTCGAGGTTCCTTGTCTGCTGCTTTCTTTTTTTCCTATGATATGAATTTATATTAGAGGTTTGCGCCTTTACGTGGCGCCGGCTGCATCTCGTCGCGAGTCAAGCAATAAATGAAGCGCCGGAAAAGGCAACTGAGAAGAGTGTAAAAGCACGAACACACATGCACATTTCCGGGATCGAGTAAAAGAACGGCAGTATAAAGAGAGTACAAAGATACGCACAGATGTGCCGAGTTTTACAGACGAGTGGGCCAACGCAACTACATACAGTCGAACCCGGTTATGTCAAATCCATTTATAACGAATTAACGTATATATCGAATACCTGTAATATCCTCTTGAAAGTCCCATGCAAATGTATAGGGCTAATGCACTCGTATATAGAACGCCCGTTCACTAGCACATTCGATATATCGAACGCGGCGCCACGCCGAAGACCTCAATGTGCACTTCTCGGTGCACATTGAGGTCTTCTGGCTCCTGGAGGTGGAAAAGAGAATGTGCAGTCAGTTGAGTCGTGTGGGTCATTTGTGCAGTAAATTGAGCCCCGTCGAGCTGTTCGGCTAGCCCGCGTGCTACCTCGAACATCAACATTCCTTCTTTCCAATTTTCGTGGCGTCGTCGTGTAGGATGAGTGCCTATTTGTGAGTTCATTTTCCGCAAGTGATGGCCGCTGCAAGTGTAAAGAATCAACTTGAACTTTGCAATGAAATTGAAAGTGATGCAGCAATTTTTTGCAGGTAAATAAAGTGTGCTTGCTTTTTTTCCGAGTTGCGTGCAGTAACTTAGCGGCCCTCGGACGTACCAATCGGTAAGCCGCCGTTTGCCTCAGGGCCTATTATATTATATATCGAATTACCTATATATCGAACTTTTTTGCGATCTCCTTCAGATTCGATATATCCTGTTCGACTGTATAACTATACCATTTACACATACTTGCATCATCTAAACAACATACATAACAATTTCATAACTACATTTAAAGAAGTTCAAATTTTCATGGCACATATATAATCTGCTGTATTGAGCTGTATATCAATGGGCTCAACCACGAAGTGTTAACACGAAGTTGAAATCTTGCAGTTTTCAAAGAATGTTTTAAAAACGACAAACGCTGTTCTTTTAACGCCGCTGTTGGCCGAGGGTCAAGTATTTCTTTTTTTTTTTTATGAATGCTCGACAGTCCATCAACCTTGAATCCTCCCTCAATCTTTGCTATGCAGCATTGTATTGGGGGCACTCGAGAAAGGAAGTGTTGACCATCCTCGTCCGCGTAGCCGCAAAGACGCTGCGGTCTGCGAGCACATTGTATTATATATAAAACGTGTTGCGTGTATCAAGTCCCAGATTATTTTATAAAGTTAAATAGCATTTAATCTAATATAGATATGACGGAATTGTTACTTTAATCAAAGGGCCAATACAGAACAAATCGTAACATTTTGAATGCTGATCAAACCAGGTGCTTCTGCTGAGTCGACCAGATATCTCTCAGCAGCAGGCAGACTCCACTACGTCAAGGGGAAGATCTAATGTTTCATGTTTTCGTTTGCCTTTCTTGCTGGCCCACCGGCTGCAGGGTTTCTGGTTACGGGGTCCTGGTCAGGGTGTCGACCCGGGCCTGAACCGAAAGCCGTAAACGAACCGATATTCTTGAAATGCGCCTGAACCCGAACCGAACCTGAACAAATAATAATTATAACCTTTGCCGGTTTGGGACAAAACTCTTCACGCATTTTGGGTCACGCAGAGAAATGACCCAAAATTGGGCATTAGCTTTAAGAGAAAACAGCTTCCCTTCCACAGTGAGCCCTCCCAACTTTTGTCTCTTATGACGGTTTGTATGCACGAGTAGGCACAGGTGCTACGTATTATGCCAAGATTAACGGGCAACAAGGCCGAGACGCTCGTATTCCGAACTATCCAATATTAGCTGAGCATAAACGTTTCTTCGAGGTCCTCTGAAGGACCGCCTATTGTTCTGCAACATTATGGTCAAACCGTTAGCTTAGGTAACCTAAACACTAACCGTTAAAAGCAGAATGTCGACTGCGCTAACTAGGGCATCATAAAAGCACACGCACCACGAGATATGCAAAGTAGATGAAAGTTACCCTCGCGGAGGGAACGCGGCAAGTCAATCAAAGGAGCGGTAGATGACGCTACTGCCGAGAGCGAATGTTGCTGTCTCAAAAAGCCAAGTCAGTTATCACGAGTGGTACGGGGTGGAACACTCCATGCGCTCGCGTAATAGCTCCGATTAAGCATAAGGAAATCATTCTGAACGTAGAGAAATATTGTGTCCGGCAAAACATATTACTGCTTGCTTTCAGCAGTCTAGCATCGTCGAAATTCACGGCGGCCAGCGAGGGCCGCTAACAAAGTAAAAAAGTGTGCAGGACGTTTTCGGTGCTACCATTGTGCTTAGAAAGCGAAATCGTTTCATTCCAGACCCTTTATATGTAGAGATGAAGCAACACCCTGGTCTGTTTACGAGGAAGTACTCGCGTGCACTCGCGTAATGTCATCATGGAAAGCGCACTTTCCTGAGCGCGTGACTGAGATGCAAAATTTGCAGCGGCGTTCTCTTAGTTGTTTTTAAAGATTTTCAATGGCAAGGTGCCTTTCGCTTTACCCCATGGTGATTGTGCTACACAGTTTTTTTTATTGCTTTATTGACAGTTTAGTTTACATTAAATGACTTGTGTCTTTCTTTGTTCCAAAATACTCAGCCCGATTTTGAAGTCAAACGTCTTTAAAAAAGCTCAAAGGTGTCGCTTGCTGAAACCGCATGTAACGAAAACATGTTTAGCATTATCGCTTGTATCTTTGCAACCATACTACCCACACACCTTACTTCAGTATTGCTGTGTAGAACAAAGAAGCCATTACGCGATCGTATATGTCTATAGCGTGCGCAGCTAGATGGCGCCGTTGTCGCGCCACGCATGACGTAATCGGAGCTAAATTTAGCCTCTCACTCGGCTTGCAGAGAGGCATAGCTTAGCAGCTCGTTTGTCCAGACGAGCAGGAATGGTCACGTTTGAGAGAGATCACTATGCCGCAGTAGGTACAACTTATCAAACTGGTGTTTGTACACTAGTGCCCAAACACCCTGTGCAAAACAAACGGGCCCACTACGAAGAGGGAGCGAGCACGATTGCAGAATGAGACCGTAATACCCCCACTAGCTGTAACTATGTGACATGTGATATAATAGTATGCGATTATATGCGTAATACAAAGCAATAAATTAAGGACGGGCGGCTACAGAACGTTTTTTTTTTTGCACCGAGCTCGCCATAACGCATGTTTGCTACATTTGTTGCTCCCCTTCATATGTATCTGTGTTCAAAATAAAATAGAAAAATCCAGGCATCAGGAATTAAATACGTAAAGCTAGACGCTTTGAGCTACGATTAGAGTGAACATACCTGTTTGCTGGAGCTATGTAACTTTAAATTTTCACGCCTGAAACCACCTAAAATATGATCTTTTCTGTCAGGTTACAGTGGCGTCATCTCGTAACTCTTCCGCGTGAAAACGTACACATGGATAACTAGTGGTTCAAAGTTAACGGGTACCTTGTCGCGTGTCAATTTGGCATTTCGAGGATCAACTGTACTGCGCTGAACCAATTCGACGCTGTGAACCGGTTCGGGAACCGTTATAGCTTTCCATTTCTTCGAACTTTTACTGGTATCAATTTAAATCATATGACGTGATCCTAGCACTAGCTTTTGTGTGCTCCTTGAGGGCTTCATATACTAAGTGAGCACTCAACGTACTTGTGCCTATATTCTTTAATAAGATATAGGCAGCTTGATTACATCGCTAAATATAATTTATTTTTGAGATTCCTCTGTCTATGTCATGAAGCGCAGAGCAGAGCGATTGGCAAAAAGTTCAGGTAAGATTGATAATGTCACTGATGTTAATTCAAGCGGTCATTGCACCTGTATGTTCGGTATGATAAACGCGGAAGACAGAGGAATTATTTCGACATGATCCGTAGGTACACTCGGGATTATATAAGTGGTATCTCCGATACAGTGTCAGTTACTTGGCGGCTGTCACGAACTAGCTCTTGCGCGTGATTCCTTCAACTGATAATTAAATTTGGGGTGTTGTCAGTACCCAAGGTGGCTATTCTGTAATGTTGTATTGTTGCTGTTAATCTTAACGAACGTTATTTATTTCTTTGTCTTGAAAGTCTTTTCTTGCGATTCCTATGCTGGTACTCTCTGTAAATTCACGAAACACGCTTTATGCGCTAGCAGAGCACCGTTCAAAACAAAGCAGCGGCGCGAACAGCTGCCGTCTGCTGCACTGGCATCAGCAGCTGCATCAGGTCGCAGAACAGCGCCAGGAAGTTGTCGAACTTTTTCGTAATGCGCCGATCGCAATAACTATAACTCCTTTTCTTTTTCTTCCGTTTGTTATTTATTTATTTATTTATTTATTTATTTATTTATTTATTTATTTATTTATTTATTTATTTATTTATTTATTTATTTATTTATTTATTTATTTACTGCTGCCGTGAACAAGCATGCCCATTATGAGCAGATTTTATTAGCAGCTTTCGCCGCGAAATTTGAGTGGGACTAAAATAAACCAAATACAGTGAAGGTTAACATAAATGACACGTCCCGTGGGAGCTTTAATTGAACCATTAGACGCCGTACCCTCTGGCGAAGCTGACGTTAACGATTTTTTCCACGAGAAGCAATTAAATATGCATACTCGAAGCAGCATCATCAATACCACGGTAATAAGATGGCTTATTAAAAGGGAATTACCACTTTCTTTATTTACAATGCTTTTCATTGTACGCCTCATTCATCATTTATAGTGACTCGTCAAATCAAAATAAGCTGCGAAGGCTACGAGGTCTGTTAGAAAAGTATCCCACCTTATATATATATATTTTTTTTTTGCGAACACCTGATGGATATGAAACAAGCACACTTGTATCAGCCGACCTTGAACCTTCGTGCGCATGCGCGAATTTTTCGCGCCTGCCTATAGCGTCACTCGCTGGGACGCAGTGTTTGAGTGAGGTAGTGCGCAGTGCTCTCGTCGGTTTTTTTATTGCAAGGAAAATGACGGAGCGACTGCGACTTCTGGCTGTTTCCCAAAATCAAGAGGCCATTGAAAGGAGCGCGATTTTAGACAAGAGAGGACATTATGGCTGCAACGACAGCTGAGCTAAACTGCATTCCGAAAGAGGCCTTCTAGGAATGCTTCCAACAATGGCAGAACCGCTGCGAGAAGCGTGTGGAGTCCCAAGGAGAATACTTTGAGGGTGATTAGGTTTCCAACGCTCCAGTTATGCCAATTTTCTTTTTCTTCGGCCAAAGGTCGGATACTTTTCTAACAGACCTCGTATACTAGAATGCAACGTCGCCTGGTTTATATCACTGGTTAATAAAGCTCCCAGATTCTAGACGCTTATGCCACGCTGCATGCCGAAGCTTTTCCAGTAATGACAAACCCGGTATTTCTTGTAAACATTGTGAGTGAACCAAAGTTCGTGTTGTTCCAGCTTACTTCGGAGGTGAAATGTTAGAGCTCCGCGTCCAAAAGCAGCCCTGTGCACCATGACAGGCGCCACAGCATTTGGCTACAAAGGTTTCTTTAAAATTGTTGCGCGAGCGTTGCTTTCTTGAGCCGCGCACCGTCAGAATTGGAGGACGCGTAAGCTTCGCCTTTAAGAGTGGAACGCGATAGCATTCAAAGATCCCTGGCCGCTTATCAGGGTTTTTTCTCGTATATTCAAATTACAAGTTCGCAAGCTAGGAGAAGTGACTGCGGTTATCGCTTTCTCTCAACTAAAGTGTGTAATGAAGACTGATTCATTTGACGCCGCTGATTCCGAATTCGATTGTCGATTTCATGGCTCATAAGTCTAATTACGTGAATTAGCTTGGCTGGTGAAGGCGCGTAAAGTTGGTTACTCAAAATTAAGCGTGACAAATTGCTTGCTGCTAATAGAGTAACCTCTAAATTGTAATTAAACGCAAGAATACGAAAGTCAAAATTATTCTTTAGTTTATTTTAGCATTTATACTAGTTTTTCTTTGACACCGTAGTGGCGCTGTAAGCGCAAGACGCTATTCGCAAACGCAAAACCCTATTCTAAACCTCTTCACTCCTGTATGCCCCAACGCTAACACCCGAAAAGCTTTGGGGCCCCCATTCTATAACTCTCTAATGAACCGGCCGGTAACAGCGCTGGTGCCTCGATGTACCTCTATGGAATTGCACGTTAACATATCGCATATTCGACTGGTTGTTTGAGGGAGCTCTGTGTCTGTAAAGGCATCTAAGCTTTACTGTGAGCATTACCAGGCTTAGTGGCGGTGATGAAACTTGTTAATCGCTGTTAAATCTACTTATGCAACTCACAAGCTGTCACACAGACCTAACACAGACGCAGCATGCGTGCGTGCGCGCGCGCGTGCGCGTGCAGCTCGTAGGCATCATGCAGCCTAAACGATGCAGCGTGTCTTAGAAAATGTGAATAGAGAGGTTAACATAGCGAGTGGTGCTGTCAGAAACAGAAAAGACTAAGTTTGCAGTTTGCGTGCGCATTGCTTAGAATTAGATGTGTGCGAATATCAAAATACTTTGTCACAAATCGAATACCAGGCTTCCAATCTCGAATAATGAGATGCAGATACATTTGATTATCAAGTTTCTTTAACATGTTGGAACATTGCAATTGTGTTGCCAACATAAAAGTATAGACAAATAAATTAAACTAAAAGCTTGTTTATTTGACGCCTGTTAATATGGCAAATTGTGTAATTCATTATATATCTCGCCTGTGCATTATTCAACAGCTTGAAATGCCCGTTATCTCAGAGGCATTTGGCCTTGTGCCATTTGTCACTCAGCGCATTTGTTCTCAACCAAACAGCTAAGAAACGCGGGTAGCAGCGCATATATAATGACAAAAGAGTGAGGCCAAAGCAGCGCTAGCACCCAACCAAAGCCAAGTGGTGGTGTACCGTTTGCTAGTACCACTGCTTAGAAAAAAGACGCGGGAACGCAACATTTTTTTTTTCTTTTCCCCGGGTTCTGCGTCACGTGCATGCAGGGCTCCTGCAGCACAGCATGTGTGGAAAGCTCGTTCTATTGTTTTCCTTCAGTGTGAGACACCCAACCTCGTCTATATACTGCATTTACAAGGATGTAACGCAAGAACTGATTAACTCGAGGTTTGAAGGTGAGAGAGAGCACTTTCAATTGGTTGAAGAAAAATGATTATAACCTTAAGTAAAGGCGTGCATTGCACCTGTACTCGTATGTTCAGAATAGCACCCTTTAGAATAGTGTAATGCGCCAGGCATCGTGGTGGAGGAGGAGGAAGGAGGGATAGACGGAAAGACAAGGAGGTTAGCCAGTTTTCAGACCGGCTGGCTACCCTGTGCTGGAAAAAAGAGTAAGGGGAATAAAAGATAATGGAAAAGAGATGCTACAATAAATAACAATGAGAACGATAACGCCCGTGATAACGGATTGCCAATGGCTGTATGCTAAAATGTTCTAATAGAAACGCGATGTGCTACACCGATGGGCCAGATGGGCGCGCGACGGGCAGCTGGCGCGTTTGCATAGCGAGGCAGCGCTGATACGCACCACTGTAGTGGATCACCTCGTTTGAACTATATTCCCTAGAAAGGCATTATAGTTGTACTCCTTCGGGCAAACGCCCCCATTGCCTTTCGTTGTGCTAAGTTGCGACCTCGCTTTTCGCAGGCTCGTGTTCCTTGCCACCGAGAGAAGGGCTTTTCCGCAAGACTAAGTCGTCGGGCGGCTGAGCTTATGTAAAGCGCTAGATTCCGCCAAGACGGGCGCGCTCAGCACAAAATCATCGAGCATACATTCGCAGGTTAGACAGTAATAATGACAAAGGATCGCATCTTCACCCGCACAGCCAGCAATATATTCAATTTCTTTCGATTATCCGTATAATATCAAACATTCGAGAAGTTTTGATTATTAGGTTTTCGAATCGAATACGACGACTGAAAATACAATATTCGACCAGTATTTGGATTTCGCGAACGTTCGTACACTCCTACGCAAATTCATATAATCGTTAGCGGCATAGCTAATGTAAAAGTAGAGGCGAACACGTCGAAGGAATGGAAAGATACGAGCATCGTGCCGGCTATTTCATATTCGACCGTGAGTAACTGTGAAGTGAAAAAAATTTGCAAATTCATCAATTGTTTTCAAACTACTTTCGCAAAATGTGCATCGTAAGTCTCCACATATCCGCGTACACGTACGCCGGCCAGATGCAGAGAGAACAAGCAAAAAAAGGAATGCTCGGGGGCGCCCGCAGCTCTGCGTAAATCTCGTTGTTGCTACACTCGAAGCCCAGTGACCGGCACGCGGCCAACGGCCGACTGGCCGCGCAGTCATCCTCCGAGCCGGCCGCAGTGCGGTCGTAAAGCTGGCAAGGAGAGCGGAGCCGATTCCAAAACCCCAGGAGTGCATCGAGCGCTCCGAAGCCCTCAGGGCCGCCGGCATGTTCGTAAGCAGATAAACAGTGGTCGGGACAGAGCACACACTGGCCATAAACGGGAGAGAAACGAGCTGTACACAAAAAGCGCGGCTTCAAGACAGGCGTCGTTCTTTTTTCTTTGGCGCGTCCTGACGTGACGGCCCCTAAAATAGCCGCGGGCTATGCGCGCTGCCGCCGGGAGCATCGTGGTCCGGCCGGTCCAGGGGAGGAAAGGGCCCGCATTCCATCCCGCGCGCATTTCCATCGATCCCGACGCTCTGTCTGCGCAGGCGCGCGCTCTCGCAAAGGGGGAACCGCTCTCCCCCGCGCGGCCCTCGAAAATGTCGCTGTCCGGACCCGGGTCGCCCATGGCGGGAGCCGCCGAACTCTGCAGCTCGTGGTCGGCCCCGCCGCGGTGGCCACCGCTCGTGTGACGCCGGGGGATCGCCAGTCTCCTCCGACCCGAGCCAGCCCCCCATGGGGGACCGGGTGTCGCTCGTCTTCCGACAATCCCGCGGCGCCGCAGCACGATGTGAGTGAGCATCGGCGCCGCAGCGTGCTCGTCCACGTCGCAGACCTCGACCGGGCCCGCCGTCCTCGACACCGCCGCTTGCCCGCCGCTGACACGCGTCCATGGCGGACCCGTACCCCATCTATGACGACGAGGTAATCACCGTGCTCGGTCGCGTGGCCCTTGTCGGCTCCTGGTCTCGCCTCTCCCGTGGCGAAACCATGTGCCGATGTCAGCCTGTCCGCGCGCTGCAATCTCGCCTCCCGCCCTTCCCTCGTGCGCGTCTCGCCGCACTGTGCTGTCCACGTCACTCTGTCCACCGACGACTGTCAGTCGCGAGCGCTAAACGCTTCGCACTTTGGCTTGGAGCGTCTCGACAAGTGGCGAGAGAAAGCGATGCCGCGTCGGAGCAACTCGTTTCCCGTGACTACCGACATACGTATACTGCTGCTGTACAAAGCTAAAGAAAACGAGAGATAATTAATACGGCCTGACTGAGAGTACCATTTCCCAGGCTTTGGAAGATCGCGCCTGACACCACGTAAGAGGGCTAGACAAAACAAAGCCCTTGTACGCATTGCCAGGTGTGCAAGCGTGACGGATGCCTAACTTTCAAGAGTACTCCTTTTTGTTTTTTCGTCCTATGCAATGTTGAATGTGTGCACATTATTTCGCGCCTAATCTACATTACGTACGCCAGCGCCCTCCAATGTTTGTACTTTTAGTTCATGTGCTTTGAGTTTACGTTCCGACGCACGCATTGCAATCTTGCTCTTAATCGGGAGTGTCACAAAATTAATCGAGCCGCAGCGCTTGTTGTTGTCCATCTTTGTTCTAACCAAGTGGCTATTTTACATGTTTTCTTATTCACGAGTGCGACACGAATATGACAATTCATTACCTTACTTTGCTTTTCGCACACTCATTAGCCCAGCCCGGAAGTACTTGTGCGTTTGAATCAAAGCCAACACGCACGTCTATAGATTTATCTCTGTCTTTCTTTCCGGGTGTGCTTGACGGTGATTTTGGTTCCCAAAATATTGCACTACTTGCGGTCAAGTAATGCTGTCAAATTCTTTTTTTTTTCCGCTTTGGTGTCTGTGGTAGTGGTAGGATATGTGCAAACGTACTGCTAGCCTTTTCCCCTCGCAAATCTGCGAAGAATGTTTCTTCCTATCTTTCTTCCTTTCTTTCTTTCTTTCTTCTTTCTTTCTTTCTTTCTTTCTTTCTTTCGTTCGTTCGTTCGTTCGTTCGTTCGTTCGTTCGTTCGTTCGTTCACTCGTTCTCGTTCATTGACGCGGAAGGGGGTCTATAATTAGCACAATGTGGATTCCCACGAAAGGGTAGGGAAAAAAAGAGAGGTTTATTCAATGTTAAACTGGTGAAGTCAGCGTGGCTGTCGGCCTGGCGAGATGCTCCAGATGTTGGGCGAAGGGTGAATGAAACATACCGTAAGCATACAAAGACGTAACCAGTATATACACCCATAGAAACGCACATACACATTAAAGATATTTACAGAGTCGCGTTTAGATCTGTAGCAATGCACAAAGCAATTCATCGCGCCCTTCTGATATGTGTAAGATTCTTTCCTTTTTTTTCATTTTTTAACTGTTATTTGTTGTAAGGGCAGTGCTGTTATTAATAAACAGCTACGGGTGTGACGTTCGCATTTAAATGTAACAATACAATTTAATTTAGGCCTCGTATACTTTTGTTTTCTTGTTTCATCCGGACCTGTTAAGTAGTGCGAAATAATATTCAGGTTATTGCGTAGCTAGTCATCTTACACAAATGCTCTCGACATCCTCAGTAGCAGTGGAGCAAATAAAGCAAGACTCAAGTCGATAACGTTCTAAAATGCTAAACGAGCGACAAAGTTTCCAGTGACCAAATAATAAGCAAAGCATCCATGGAGTTGATAATGCAGCTAAGCACGTAAAAATTTTCTACGATTCAAGTTCTATAAGCATTGAAAAAAAAATCTATACACAAGATACTGAATTTCCTTTATTTAGCCTTATATAAATAAGTGCAGGTTAACATCAACAAAAAAAAAAAGAATACGTCTTCTTTCTGTAATATTGCGCTCATAGTGTACGCTCCTCGTCATAAGCACTATACGAATCAGAGAGAGATTATCTCTCTCTAAAATATAACGGCGCGACGTTTTGACGAGGACAAAATCGAAGAACAGACAACAAGAAACGCTGTCCTTGTCTGTTACACCTGTAATACTCGGAATCATGAGAACCGACCAGTTCACTTTTTGACGTCACATTAAGAGCCTCACCTGCTGCAGCATACTGAGAGTATTATGCTAACAGTATGATGGCACTAGGAATTGTCTCCAAATAGGATATCGCCGTGTTATTTCGTACCTGTAAGCGTAGGTTGGCCGCACCGGTGGCATATGCACACAACACGGCGAGTCGTCTAAATGATAGCCCGCCCACTCGGCTTGCCTAACTGTGCAGTTACTAAATATGCGCGCCTACACAAAGGCTGGATGCCGTCCTTGGATTTCCCGTTGTTTGCGCGCGCTCTTGTCGTCGGCTGTTCTCGGAAAAGCTGATCTACTTCAACTGTCGTCTCCGCGGCCGTTCAAGAGGCGCCCGCCCCAGCCGCATTATTCTTGGTTGACGTACGCTACAGCTGTTTCTGCTTGCGTTTTCTATTTTTTTTCTCTTTTCGTTTTATTTTGCCTTTCGACATAAAAAATTCTCGTTCTGCGCCGCTTTAGTGCCTTCTCTTTATTTATTTGGCCACACATGGCGTTATATCGAATTCACCCTTACGGAACGCAGTTCTGGCGGCGTGCGTCATCAAATGTCGCTTCTCATAATTCATACTGGGGAACAAATAAAGTAGGTTTCTCGTACACGCTAGTTTGCAAGACGCGCAATTTCTTGTTTCTTTCTTCGGCCTCTTTCGAGCGTAAAAAACATTTCTGTTTCAAATATGAAGAAGAAAAAAAAAGAAATATTCCTAACAAACATCACAGTCCCGAGCACACACAGCTGCTACCAGTGCAAGCAGGTGCGGCCGTATACGACAGGATTCCGCACTTCTTAGACGGCTACTGCTGGCAGTCTAGAAAGTTCTTTTTTCCCAAGACGAAGCAGTTCCGAGCATTTCAAGCACGAACATAACATTTCAGTAGTTGCGAAAGTTTTTCGACGCTGTAACTGCTCCGTAAGCCTTAATTTTATATCGGCAAGATGAGAGTGCGTTCGTGTACTCGACAGGGTAGACTTGGTGCACCATGTCCGCTCAACAAATATTGTTCAGCCGACAACTGCACAAATTCCAAGAACGTATAGCAGCTAGCGAGAACGTGAAAAGCAATCACTGCCACCCTCTGCGCGACTGTATGAGCAAAAAATGTCTCAATATGCACGTAGCTGTGCGACAGCATATCAGCACGTCAACAGTTGAATCACACGCAGCGGCCAGAGCCCTGTGTAACGCGCCATGAATCACGCCATCGGCGGTCAAAAAACTCGTGAACAAAGCCGCAGTCACCCCGCAGTTTCGATGGCGTTTCTCTTGTCTTGGCTCTTGGCCGAATGTGCGTGTCGACATAAGTCACGCCAGGTACAACTTAGGATGATGCAGACCTTAGGAACCAAGCTGGTGGGCAGCGTCGAAGAGGGCCTCGCTGCCACTGGTGTAAGAAATGGCGGATTTGGCACGTGGTATCGCGAAGTAAGCGGCATATACGCGTATTACTATGTATTACAGTAAGCTGCAACACGCCACTTTTACAAGAACAATGCAATTACCCCAAATAGAAAACTAGCTCCAGGAAACATTCATGCACAACTTTGCGGAAGTCAGAACTAAAAAGAAATAAGAAAATAAGAACAGTTTAGAAAAGAAAATTAATGACAGGTCCGCAAGTTAGCTCTGAGGCGACATGACTAAAAGATGAAGTAAAAAAAAAAGAAAGAAAGAAGACCACACGAACACAGCATTTAAACTATAACAAAATTGCATTCAAGTAACATCTCTGATGGACAATACTGTACAGAATTACGGTAATGATATTTTTGGAGCCAGCGCATCAATTAACTGCATGTGGCGCTTCTGATGTAGTGCTTGTGATGTTACCTGCTTTTTATGCCGCAATAAACTAAACGAATAAATTTTTGGCAGCATCTGAAGAAGGCGTTACATTTTACGCTGTATTATACAGGGTGTTTCACTTAACTTGGGCCAAACTTTGAAAATATGCAAATGCTACGTAGCCGGACAAAACCAAGGTAATGTTTTTTGCCGTCGCTTGCCGCGCGACTGGTCGCTCGAGGCACTTTGCGTGTATTCGCGGGATTTATCACGCTCATAAAACACTTTTATGTAGCACGTATTGAGCAACAGAAAGCTGAATCGTGAGTTTCTCATGTTGCTCTACAATTTTCTCATTGACACTTTAATGTAATTAAAATAATTGAGAAGTTGATGAATTAATTAAGACAAATTATCTAATTAGGCGAAATTCAAAAATAATCCAGTGTCTCCTAGCGACGGCAAACAACATTACCTTGGTTCTGTCCAGCTATGTGCATTTGCATATCTTTAAAGTTTGGCTCAAGTTAAGTGAAACAACCTTGTATAAAGTGAAGAAACTAATAGAACATGTGACGTATTGACTTGTCGAAAAGTCATCTGTCCTGCAGATAACAATTCGTAAATGTAATTAAGCATTCAGAGATCCCGACTGCCAAATGAACGCAAAGGCAGCTGAACTTCAAAGTCATGAGCTAATCAGGACATTGGGGGTATAAAATATTCAGTGTACCCAGCGCAAGCTAATTGGCATTAAGACGGTCACATTCGGTTTTAACAAAGCTAATTAGGGTCCTAAAGCAAGGCAAAAGAAGAGGCCTACCTTACTTTATTACGCGAATATCGAAAGTGGTGCGATGCAAATTTCGCCTATATGTTGATGTCACAAGTTTACGACATATGACGATGCAATAATTTCTTACCACATTGTTTTACCACAATTCCACAGAACGCTTGCAAACTTTCATGTGTGCCTCGTCTTTTTTAATTTTTATACTTGACTTTCAGAAGCTATTAACGAGTGCACAGAAAACAGCGTCGCATCAAACTTGTCATATATTCGTAACTCTTGTCAGGTCCATTGTCAGGGCCAACGTTATATGCCGTTTTTTCGCACTCAGCGAGAATCGGTACGTACAGATAAATACATTTAATGCCCTAATTATTTATTTCTTTGAATGCACATACATGTAACGAAGGACCAAGTTGTGGAAACGAAAATATACATCACGCCAATGTTTTTAAAATCTTTCCGAATTATGTTTCGTCGCTAGTCCTTTCATATGGCCTCATGATGTACTTGAAGAACAGGAAAAAGGAAACACCTGAGCTAGCATATACTTAGAACAATTTTTTTTCAGAAAAAAAAAGAAAACAGTGTTCGACCCCTATTGTTTATGCACTAAGGATGCAAATGGAAGCAACAGTGGCTGTCAGTCGAAAGCAGTGTCGCACAAAGATGGCGATCGGCGGTGGTCGCCTAAGTGGACTTCATAGTAGAATCGCACTGGTGAGACGTTTAGCAGAACAAGCATTCGTCATATATACGAGTCTTGCTCAAGTACAGGTGCTTTCTTGCGCTCAAGCACGCTCTCTGGGAGAGCGAAATTGCCCCAAGGGAACGACTAGCGCGAAGTTTAAAAAGAAGAAGAAAAGAGCAAGCTTACTCACAAAATTGGAGAAAAAAAGTTTTAAAAATTGAGATGTCTGTGTTTGGAAGGGGCAGGAGAACCATGTACGTATAAAGCGTTCACTTGGTTCGTCCCTCGCCGCCTCGAGGGAGTCGTCCGAGCATTTCTGCTTCTAGGTCTCCGCGTGGTGCGGCCATCAGTTTAAAATAGCACGCCTATATACTTTCGACAGTCGCATTACCGTAGCACAGCAAGCCCGCTTGGCAGTAACGTTTCCAATTCAGCAGCTGTATCTTTGTTTCTTTTCTTTTTTCTTTCTTTTTTTATTTTTGTTATTATTACTTTTTGTCGTCTGGCAAGGCACCTGATTTAACCATACTGTCCTTCGAATCCCGAGAAACATTGTTATCGCTTCGTGGTACGCTCACTGTTTTGCCACTGGGTAGCATAGCGCAATTAGCACGTGGACATGGAGGAAGAACAGGACACACACACACACACACACGCACACGCACACGCACACGCACACGCACACGCACACGCACACGCACACACACACACACACACACACACACACACACACACACACACACACACACACACACACAGCGCCGAATGTGTGACCTACTTCGCCATTAGATAGCTCTTGCGGCACTGTGAACAGACTAGATTCCAGTATTTTTAAGATATGTTATATGCGCCAAAGTGTTGCTCAACTGCAGCTAGTTTCGCTATAACCTAGTACATCGTTCAGTGGCATAGTGGGAAAGGTTAACGCAGGTACTACATTGGAGGCGAAATGCAAAAACGCCCGTGTGCTTGCGTTGTAGAGCACGTTAAAGAACCCCAGGTGGTCAAAATTAATCCGGAGCCCTCCACTACAGTGTGCCTCATAATCAGAACTGGTTCTGGCACGTAAAACCCCAGAAAGAAGAAGGAAATGTTAACGCATGCCGAATTCTTTTCCGGAGCACTACCCAATATTTATTCTAGTCTAAACCAAATGCCACTTTCTACGACACATGTGCGGAGTCATTGTGCTTGCGGACTCGCGAGCGATGAGGACCATCACTCTTTTCGCATTCCGCGCGGCACAAGCATAAGCATGCTTTAATCTGGCTCGATAATGTTTACACCAATTTAGGATCAAGATTGCTTGCTTAAGTTAGTAATGACCGACCGATCAAACGCGCCAAAGTGGGCAACGTATACCGTCCTCGAGGTCCCAGATATTGCGGCTTGTCTAACAGCATCAGTTTGCCTTTTGAGGTGCATCTAAACACGGCGTTGTGTTTGCGCATACAGGAAGTTTTTGTGCCATTGGTAAGTACTGTGAGAGCGTTTCGCGTAACGAAGGCGCTTTCGGCGCCCTCGGTCGCCGCAAGACTGAGTGAGACAATGTGGATGTATTTTCGAATACATGCGCGCGTTAGTGCCCGCTGTCTGTGCACTCTCGCTCTGCGTGTCGCCCCATCTGTCACACTTCACATGAAGTTGCATGCTAGGCCTGCGGCCAGGCAAATTCATCCGGTTTTCATTCAAGTCAGCTTGCCTCTGCCGCTGCTGCTTCGTGAACTGACCCAGTGTAATAGGGGCACAGTTCTAACGTTTTTACTGTCTTCTGCATGACAACGCCCGCATCATGAAAGGCACAATTCCTAGCGCCTCTCAGAATCCTAGCAACAGGCTGCCAACTTTTGCCGTTAGCAGCTGAGCACCATGATGAATAATAGCGCACCGATTTGTGTAGGAACTTGGCTAGCCAAATAGCAGGAGTTGTCTATACCTGCCGTAGGATTAACGCGGAATGCACGAGCAAGACACTGTTTCACGTGTATCTAGTCCGATGCCGTCCATGTGTCTTAGCGCACTTGACATTCCCTCGGCGCCACCGAGGAACTCAATTTTCCAGCTGCGCACGCAATTTCTGCTCGCAACGGTACGCGCGCATTCGCGCTCGATTGCTATTCATCTGTGTGGACACGCGCGCTCGCTCAATGCGGCCGCGCTCCGAGGCGAGCATTTCGCCCCGTTCGCGCTCGACGCGCCCTCGCTGAAACATCGGATTACAAAGGTTTGAACAGCGGGCTCTGTGCCGGCCTCTGTCCGCGCGACCGGTGTGCTTTGGCGGACGAGCGACACAAAAGGAGAACGTTGGCCGACATCGAGGTGAAAGATGTGAAGTCCAAGCGGAGCCGAGGGGAGAACAGAGAACGGGGGGGACAGGCGCGCCGCCCCGAAGTTGGAGCGAAAACCGAAACAAAGAAGAGGCGGGCACGAGGCGCCGCGAGAATAGCGCGCGCCAAACCCGCGCACGTCACACATAGGCCGGTCATTTTGGAGCGGCAGCGCATTTCACGCTAGGTGAACGCATTTGCCAAATTACGCTGGATGAGCGGCGCCGCTATGTGGAGGAATCGCGCACACGCACGCACGCACAGGCAGGGCCCGTAGGAATTAATGAAACGCGGACGAAACAGCGCCCACGCCGTCCCCTTCGTCCGCGAGTGTATGTCATCTTCGCTCGTCTCGCTCCGTTTCTCTGTTGTTGTTTCTTTTTCGTTTACTCTTACCTTTCTTTCCTTACTGGCCATGCCCGGGTCAGGGCGATTAATAGGTCATCGAGTTCCTCGCGCAGCGAAAGGAGCATGAGCGCAACGGGGGCAGCGAGAGTCTGCGGAAAGAATCGGCTGTTTCTCTCTCCTCGCGGGAACAGTGTGTATGTGCGGGAGGGGATAAAGCTAATTGGGTGCTTTCGGAAATACGACATACGTGTTCCGATAATTGATGAGGCCGCGGCTTAGCGGAAATTAAAAGTGATGCGGCAAGGCCCTCGCGGCAGAGGGAGTAACTGTGTTTTGCCGGCTCCCGTTACCGGTGCCTATAACATTTTTCTTCTACGCTAGCAACGGTACATATTTAGCGCACCCAGTTTCTTTCTTGGCGGAACTCAAATCAGAAAGAAAGACGTCCTAAAATAAATGCAGAAACGCGCCCGCCTTTTTCGTGTCGTAAAGCGATGTGTCAGAGGCTTTTCGCGGAAAACATGTTAGCTCGGCAGTTCCATAAGTGATTATTGAGAAGTGAAAGGGATAAGTAATGCTATACGAATCACGTTAGGGTACATTGAAGCTGTGACCAGCGGGAGCGGGAGCTCTGGACTGGTAATTTGTACCCGTGTAATAAATGAGACTCGTCCGAGCGCTTCGAGTGGTACCTTCGTTGAGCGGTGGCCTTCATGCGTGGCAGACGGCTCAACTATAGGGAATAAGAAGAGAGTCGTCGGCATACAATACGTTCACTCTCTGTAACACACGGGCTAAGATATTATGTAGACAGTACGGGTCAACGTTGTGATTACCGATTGTGTAGTAAGTTAGGAAAGATATGCGGCGTTGTGCAGAGAAAGAAAGATCAGTTGAATGGTGATAGAAGACCTCACAGGTGTTATGTAAAGCATGCTAACAAATTTGATAGCACCGTATGGGAGCAGTTTGTAAAGTTCACTTGAGCTGCGGTCGCTTTTATATGTAGGGCCGACAGGTCGCTGAATCAATCAAACATTGATTGAGGACAAACGATCAATGACCAGTTGAACGCCGTCCAACTTTTCAATGCACTGTCGCTATTCTAAGTTACATAAAAATTTTGCAGATAGTGAAGTTTTGTTCAAACATAGTAATGAAGAATTGCGACTAATGGTCGAAGCGTGATATATCAGTAATGGTGGTAGCGCGTGCGTCAGCCAGCCTTCGATGATGTTGTATAAAGAGGAACTGTCATGCCTAAACCGTTATCTTTCGAGAGTGCGCACTGGTGTTCACGATTAAAGGGGTTGGCGCTGCCTGCCGTAAGCATGCGCAGGTAATTTTTGTGTCTTCCTGGTTTTCTGGCCACTGTGCGATATAGTCGGCGTTGTCCTTCTCGTTTTGCTTGTGTCTGTACCCCTGCCTTTCCGTAACATGGTATGAGCGTGTTGCCCCTATCGCGTCTCCCAGTCTGCGTAACACAACCTTTCGGTTCTGACTCGTCGTTGCCACTTCGCTAGACATCGTGTGCAGACGACGTGCACTTCATTTGGGGTTCGGGACAACGTCGCTTTGGGGCAAACTCTAAATAATTTGTCTGCAGGCTGCCGTCAACTACGTCACCTTAAGACGCAGCATGTGCTCCCTGCGTTGGAAGCACGCACTCCTCGCGTGCTGGTGCGTACGTGCGCGCCAGCTGCGCTGCATGCTACTCGCGCCGCGCCTCACCTGAAGACCCGATGATTGTAAGGGCTCCGTGTAAATAGCACGTGAGCCCAGGGGTACTGCGGGAGTGGCGTTGTTGTTGGGAATGCCGCTGCGCTTTGGCGTGGTGGCCCAGCGGCATGGATACTCCAACGTCCTTGCCCGGCTTCTCGGAATTGCGGGCGCCTTACGGCACTTCGTGTTACTCGTCTGACTTGGGCGGCTTTGCCGGAAAACACGACCCGCGCGCACGTTGTCTCGCCCTGACCGCCGCGTGAACAGTTTCCGGCAACTGGCAGGTATGCCGTGGGCGCGACTGTCACGTTGTCGAAAGGGAGCCCACAGCGTTTTTTGCACAAACTACGCTGCAGAACAGGCACAACATGCACAGGCCAGGTTGGTTGAAAGAGAAAGAGAATGGCGGAAGGGAATGTTGCAACGATTGAAGACGCTGACTTCTTCCGTAATCGTATAGGAGCGACCATTAATGATAGCCTGCAGAGGCGAAGCGCCAAACATGTCTTTCGTTAAGCAAATACGAAAAACTGAAAGCAGCATGAGTGATATAATTGTCATAGTGTTTATTTTTCTTACGCCAGCATTACGAATTCCTGGTCCCGACAAAGCTGTTTTTCGATTTATTCCGGGTAAATGCGAGCTAACGAAGACAGCAAATGATGGCGATGTGAGCTATAGTGTTCACACTGAAGTCGTACTCCGCACAATGGCGGACGGTTTCATGTACACCGTTATTATGGATATTGATAGAATTGTAATGACGCGCCTATAATGATATTGATAGAGCCACGGCATCTATCAAGATATTCTATAGCTGGCATTCGACGTGGCCAATCATCAACTCACAATGTAATTGATCTCGTGACGTCGGCGAACTACCAGAAGTACCTGAAAGGCACTTCTGGCACTTCTGGTGTGGCACTTCTGGGGTGTGGCACTTCTGGTGTGGCGCCGACGTCACGAGATCGATTACATTGTCAATTGATGATAGTCCTCATCAAAAGCCAGCTATAGGTTCTGGATAGACGTTGTGGCTCTCTCGATACTATCCTAGGTGTGTCATTGCCATTCTAACCATCACCATGCCAACTCAGCTGGCCAGTGCTACTGGACGATACAATGTTGCGTTCAATGGGGACTTGTCAAACTTGAGAAGTGAACAAGGCGGCTTGACTTTCATTCATGAGATAATATGACCCTTCTTGCCATGTTTTGTTGTAGAGGTCGAGAAGATTACTTCGAACCTTTGGGCTGAGGTTTCCGAGCGCGGGAATATGTGACTCCGTCTGGTGCAAGCCACGACGAGCGCTGGCCCGCAGCCAGCGAAGCCTGCAACCCTTCCATAGTAAAGAAAACAACCGTTTGCATATCTCATGAGTAAGGTGTGCCCCTGGGCAGAAATCTTGTGAAATCTTTGCTCACAAATCTTCAACTAAGTCGATCTCGCGACGTACCTGAAGAAGAGCAAGTGACTTAAAGGGGCATCGCTGTTAAAGGGACGTCCTAAAACTTCCTACATTGCTTTATAGTTGTCAAAGCCGCTCACGTGATTCACAGCGATTAGCAGAATCATTTCTAGTGATGGGCCTGCAATGTGTCAAGACGCAGAATTTTCGTTTAAGATTGACATTGTGTGTATATTAGGTACGGCTGTGTCTACACTCCCCCTTCAGGCGGATAACACGAAACCGTTGTAATTGCGTAAAACACCCTATATTTAGGCAATGGCTGAATTTTGCACGTAGCATTGTGCGTAATCTTTGCGATCTGATTTTCCAAGCTGGAAAAGAGGCTATTTTGGCATGCTTCCTTCACTAGTGTCCAAAATGCAGACCAGTTTATTCAACTAAGAGCGATTAGCAGGACTTTGAATCTTTTTAACAAACTGCGCGGTAGGACGGGACACGAGGAAAGAAGTGAGACATACAGGTGTCCCGTCCTACCGCGCAGTTTATTGAAGAAGATGAAACCGTACCAACTCGCCCAGCTGTCAACGCTTTTTAGGACTTTTAATCCTCAGATAGATAGGGATACACTCACTGCCATGCGTCTCCATCTCTGAGAATTGTCGGACGCTGCCGATCAGACATCGCGAAGCGTTCAACTTTTGTAAGTCAATCATTGGAGAAAAGTTGGGCTAGTGTATTTTAAACAACCAAGTTTGTGGCGATAGGCAAAGGTAACAAGGTTTCCTCCACTGGAGTCTATTTTGTGCTCCGTGAAATTTAATGGTGCACATTAAAATCCCCCGTGATGATACAGAACCAGAAAATGCAGCTAGGATGTCTCATTCTCTCCGAGCGTTTGGATGTGGATAGGTAAGACCTTTGAGAGCAAACGCGAAGTTGTTGCTTTTCACGGTCAAGCAGACGTATACTGGTTGCCGTCGTTAGTTTGGGCACTGTTTGAAATGCG
Source organism: Dermacentor silvarum (assembly GCF_013339745.2). Taxonomy (NCBI): domain Eukaryota; kingdom Metazoa; phylum Arthropoda; class Arachnida; order Ixodida; family Ixodidae; genus Dermacentor; species Dermacentor silvarum. Next base: position 109,228,246 of record NC_051154.1, on the reverse strand, counting down.
TGAATCCGCATTGAATGCAGACAAAGACTTTGCTGCAGCCATTACTGGTGGATAATAACGCAAATGATTTATATGTTGGAGCCGGACACCCGCCCGCAAGTTCGATTCGCAGGTGACAAGGAAGGGAAAACGATTTTTGAAAAGGTATTGACGAATATCTGAAATTCGGGACTCAAGATCGTGTGCATTCCACTGAGAAATAGAAGCCTCTTTGACATCTTTGTGAAACGGTGATGGTGAACTAGTGATTGCACGCGCCATTGGAGGTTTGCAAGTACATGATTGAGGGCGTTCAGTACTTGCAGTCCTCTACGAACCACCAGCGTCTGCATGTTATTCAACAACGCACAAATAACATTGACGAGGTTCTTTAGTGTATCACTTGCTGGAAGTCCTCTGTGTGCCGTTGCTCCGAGGGTGTGTGTAATTTTGGCAGTCCGGGTCGCATATCTTCAGCGGCAGTGGCGACGGCTTCACGTTTCGTTGTAGTATCCGTGCGGGTTGAGGCTGCGAATAGAGGACCAGAGGCGATCAACACGTAGCTCTCGCAGCGCTGATGGCCTTGCTAGAAGACCCGTCTTCGGCGATCACGACGCCGTTACACTATGTCGGCAGTCTCCTTATGCGTCCCGAATTATCTCTCACACTTTCCCGGGGTACCTTCTGCGCGTTCTTGATTTTTGGAAAATCTTTCGATAAGGTGTCATAGAGGCGCTTGCAGATGATGCATTTAAAGTCAGTTGCGGTGCGGGTATCAGAGCTGTGCGGCTCGAAACTCTTGGGACACACATCTTCTAAAGGCGGCATATGTTGCTCACGTGCCCGACCTTGAAGCACTTCCGATACTGCAGTGGCTTCAGGAATAAAGGCCGGAAGGCGTGTCAAAAGAATCTCCATCAACGTCGACAGAATGCTGAACGCCTTCAAGGTTGGCTTTACACGACGCTAATTTCCAAGGTGACGGGGAGGTCACTGTCGCAAATGAACTCGTCGACTTGGTGTCACGAAGTGACACGACAACGGACATTATTGTCCACCAGCACATTGATATTGCTTAATTTATCCAAGGCGATTTGATTCTTGGCGTCCATCGCCAATATATAGGGCTGGGATAACGCAGTGATTATATCCCAATTCTATTCTTTTTCATGCTTCGTCAAGGGTCCCAACGGTGCTCCGCGTACGTTATTCCCACGATAACGTGGTGATAACGACGCCGGTCGTGAGCGGTGGATGATAGAAAGCGAACAGAATCGAGCAAAAGGAATCCTTACATTATGCCAGCTAAGGTTCTTCCTGCCTTTAATCCTCACGTCCGTGATCTCATTAAGGGCAAGGGCCCCCATGTGCAAGAATATATATATGGCTTGCTTGCTCATATGATTGGTGTTGCCGGTGAGTGTCTCGAGCAAGAAGATTATGCGCCAGGGCACTCGTGGTGGGCAGTTACCGTTGACTTACTCGGGGAGCAGGGGGGTGTGACGATTCTCCTCTCCAGCTTATTTCTTAGCACAGTCACGTAGCCACTGTCATCAGATGCGTCAACCTCGGAAGCAGAGTACACCAAAGTGTCCATACCCTCTTCGTCATTCGGAAGGCGATTTCGCTTCCTGGTAGCGTATACGTTGCCATCAGAAACGTGTCACTTATTCCATCTTCTTATTACACGTAATAGAAGAGTGCCGAAGGAAGTACTTCATTATCTGTTGATTCGAAATGGCATGTATCATTTGCGACTTTTTTTTCGGTATGTTTCAGCTGTGGGCATTTTGGCATTGCAGATGACTATACATTATTGCATCCATTATGCATGAGAGCCCATAGGGTGCAGAATGCATATTACACAAGATAACATTATCTATATTATTTCTATTTCTATTTTATTCTTATTTAATTGAATTCATTTCTACACTCGTATCAGTCCTGCACATAATGCAGATGTTTAGTTTCAATTCCAGTGTGGACGAAACGCCTTCATGACATGCGCCTTGCACAAGTGATTTAAACATGGACGAATGTATTGTTTGATGAACATTTGATGAAGCCTATTTTGGTAAGCCTTTGATCTTCAGGTAGGTAGGAATGTGGTCGCTTGTGTGGGTTTCTATATCTGTGAACCAGTGAACGCTGCCACTGAGACATCGCGAGACAAAAGCTAAGTTTAAACAACTGCTGTACGTCCGGCCGCGCAGAAACGCGGGACTGCCATCGTTAGACAGCAAAGTTCATGGTCGCAGGCAAAGGAAACGAGGTTTCTTCCTTTGTAATTTACCTTGATGCTTCCCCAAAGTGAATGATGTGCGTTAATGTCCCCAACAGCAATCTGAGGGCCAGGAGTCGTATCTAAAATGCCACTCAGTATCTCTCTGTCGAAACGACTTGGTGGTGAAAGGTGCGCGCCCACTAGAGTAAACGCAAGTTTGTGTTTTTTCACGGTCAAACAGACATACAAGGTGCTACCCAAAAGTTCCGGGAATTTGAAAAGCGCGGGCAAACTGAGTGTGGTGCATGTTTCCGCCGCTAGATATGGCTAGCAGTTTGCTTTGCGGATCAGTGTGCTGAATGACTTGCATCTCAGAAGAAGCATTGTTTTGCGAAGTGTTGTTTTGCAACGCAATGTTTCACTGATTTCGCGCATTTCTTAGCAACCATTATGGCAGACTTCAAGGGGCGAAAGATTTGCATCAAGTTTTTTTTTTTTTTTTTTTTTTTAACTTGGCAAAACTGCAGCAGGAACTCATCGTATGCTAAAAGACGCTCTTGGAGTCGACGCCATGAGCCAAAATAGGATGTTTTTATGGTATAAACGCTTCAAAGAGGGTCGAATGTGTGTTGACGACGATGAACGTTCTGGACGCCCGTCAAGAAGCACAATCCCGGAAACGTTAACGGATGTTCGTAAGGCTATCCTTGGAAATCCAAGGCTAGCTATAAAGGATGTCTGTGACATTGTAGGACAATCATACGGCACAGTTCAGAAAATTTTGCCGGGTGTTTTGAACATGAGGCGCATTTCTGCAAAATTTGTGCCAAGACTGCTCAGTGACGAACATCGTTTTTCTGTCTGTACGGAACTGAAGCAACAAGTCAGAAACAATCTCACATTCCTCTCCAGTGTAATAACCTGGGATGAGACATGGGTAAGAGAGAGCATTCGTCGCAAACTTCCGGAGAAGTGGAAGAACAACAACTGGCTTTTTCATCACGACAACGCGCCGGCTCACACATATCCCTCGTTCTTCGACAGTTCCTGACTTCAACACAAATCACAGTCCTTCCGCACTCACCCTATTCACCTGACCTTGTCCCTTGTGACTTTTTCTTGTTCCCACAGTTGAAGTTGAGGCTGAAAGGACATCGTTTTCACACTGTTGAAGAGATCAAGTCGGAATCACAGGTGGGCCTCAACACACTGTCGCTTGGAGAGTTCCACGAATGCGTGGAATCGTGGCAGAAACGCTGGGATCGGTGTATACATGCTCAAGGGGACTAATTTGAATGAGACAGTGCAGATTAGGCGTTATGGTGAATACTATTCTTTTACGACTGAATTTCCGGAACTTTTGGGTAGCACCTCGTATTGATTACTGTCATGAGGGCACAATGGATGAACAACATAAGTCAGTTCACACCGTGTGTAGACGATCACCTTGCTAATGTCATTAAAAGTCGATGACACATAAGGTTCATAGCTTGAGAGCCGGACGGGTTTCTGTAGGTTCGTTTCACAGACAACAAGAATGGGGAATTGGGGAATCGATCTAGAAAAATCAGCAATACGGGATTTCAGTCCATGGGCATTCCATTGCATAATGGACGCTTCCTTGACTTGTCTGGAGAACGGCTGAGGTGGTAGAGAGATTTTGTTTCCTATTCGAGGCTCGCAAGAACCGTATCCAGACCGTCCAGCAGTTGCAGTGCACCCCGAGCAGATGGCGTCTGCATGTGAATGACTTTCATTAGAGATGAAGTCTCTAATGAAAGTCATTCAAAAATTTTGATTATTTGCTTGTATTAACCTTGCACGCGGTCTATGCCGTCATTGGTGCGTCGGTAGTCCACCGTAGGTCTTTGTTCTGCTGGAAGACTTAATGCCGGAAGTGCAGGCCAGGCGTTTGCAGTTGACTTATTCACTGTGTCACGAGACACCTTGTTGTCAGTGTGCGTGACCGCCGTAGAGCACCATCTGCAAGAAGTAGCGTCTTTCTTACGACGGTATCCGTATATTTAGTAGACGACGATCACCTGCGGTGGGCACAACGCCGTCGCACTTTGGCGGCGGCCTCTTTGTGCGTTGAGTAGTCTCTCACCATTTGTTTAAGGACTTTCAGCTCTGGCTTGGGTATCGGGCAGTCTTTCGATGACGCTTCGTGGGTACCAGAGCAATTCAGATCGCCAAGACCATGCAGGATGCTAAGCGTTCATTTCGGCCATTGGAGAAATACACGGATTTTGAGGCAGACATACAGCGCCTCCGTGCAATCCACCGGCGAGCGGAGCGACGGTACAGACGGTCTAATCAGTTTACGGCCTTAGAGAGACCAGACGCATTCAAAAGAAAATTCAGCGTCCCATTGCTGGGCTGTGCAAAATCAACGCTCGAAATCTTTTTGTGAGTTTCTCGATCCGCGTAAACCTCTGTCGGTTGTCTGAAGAACATTCCGTGAACTTCGTATAGCTCCTCAGCAGCGCCGTCCATTTAAATATCTAGCCCTTCATCAAGGACGCCGAGAAGTCAACGTGGCAGAAGATTAATGCGCAAGGATCGCGGGCCTGTCGTTCCAGCCTTGCACACCTATTCCTATTGTATCCCCTGGCTCCCCATTTCCGCGTATCGACGTTCCTTTTTCTATCGAAGAACTGGAGGCCGCACTCTCTGGGTGCAGGCGATCTTCGTCACCAGGACCCTATGGCATCTCATACTGTGCGCTTGCAAGCCTTGGTCAAGAGGCCAGAGGTGCCCTTCTTGGCCTATACAACGTATCATGGCGTGACGGTTTGGTCTCCACCACGTCGAAATGCAGTCGCCTTATTGCACTCCTCAAACTTGGAAGTTTCATCTTACTGTCCAATAGCACTGGCCAGCTGCGTTGGCAAGGTAATGGAATGATCCTTACACGGTTAGAATGATACTTGGAAATTTACAAAGTCTACAGAGGCAATGACTGGCTTTCGACATGGGCTCTCGTCAATAGATAGAGTTATTGACCTTTTGACGTATGTACAGCACCAGAAACGCCTGAAACGAATCATTGAGGCCTTATTCCTTGATTTTAAAGATGCCTACGACAATCTAGCTCATCCTGCAATTCTGGACACCTTAGAAGCTGTAGGGATTGATGGCCACGTCTTTCGCTGGATACACAGCTATCTGAATGGAAGATATTTCTTTAATTTGACTGAAGACGGACCAACGGCGTCATGTCATACCACTCGTGGTGTACCGCAAGGTGGAGTATTTAGCCCAACCTTGTTCAACCTGGTGCTCATTGGTCTCGGCGATTTGTTGCCGCAAACCGTACAGCTCTCCGTATATGCGGACGACATTTGCATATGGGCTTCGGAAGCGGCACGTGTACAAGTCCGCGCATGACTTCAGAAGGCTTCAACGGCAGCGTCAACATATCTAAGAATGCCAGGCCTTCGGGACTCGCAAAGCGATGGCCCCGTATGCTTTGCGGATTAATAGCCAACATACAGACGAACGCACCGATTTCTTGGCGTCATCACTGATAGAGACTTGTCTTGGAGCCCTCACGTCTCGTACATGAAAAAGCGTTTGGCCACCATTGTGGACCTTCTCGCGTTTCTCGACGGGAAGTTCTTAGGCGCTACAGTGCCATCAACGTTGCAACTATACAGTTATAAAGCACTATTTTTGGCCTTCTTGCGGTACAGCTTACCTGAACTGAAAGATACTTGCACTACGAATATTCGCAGACTTCAGAGTGTGCGAGCCCAAGCACTCAGAACTTGTCTTAGTTTCCCAAAAAGATACATCATCGATAGCGACAGTGGCCATTGCCACTGATTCTCCTATGACAGTCTACATTGCTACAGATGTCCTGAGAGCAGACATCCGACAACTGACTCGGATTCCTTCACACTATCTTGCTTGCTTCCCACCAACGAGGCCCCATTCAACATTTAATTGCCAAAAGTATTGTAAGACATCAGTCCAACTTGTCAACACAAGTCACGCCTGCTTCACGATTGCCAGCCCCATTGTCGTGTCTGCACCGGCCGCAAGTACAACTGACAGTTCCTGGCATCAAAAAGAAAGCTGGAGCGCCGTTGAAAGCTTTGAAGCAAGCAACTTTGGAACATATTTACAACGTGCTCCGATTCCGGCAACATGTCTACACATATGGTTCGGCAGAACTCAACACCTCTGCTGCTGCAGTCATCATCCCGGCAACATCTGAAAAAATCAAGTTGAAAATTTCATGTGTGACCACATCGACGGGTGCAGAGCTTGCGGCATTCCGCCTTGCACTTGATTTTATTGATCAGGAACCACCGCAACAATGGACAGCCTTTAGTGATTCCAAGGCAGCCCTTCAGTGCATACAAAGCCCAATGCGCCACGGACCCAATGAACAACCGTCCTCAGAAATTCGAGATATATCATCCGAGCCATGACAAGGGACACAACATAACCTTTCAATGGCTTCCAGGACATTGCAAAATCAGCGTGAATGACCTAGCCGACGAAGCCGCTCAATCTGTACATGAAAGTTGTCTTATGCCTTGATTCCGCTTTCGCGAACAGACGCTGCGACTGGCCTGCGACTAATGTCCCGTGAATGTACTTTGCTCCTGTGAGACTCGAACGTTTTCACCATGTGTCGTTTGAGTTCGTTGTCTCCAGATATACAAATGCATCTACCGCCTGGGTTATCACGACGTGAGCAGACCATGCTGTACCGTCTGTGGCTAGGCGTAGCATTTACAAACTCTTATGCCCTCCGTATTCGAATGGCCAACAGCACCACCTGCGACATATGCAGCTGTGATGAGACGCTCGCACACATGATCTGTGTCTGCCCGCGCTATTGCGCCGAGAGGCAAGTCATGTGCAGAGTGATGGACCAATTGGACAATCGTCCGCTATCAGGTGCTCCCAAAGAACATCGGTGCATAAGGCCTTATTGGCGCTACTAAGATTCCTTCGGTCTACGGTGCTTCACGGTAAACTTTAAGAACGCCGCCCTGTACCGCTCTATAGTGTATGCGGTTTGTGCTCGTCTCTCTTTCTCTCTCTCCCCCTACTCTCCCTTCCGCTCTTTCTCTTTTTTTTCCCCTACTCCTTCCGCCCGTAGAGGGTAGCCAACCGGAACTACTTCTATTTAACCTCCCTGTCTTTCTTTGCATCTTTTCTCTCCCTCTTTAGTTTCAATTGTTTTATCGATTAGTACTGCATTGCGAGAACTGCAGGATGTGAGTACTTGTGTCGTCACATATCATTCTGTTACCGCCTCTGTCACCGCTGCCAATGTCAATACCAGTGCCAGTACCAGTACCACTACCAGTGCCAGCAAACGGACTTATACAACACCGTATACTGACGATCGACAAAGTACTGCCAGTAAGCCCCCCCAAAAAAATACTACATAAAACTTGAAATATAATGTAGGCTCATAGGTACCCCTAAAGCACACCGACCTCTTAATGGAACAGCGCATCATAATAAACGGCTTGTTTGATTTTTGTTTCTTTTGTCTTCTTTCTTTCTTTATTTTTTTTTTAATTTTTGTTAACCCGTTGCGTTGCGGTGGCTTAGCGGCTATGATGTTGCGCTGCCAAGAACGAGGTCGCGGCAGCAAATCTCGGCCGCGGCGGCCGAATTTCGGTGAGGGTGAAATGCAAAAAACACAGCCGTGTCCCGTGCATTGGGAGCACGTTAAATATCTTTTGGTGGTCAAAATTATTCCGGAGTCCCCCACTATGGCGTGCCTCTTAATCAAATCACGATTTTGGCGCGTAAGACCGCAGAATTCAAGTCAATGCATTTTTTTCTTTACCTCTGCTTGTTGACTCGTTTATCAAGAACATGATGGCGTTTCTCTTGCTGCTCAAGTTCGTATGTCTCGGGCTGCGCCTCTATGTGAACCACTGAACTGTTCCCTGCCAAGTACTTTCGTTCTACGATCTGCTCGGGGAAGGCTCGCGCCTTCCGACAATGCGGCGTGTCCGGGCGCCGCGAAAGGTCATCAACACGAGCGCGCAGCTCGAGCTTCCTTTCAGCGCGGTCGACCTTGACTTCACGAGCAGCGATCACAGAACGTCATCGGCCGCTCAAAGCCAGAGCATATGGGCCTGTGACAATTGAAAGCCTCGCGCGTCAGCGATCCCTCACCGTGAGCCGCGCCGCGCCGCAGCCAACAGATGTCCGAGTCGCGCGTAGCGGTGCCCGCGTGCCCGTGTGTACGTGTGAGCGTCCCGTCGCGTGGCCCTCAAGAGAGGTCCGCAGCCGACCGCGAGCCATCGCCGGCGTCCACATGCTTCCGGGTGTCTCGTAGAGTCACGTGACGGGCCCTCGTGACGTCATGCACGCTGGGAGAACCGGTTGTTGCGGCTCCGAGGAGCAAGGCGGCAGCGGCGAGCAGCGGGACAGGCGTCACCACCGGTTTCCCCGCGACGAGGTAGCGCCGTGTGCTCGCTGGTCGACTCGCGCCTCGTCCGACCTGGACGCCGCCGGCACGGAGCAGCGGATACCGCTCCTCGAGCAGAGCGACGACGACGACGACACGGCCAAAGCCATGGTACGCCCCTTCCGTCTCCGCGCCGCCAATCGGCCTTCCGGCGACCGGATCGCGTGTGCGCGCACGGATGGCACAGCCGCCGTGTGCGTCGGCGTGCGCGCCTCTTTACGAACGCCGCTCCGTGCGCGCCGCGAACCGGGTCCTGCTGCTGCTTCAGAGCGCGTTTTTTTCCGGGTCCGCATGACAGTACACGCGGGCAGTGCACCGGCTGTTGTAGGCGGCTGCCGTCGGAGCAAGAGCGCTTCCTATGTGCTGCATATGTACGAAGCGCTTGCCCTTTGTACGGAGCTTGTATACGCCCCTGCTCGCGTTTTGACTAGTTAGCGCAACCATATAGCGTCCACTTTAACCAAGGGGCACTCTGTACTATGCTTACTATTCTTAAGCGCTCCGTACTATTTCGTACTCTTGATGCAGTGCTACTTTGATGCCGGCATAGGGTAAAATTAACGGCATTGCAGCCGTGGTGTGAATTCACTGAAAACGCCAGATAACTACAACACTTTTTCATCCTTTTCTGTATAAACGGATCTCGTACCTCTCTTCTCTAGAGGGCCAACTTGCACGGGGCTTACTAAAACGCAGCTATAGAGGCCGCAGAGCCGGTCAATGGTTCTTGGTGCCTTCGGCGGCTGCGTCAATCTGTTGCGCTCAAAGAACTGAACTTGACCTCTTCCAATTCCTTCACAAACGTTCCTCGTGCAGCTTAAGTGGTTGTTTGTCCCCTTTGTCATCTTTTTTTCTTATTTCCTTATACCTAAGTAGAGATTGTTTCTCTGCGAGCTGCGCACTAACCAACATGTGAAACATTCCATGGTGCACAAAAATGTAAAGATAAAAAGGGACAGCCATACTCACTTTATCGAGCTTGCAAACGTCTCTAGTGCTACAAGGTCATGTAGCTGGAAGAAGAACATTGGCAAATACTAGCAGTCAGTGGCATCCCACTGACAGTATAATTGGTAGTTTTTTTATTGGTTGTATGGGGCTTTCCGATAGCTATTCTCATTGGAATAATGGCTTCGGAATTTTAGGTAAAGGTAGCCCGTTATTAATGAGCTGTCAGCGTGGCAACACGATACGCTGCCACAGTATCCAGCACTCTTCCACTCGATTGCCACCATTTGTTAGCGCCGTAAACACCACGGTTTTCTTTTCGCCTGCATTGCCGCATTTCTGACTTACGTAGCTGCAATAGAAAAGCTCGCGTTTCACTCTCGTAGCGAAGCTGAAAGCTGACGTGCCTCGAGTGAGAAAAATAAAAATAATAATAACGCGCGCGATAACACTTTGCGAACGTCGCCGGCCTGTAGCTCAGCTCTATATGAAGAATTGGGACGATACTTTCGCTGCCGGGGGTCATGTCACAGTTAGCTAACAAAGAAACCGACGACAGCGCTGAAGACGACGACTGAGGCTGATTCGCGCATACTGTTCGCTATCGTTTATGCCGCTGGGCGCACTTTAAGTACCTTGCAAATACGTCTTATCTATCTCCTCTTCTTGCAACAAATGTCCAGGGCATTATAGATCAGATGGTTCCGTGTTATGGGAAGGAAATCTCCAAACGATTAAAAGTGGGATGAAGCTCATGTGGATATACGTCATGCGCGGCAGATTACCTTGAAAAAGCGTGCATTCTTCCTGCACTAATCTATGGGGCCGTAAGATGGAAGGTAAAAAAGTAACTTGACAGAAAGCCAAGAGCCGTGCAACGAGCGATGAAACAAAAACTGATAGGCATAGCTAGCATCCTAGTTGATATTAAGAGGAAGCACGGGAGTTGGTCAAGTCATGTAATACGTAGAACAGATAACCAGAAAACCAGTGGTCAGCTTGAGTAACAGAACGGGCGCCAATGTAATGGAAGCGCAGTAGAGGACGGCAAAGAGAGAAAGAGAGAAAATGATTTAATGAAAGGCAGGGAGGTTAACCAGGACAGCCGTTAACGGCTGACCAAATACTGGAGTAAAGTGTAGATCGCTAGGAGACACCTTAGTCCTGAAGTAGACATAAATAAGCTGATTACGATGATGACAGTCATCGAAATGACCATGCGGGCGATTTCCTTGATCCATCGGCAAGTAACAGTCCCGCAAAAGAAAAAATGTGAGGGAATAATGTAGGAAGCGGTTTGATATTACTTGAAGTATGTAGAATAGGGACGAAAACAAGCTTACGAATAAAGGTTAGGGGCTTCAAGAACTTGTGCTCTGGTTCACGTCGCGGAGAAAAATTGGTGAAGTCCCATAAATAGCGACTGGCGCCTAAACGCCGGTCAGTGAGAAAACTCTCAGACGTAAAAGAATTTCTGTGAATACCGACCCTCATTCGGTACCAGGATCGGTGATAGATTGGACGTCTTAAGAAGCGGTATTTTTCTCTCTCTACTTTAAGATCGCCACCTCCACCCGTTCTGTGTGTCTTCTACATATAGCACTCTTCTGGTAGTTTGAGATATCAAAATATGAAGGCACAGAAGAAACAAACAATTAAAAAAACGAAAAACTGACAAAGTGCTCTACAGATGCGATGCGTCACACCTGCATCACATCTGCTCAAGGTACATCACACCCGCTCAATTCGTGTCACACCTTAACAAATTGCTCATTGGCTAAGTTCAGTGACCCGTATCATTTTGGCGATATTAAAGCGACCTTCTTTGACGGTTGCCGCAAAAAGAACCACCAGACTGCTTTGAACATGCGGCGTGTAAGTTTCTTACAACTCTGGACGCAGTGGCTGAATAATGGGAAGGGCTTTATCTTAGAATGGCGTGCTCAAATGAGAATCTGTTGCCAAGAAACATTTGAAGAAGCTTTGCCCCCGTACTATCTTTACTATTCGCATCCTTAGCCAAGAAAGAGTGTGCACAAGAGCCAACTCCCTTTTCCTACAGGCCAAAGGACATATCTGAGAAGTCATCAGGCGTCGTCGGCTGCATTTGTCTTTCCATTCGTAACTTTGTTCAGGAACAGCGACACGGTACAGTGTTTATGCTTGCACACTGTTTGGTTTCTGGCTTCTGTTGTTTAGCTGCAGGATTAAAGTTATTGCCGTAGAAGAAGATCACTATATAAAGGAAATACGGAAAACAAAGCAATAAGATAACTGCGTGAGCAACCCGGTGGTATACGCTGAAGAGTCTGTGGCCAGCTTCTGCAAACAGTGTCACTTTGGCAGCGCAGACGTAGCCGCAGCAGCTCGCATTGATCCGGCCGATACTTTTGCCACCAGCAATCGCCTGTCCGGTGCTTCTGTGGAAAAAAAATATTTTAGTTAATTTTTGAAGCGATTACATTGTTCTTTCCTGCAATTTAAAGATACAGTGAAAGCGTCGGCACTATTTTCGCTGCTGTGTGTGTTTCCGATGTAAAAAAACAACAACAACAACGCTGTCATGCAGAAGAACCACCGATGCAGAGTGTGTTAAATTCTACTCAAGGGGGCTGGTAGTTAAGGACACAAAACGGTTCGCGATCCGATATGCGGGGATTTTTAAAAATGTTAAGAGCCCTTCACTGAACACGTGAGCCAAGTAAAAATGCCTTTACAATTTCCTCTGAACAAACCGGTCAATAGAGACCGTAAGGCACTCCCTATAGCATTAAAAAACAAATTTCCCCAGAACGGATTTTCTATGTATCTTTATTTCTTCTTTGTTTCGTTGTATTCGGGCGAGAGCCTGCTGCTGTCGTTTTACGTATGCCTTTTCAAGCTATGCAGATGTGACTCGTTTCCATGGTGGAAGCTGCTCCGTTGTCCTCAGTAAAAAGTACTCATTAGTTTAAAAAAAGAACTATGAACTACAAGGAACCTGCATACTGCACTTTGCACTTGATAGAGCGCAGCTGCTGTTTGAATTAGTCGTTGTTCTGGGCCCTCTCAATCTGACGAATACGCACAGCCCCTGTCAGAAGTCCGAGCATGGCTGATTTATACACCGCCTTAAATAACGACTACGATGCCGCTGCACACATACGAACAATAGACAGTTCAGACCAACAGGCAATTTTTACCGTACTTCAAAATATAGTAAAATGATTTGCGTCATAGAAGGTGCTCATAAATGCGCAATTTGAGCTTATAACCTCTTATCGTGCAGAAGTCAGAAAGGAAAAAAAAAAAATGACGGTCTGTTTAAAGAGCCGCTTTACTGTGACTTCGGCCTTCTGTCATGCGATAATAGTGAAACAGGGGCTGAATTCACAAAGCTTCTCGTTCGTAAGTGCCATTGACCAGCCGCCTTCACTAATGATATGTGCGGAATCAGGATTGGCTGACATTTGCTCTGAAGAAAAATTTTAACGTAAGAGCTTTTTGTGAATGCAGGCCCAGATGCTTAACCTATAGTGCACTGTGGCTTTACAAACAGGCAGTGATTATCGCTCTGTACCCTTAGGAAAATAATTCTGATGCATATGCGTCATCGACAGTTTGGACGTTTTGTTTGCTAATAGATGTCGTTTAGGAAGGTCGTAGACAATGTAAGCCCTAGATTAAAATCAGGTGGAGCTACATACTCATAACAAACTTCAAGTTCTTTCATGCAGAAATTCTTCGGAACAATATCATCTTCATAGCTTTCTAAGGTGTGATGAAGTCTAATGTATTTTTGTTTTTGTTTTTAATTACATAAGATGAAAAGCGGTATTGATGCCTTTAGGTGGCACCCGCTACTGCGTGTCGCAGAGTTTGCAAAAAATTTAAAATAATAAAAATTAGACGCATGAAAAAGAGAGCCCGAGAAGACGTGCACGATTCCGCGATGACTATCTTTAATTATAAAATAAAAAGGAATGGGGAATTCGAAATAAGGCGATCATTTTAACTGAAAAATATTTATAGCAGTGGTCGATAATCGCCAATATTATTAGTAATTAAATTTTAGTAATTCAATTTTATGTGACTTTAGGGGGGGGGGGGTATTGTTATATTTGCCCAATTGAAGTTAGCCAGTACTTAAACTATAACCTTTTCTTGGAAACGCTGGTAAGACTGGAAACAGTTTACAAAAATGCTCAGTGCGGGAACACGGAGCCGAAACATATCTGGAACAGGCAATGGATGTCGCTGCAGATTTCGAGTGCTAATTTGGCGCAAAGGATATAGTTCATAGCAAAGGGCTTTGCTTTGAGTGCTGGTGTAATTCTATTCTGCCATTACAGCTTGCCAACAAAAGTGAATAATTCAAAGTTAATCAGTGCAATTTGGTTAATTAATCGTATCGGTGATGATCGCGCAAGTTTTCATGTGCGCCGTTGCTGTGAAGTTTGGTGAGTAAGATAATCATTTTGTCCCGAATCCCCTATTATAATCGGAGAGAGCCGTCGCAGAAACACGACGTATACGGGCAGCTCCGCAGACTAGTAAATCAACATGCATGGGAGCAGTATGACGTCCACAGATGCACAACCTCTGCAATTATGTAAAATAAGTACCACGATGTTTGAGCGCATCTGTTATTTCCATAACGGTGGCTTGCTGCGGGGATAACTGTGTTAAATACTGCCTGAAATAAATATAGGTAGTCGCTGTTAAATGTCCATGACAGTTTCGTTCTCGTTGGACACGTTGCGCGGCTCGCGTTGAGCAACGAATAAGAGCCTTGTTCTTTGAGCGGGCTTAGTTCGATCATATCTGACCTCATGTCTGAAAGGATGCGGGCTCAAAAGACAGCAAAGGATTGCGCGTGAACTGCAGACTTTAATCAGAATTGAAGGAATCATGAAAATTGGCACGATATTGAGAGGTCTCAATGAAGAGGAGCCTTTAGTGCCTAAAATGAATTTTTTTTCAGTGTTGGCTGCTCATTAGGGAAAAGAAATCATACAAAACAATTTTTAATGTGCTTGTACAAATGCTGGTACCCGAGTGAGTACAGAGTAACTTCACAGATTCACTGTGTGCTCAATAACTGTGCGTGGAACACGTGGATATAGTCTTGCCTTGGCTTTATAATGTGGCATTTCCAAGATTAACGTTTATTTGTAAAATAGCACAGTACTGTTGTGGCATTGTCTAGAAACTCCTGAAAAAGCTGTAGAAAGAAGAAATGCAACAGCCCCCCCAAAAAAGTGATGAAGTGAGTAGTTCTTCATGCAAATTAAGCTATTGCGAAGCCGAGTCAAGTCAATTTCAAGCTTGAACTTAACACCAATTATATGTCATCACATGAATGTAAGGAGGTGTCGACTCCTGTAACGGGCGTCAGCTGCACCTTGCAGCATAAAATTAATGCATTAAAAAGTGAAATGCATAAAATAGTGTCAGGAATACGGCACTTCGCGGTCCCTCGCATATTTCATATTATGCAAGCACACTCACAAGGCACTTGTCACACTGATCTGCAGTAGAACAACAGCACAGTTTTATGGCCTTCTTTCTTTCATGATTTGATCGTACAATATCGCGTGCAGAGGCAGGTTAACCGCGAAAAATAACGAGGTGTGAATGATCTGTTTGTTTTCTGTCGGCGCATGCATACACCGTTCTACAAACGAACTTGGTATAAGGAGTGGGAATAATTAAATCACAGCCTTCTGACATTGCAAGTTGTTGTATCTGAAGAGGGAGGCACAGGCTTCAAGAAACGGCTTTGTTGTCCGTGCTGCGTACTGGCAGCATAAAGCAACTATTGACAATACTACCATACATGAGCAAGAATATATACAGCCCAAGATACACTCGCGCATGCGCAACAACATGCTGATGTCACTATCACTTCGCATCATCCAACAGCGGTAGACACACTTGTCGTATTCCAGATAGCGACACAACACAAGTGTTGCATATAAATTGAACAGATTGCACGTAAAGTCACAAACAATCTCTCAGACACTGAACGTGTCTCCTGCTGACTCAACAGGTTGCACATCTAAATAATTAATAACCACAATTGTTCACGCTCGCCCCCGTTTAGGCCACAAGTTGTTTCATTTGGTTCAATGAAAATGCACCTTTATGATAAGGAATGTATAAGTGGAAAAGTGGTATATCAGAACGCTTTTTGCCTAAGAGACTTTCAAAATGTGCGGAGATACCGGAGGCACAAAAAAACTCAACACGGAGGCGCATTTTGCTGGCACCAGCAGGCGTTATTATCAGTGACTTGCTCCGCGTGCTGTAACGACACTTGAACCGCGAAAATGATAATTGACGTTACATATTAAAAAAAAAAGAAATTCAGATTGGAGGATGTACATTTCCTTCGCATCGAAGTACCACTGGTAAAACCTTGTCGGAAAGTTTACACGTGCAGTCCGGCTAATACAGAATTTCTTGCTTTCACAGCGCAGGGATGATGCAACAGACCGGAGGATGAGCCCGTGCTGCACGCCCGGCCGGTTAAATTTTTGTGCTGCTTTAGGTGGCTTCCATGTCGCTTGCAGCGCTTCCTTCGCTATAATATTTCTTATATATAGCTATGCTTAGTAATGAATTCTTCTTGGATGGAGCATTATTGAACAAACTTTTTCGTTTTTTGACTCAGTGGAAAGATAACTGAACGTGTTTTGATGTTGGGTACCTGGCGGAAACGACACGTGACACTCGTCTATTTTGCAAGCCCGTAAAGGCGCGCGCGAGCGCCGATAGCGCGGGTCGGTACGGTGTGCCCCGAGTTTTGTAATCTCTTGTTTAGCGCACTCCGTGTTGACGGATGTGAGATTCCGCGGCTGTTGTCTGCACACTTGCGGTAACGCGCAGTTTCGTTCTAAGAGAAGAGAAACCCGGCGACGGTTTATTCTTCTTTGAAAAGGAAAGAATCCATTATTCACGTGCGCGCCTGCGACATCTCAGCGGGCGCTGCACAAGCGCCGCTTCCGTTCGACTCCAACTGCTCAGCATTCGTATGCGCATGGCAATGTGCGTGCTATGTCCTGCTTACTCGCCGATGTTCCCCTTTACATGTATACGATGTCGCCTCACGCGTAAGCACGAAGCACCTCTGACTGCCTTTGGCAAGAAGATATGCAGACTGTCGCGTTCTGGCTGCCTTCCACCCTGATATTGTGCTATAAGCACCAAGATTTCTGTTTATATTTTTTGCATTTATATTGTTTGCTTGTGTGAAATGGCGAGAATGGTAATAGAGATTTGATGGCATCAGCACAGCATACACTTTATCAATAGAACTGCGCGTAATGGCGGCAGCAGATGCGCCAGTATGTTGGGTATTTTAGTTATTCTTCATTTTAAAACTTGAGGCACTGGGCACATATAAGAAGGTAGCACGTACGTAATCCTTCCAGTCGACGCATGTATGAAGATGTAGTTTTAACCTGATTAAAGAAAATTTGCGCAGAACATTACTATTACTCAGGGCGCAACTGTCTATTAAGAGTAGATAGTCATAGCTGAGCGGGTCAGCGGTGCGAGCGGGCGAGCGGAGACGGCAGCGGAGCGCCGCACGAAATGAAGTTTGAGCGGAGTAGGGTGCCTCGATGTCAGCGCCGAGGCTCCCTAGAGCGGAGAGCGTAGTGCTTGGTTGCGCCACCTGTCGAATAAGGTCGAAGTTACAGTCGGTCGAGTGGTCGCTTTGCTTCGCCAACTGAGGAACATGGTTGGAGCATGGACCTTTTTTTTTTTTTATCCATTGGCCGTGATCGGAGTCACTGTGAACAGAAAATAAGCCAAACCTGCTTTTATTAGGCTACAAGTCATAAATAAAAATACATATTTGTTTAAATATAGCCGTTAATAGGGAGTTTTAGCTTACAAGGCGTGCCAGACGTAAACCTATGCAGCATTAATCGAAGATATGTGCGCGAGCAGCAGCACTTGAGGTAACATATTGCGACGCTGTAATAAAACGTAACTCGCTGTAAACGCTCTTGCTTTGCATGACTATTCGAAAAGAAAAGAAAGACAATTGCATTTGCGATTATTATCTCGAATCCGACACATTTACGCCACTAGATAAGGGGAATATCGTGGTTAATTGCAATAAAAAAGTTCTGCACATTCAACACACATCTTGGAATGTATGTGACACAGTTAATCACATGCTATAAAATTGCCCACTTCATCCCCGCGTCTTGGGCGTAAAAGCAACCGGTGCGCGCGCTTGTGCTCTCGCCCGTTCCACGCAATGTGATACTTTCGGCGATCATCTCAAAGAGCTAGTTGGCATGGCCGAAGTATACGTCCAATTGTGGCTTAATGTTTAGAACATGGTGCTCTCTGCAGCTGCCGAGCCTTCTGAAGCTACATCGCTGCCCTATACTAGAGATGCGCGATAGGTTTGCTCTGTTTTCCCCTCCCATCAAGGTTCGGTTCTGGAATATTTGTAATCTACGGGTACTAATTTCATAGCCACATCGTATCTGACCAATCCGGTCTGCTTTGCGCGGCGCCAGTTGACTGATGAAACTCATGGTAAAAGAAAAGTTGATAGTCACTTTATCATACGCTAAAGAGGATGAAGGCCTGCGACCTCACGAGACATTCATTACATTACTTGACATTCTCATTCGAATGCGTTGTTACTTCGTATTACGTGTTTTCTACCACTAAAAGTCGTGGGTTCGTGTGCCTTAATTAACTCTATCTTAATTCATTGTGCCCTAATTAACTTCGCCTTATAGTAACACCAAAGGTCGTGGGTTCGACCATCAATGGTGGCACCATCAATTTTGGTGCCAGTGCATTTTGGTGCCATAACGCCGGACGGTCAATTTTTCGACTCATGAGCCACTTGAGTCTTTCGCCTTAATATACCGCTGGCGTAAACACTGCCTACGTCACCATTTTTCAGCTGGTCAATACGATAAATTTTCGTTCATTCGGTATTGGTGAATTACACATGCTATTTAATTCAACCCCGTTCATAACATAATACGGAGAGAGGAAGGTAGGGAGGTCAACCGGAGAAGCACTCAGTTGGCGGTCCTGAACAGAAAAAGCAGGGAGAGGTAACAGAAAGATAAGATGGTTCCTTGAACAGATAAGCGCACAATGAAAATATCACGTGGTCTAAGGCGATCACTCACGCCAGTTCACCTTCATTTTGAAAAATAATATACAATAGTGCCTTCAGAGATTTGTGCGCAGATGTTCAGAATGTCAAAATTGATTTAAGTTTTCTTAACACTTCTTTTAGTTCAAAAGTCAGATAGTTCCAACGAATCTTGTATGACCTGCCGTTGTCAGTGGTACTTTCCTGTGCCTCCGTCTGGCGCGATATTGCTTTGTTTCCTAAAATCGTGGTCATATTGGTCTTTCGAGCAGGTGAGAACACATTGTACGGACGCGAGAAATTGAGATGGGATCCATGGGCTTGCTTATGGCTAGGGCTCCGTGTTTTCGGAGTTTAGTTTTCTTGAAATTCGGAGGGTGTTTTTCGCAGTTTATTTTCTGGCACTAATTCAGAGTTTATCGGAGTTTATTTCTCGTAAATCCTCAATTCTCCGAAATTCGGAGTTAAATTTTGCATTATTCGCAATAGTCCAAAATCTTAGATGAAATGATATCTGAACACGAAAACATCAGAACACACGAAGCGTATTTTTGTTGTCTCGAAGGTTTGAACGCAGAAACACATATACACACAAGCACAAATACTTGAATACAAAACACATACGTTTGTGCGTATTACAACATTAAAGGTTGTTGTAATACACGCAATCATACTTTACGAGATTGCTGTCACTGATGGAAGCACGCTCCTTTCGATTGATGATTCTCAGCTTTGAAAATGCCCTTACCCTGAAAACGTTACTGATCAATTAGCTCTGATAGTTCGCAAAATCACTCATGAGTTGGCTCATGTCGTCAGTTTCAAGAAACACTAACTTAAAATCGGCGTATAGGTTTCGAACGCGCGGGGTAACCGATGCTTTACATTTAGATTCACAATTTGAACACTAGCTATAACAAAACGATTCACTGGTGTACTGGAGTGCATCGAAAAGGTTCCTCTCAACTGTCTGTCTCCACTTTTCAGCGACAGCAGCGTAGTATCCATTGAGGTCTGCAACAGTCGTTGAGCGGTCATACGTCTCTCGCTTCGTGCGCGACAAGCCCTTTGTTAAATGTGCGATGGGTGTGGTCTACGAGATACTGTTGACGTGTGGTAAAGTTTATATCAGCCAAACCGGCTGATGTATCAATGACTGCTTAGAACATGCCCTTTCGATATAGAACGGAACAGGGTCATATTGGCCGTTAAAATCGGAGTTTATCAGATAAATCCGATCTGTCAAAAATTTTACCGGCGAGCGTTTATCGGACTTTTTCGGATTTATCCGAAAACACGGAGCCCTACTTATGGCTTCTAGTTTAACGCTAATCACATAACCTGACACATTTACCATGCATTGACATCTAAAACGCGGTGCGAAAACTGAAATAAGTGCATCGCTGCCACATAACGTCACATGCGTATAGTTACTGTGTTTTTTTTTTTTTGTGTGTGTGTGTGTGTGTGTGTGTGTGTGTGTGTGTGTGTGTGTGTGTGTGTGTGTGTGTGTGTGTGTGTGTGTGTGTGTGTGTGTGTGTGTGTGTGTGTGTGTGTGTGTGTGTGTGTGTGTGTGTGTGTGTTTGTGCATTGCAGTGCAGTGCGTACGATATGTAACATTGAGCAGGCAGAAGGCCGAACTGGGAAGTTATGTAACCAACAGGCTGCGCGCTATCAACCCATCTGCCGCGGCTCCTTCACAAGTGGCAGGAGGTGGGCTGATATTGCACCACGCAACGTGCAACAGGTGCTCTAGAAAGCCGCAACAAGCCAGTATCGGTCGTGGCCTCGTTCACAGACTAAAACAGCAGAATCTGAGTCCTTTGCTATGCCCACAGATTGAAAAATACAAATAGGACTGGGAAGACAGTAGCTCATGATGAAATGGTCATGCTAGCCAGAATTGATATAAGAGTTCGAGAAAAAGTTGGGGTGACCAACGGAACAGCCGGTGTCTAAGGGTCAAAAATAAAGGAAATCCTTGCCGGAAATACGAAGTTTTGGTCCTAACATACGCATAAACACAAGTGAAATCTATGTAAACAGCAAGTTTATATATGTATAAAAGAACGTGTAGTCGTCACAGAAAACAAGAAATGACCATTGCGGAACCCAAAGAAGAAAAGTCATTGCCTTACAGAGTGAAATCTGGGTAGACACACGGGGCGGAATTACACCGCCGCTCACTAACGCGAAAGCGAAAACAGAGTTGCGAAAGTACCTTGGCAAAGCGTTGAGCCCTGCTGCGTCGTGTATACATTTGGAAGACTCGCGTGCGCGAAAAAAATTTTTCTGACAAACGTACACAGGCGCACTACACTGCAATGTTGTCGTTCTGTTACCTCTAATGAGCGGGCATGTTCAAGTGAAAATTTCTATCAACCGTGCTAATGATAAGTACGCTGTCATTCTATATTGAATTCATTCAGTTACCTCCGGCTTAATTCAACCGGTACGCAACTGAATGAGAACGCGAAGTGGCACTCCAACAGCTATTCGAACAATTTTCCCTCGCACAGGCCCGGATACTTGTTGGTGCACGTGTGCAACTCACTTTTGAACGCAGTTTTATTTATTTATTTATTTATTTATTTATTTATTTATTTATTTATTTATTTATTTATTTATTTATTTATTTATTTATTTATTTATTTATTTTCTCCGAGTCACGCAGGCACAGCGTAAATGGCGGCACAGACAACAGGCCGGCCTGCCAGCTTCAGAAACACGACAGGCGACGCGCGTTTCAACCGATATTTTTTTTTCCCCCACCCCGATGAAATGCGAACACGTCCCGGCCGGACTGAACACAAAAGCATTTCCTCTCCATCGTCATCCCTTTGAATGAAAAGAATGTTTTCAGCGCTGGGATTCCCTCTGGGTAATCGCAGGAAGCTCGTCGGGGGTTCCTCTTCGCCGGCTTAATAATATTTGCTTTCCTGAGAGGCACCACCGTGCAACGCTTCCTGTCACACGGCGAGCCGCTGGGAATGCGTCTTGTTCCCCCACTTCCTTTTGTTTTCCCCCGTGCCTTTCCCGCCGCTATTCCCAGAGGGCGCCCCTGCGCGGCAACTTGATTGCCGTTTTCCGTCGACTCTTTCGCCGCTTCAGCCGCGCTCGTTTCCCGCGCAACCGGAGAAAACGCTCGAGCGCTTGAAGCGAGAGCGTTTTTCCATTGCAAAGCGGCGCATCCGGTGGAATTGTGAGCACGCTCTTGTGCGTACATGTATACACAAGGACACTTTGCTATCTGCTAAAGCTTCTTCTGTTATTTGCTCTTTTTTTTTCTTTTTTTTTTGTATTCGATTTGCAAGACGCGACATGCAGAGTGAATGCGTGAGTGGAAATGGTGTAATCCGTGGACACTTTAGTTGCCCGTACTAGTTTTCTTTTTTCTTTTTTTCTCTTCTTTTTTTGTTTTTTTCTTTTTCTTTTGTCTCTCTCCTCTTCTCGAGGCGCATTTAACGCGATTTAAGTAACGCGGATTATGCACATATAAAATTCCGGTTGAAGTAAGGGCCCACGAAGAGATCGCTCACATCCTGATGTAACGCGTAATCATTCAGTGAGATCTTAATTCACCGTGTGTACGCAAGATTCAGCTACAATAGTTGGACGTAAGTGGAAAGAAGTCTTGCGGAGAACAATGCAATAACAAGATTCCGGAGATTCCCGCTCGAGTTACAGATTAGAACGCGAATTAGCAGTCAAAGGGTGTCAAGGATACATAAAACAAGACAAATACGAAGAAATAGCTTCTCCACGTAATTCCCACTAAGTGCCTGAACCATATGCTTAAAGTAATGATTTATTTGGCGACGCCAACCATCCGACTGTGTTGCACTGAGCAGTTCACGCATGCAAAAAAGCCAGGTAAATATTCGTAACACGCGTAGCAGAGCCTGTGTCATCTAAATATTTCACGTGGCGATCGGCTGTAATGGTAGTGATGTATTGTGAGTGACAACGAAGATGACTATGATCATATGTGGATATATGGGCGTAAGTGAGCGCACGCTGTAATAACGAAAGATAAGAACACATAAGAAGAAATTATGTGAAAATAGTATAGCGATGCAAGAATTAAAAAAAAAAAAGAAACTATAGGTAAGAGCGATTGGGCAGCCTACATAATGCGGAAGAACTGAGGCTGATGTAAAAGTTGTTTAAATAGCCCTCAGTCCAACCTTCGAGAAAAATTAATGACGCGTACTGCCGCGCGTCGTTCGTATTTTACGGCTATAGCATGAGCGCGCAGTGAAGTTATGTTCAGCATTTTCAATCGACTGAAGCGTCTGGGTCAGCTCTACCTTCCACTTCCATTGTCCTGATATGCAAACGCTGTTCTTTACACTGTCGTTCTGTTGTAGTTTTATCATGGGCAACAAAGGGCCTTCGCCTACACACGGATCGTTTCGCACGCCTCGTTGAATCGCACCAATTACTGAGTACAAAGGAGTCCACTGAAGATCACGTGTTACAAAGCATGTGTAAACAATGCTTTTCTGTAATGTTGCAAAATGTTCCGCAATGACAAGTTCACGCTTCTTTGACCACGATTAGTTCGGCTTTATTTATGCATGTGACAGCGCCACCCCCCCTCCCCCCCCCCCCCTTCCCCGCCCCCGTTTATTTTTTCATACTTTATGTTTTAGAGAACAGTGCCGCAGCTATTTGCTTTTATACCGAGTCTTTACCATAGGTATTCCCCTAAACTGAGTATACCCCCTTTAGCAAGACGGGCTTCTTCACGCGCATTTTCGCTCGGTCGCCGCTATCATCGCAAAACGCGAACTCGCCGTACTTTCCAGTCTCTCATTTTGCGGTAATGAAGGCGTCACGTCCTCGACGTAACTGAATCGCGCCTCGTTTTGATGCCCCACACGTGTGCGGCGTGCGCAAACGACAGCGACCGTGATGAAAGGACGAGAATAGCGGTAACAGCTGCGCGCCAAAATGAAGGGGACAAAACCGCAGCGAAGACCTATAGAGCGACAGAAGAATGAAGAAAGACGCGGCCGTTTTTTCTTACCATTATGTGCTACGCAGTCCTGAAAAGGGAGTCGCGCACGTGCGCTCCTTTCAGGTATCTAATGACACGGATCAAATGATTGTTCGTGGAGGCTAGAAGTAAAACGAGCCGACGTAGTTTCCTTTTATACTTTATATACGGTAAACGGCCGCGCTTCAGAGAGGATAACGGTTCCTTATATGGACCGTTACGCGTTGTCCTTATTGTAATTCGTGCGGAGCTCGCGTTTTCGGCGCGGAAAATTATTCCTCCTGCGTTTCGACATTTGTAAGCATGTGGTAAAAGTTGTATATGTATACGCAAATAATATAGTAACGTGGAAAGCAGGAAGTGAGGCGATCGAAAAGCATGAGTATACAATGACGTCACTGATTCTGGCACGACCCGCATGCCAAGCCACTCACTCGGCATCCCAGTGGCTTCGAATCAAACGCCGGCCGTTCTGACATACGAGGGCACGTATGCCCTGGAGCCCTGCAGCGGCATTCAAACCTCTAAAATCTTTCTTTTTTTCTGTTTTTAGTTTAGCCACGCTATACAAATGTGCGCCGTGATACTACATTCCATAGTAGATACAACCACGTGGTCGCGCTAATGACGGCGTTTATCGCACAGAATCATCCCCGGAATGGCAGCTGTTCCGACCAATCGGATAAGCTTGGCTTCGACGATAGTGTGATGCGGTGGGGAGAGCGCATTTAAATGAACATGGTTTTTCGCGTGGATGCCACTGCCTGTCAGTGCCAGTTAAAGGTGGCATGCATGTGTATATATGCTATAGGCTTCACTATTTCTGCACTATCTGCAGTGACGCGAAGAATGAAAGCCAGGTTGGGTTTCCGTTCTTGCTTCGTGATACTTCGCGAAAGTTGCCATCTTTTCTCTTTCATGAGACTTTAAAATCCACCTTGCAGCTGCCGCAGGACTTATTTAGTTCGTATTTACCGTTGCGTTTTCTTTTCCGTTCTTCGGTGCCACAAGTTATGAAAGATTTGCTAGCGAACTGCAGCTTTTCACCTCTTTCATTGCATCCTTGGAGCATATAAGTACGTATATATGCCCCGAAGCAATGTACGCGTGTATCGTATCTTTCTTCCCCGTGTTCTTGTCCGTAACGAGCGACGTAATTTGTACCAATGGTACACCAACAAGCCCAAATAGCAAGCTTAGTCACATGCACATGTAGTTGCGCCAGTTTTGAGACCGTTGTTTATCTGCTTTGACTATACTGTCTTACGGAAGTGTGTTTACCTGTGTGCTTAGATGCAGGAAAAAAAATTGAACTTCACAGTAAAATTTGTGAACAGCAGCATTTGGAATAAGTTGAGTGATTTACGAGACTCACAGGGCCACAATCGGTAAAATTGTGCATCTGTGCTGTTTGGTGGGCGGAAAACAGTTGCTTATACTGAATAACTGCTGCAGTGACTCCTATCTCCACCTCACACCTGATCTTATCCCAGACATATTTCTGTTTTATATAGGTCGTACGTCACACGCAGTGACAGCAAACGTTATATTGCGCTTCTTCCTGGTGCATTAAATGTTCGGGCAAATATGATTTGCGCCATAAATTCCCTGAGGAAGTCCGGCTTCGGTCCGCTCGCTGCCGGCAGAGTGACTTGCACAATGACGATAGGGTCTACGCGCACTCACGTTGGGATCAAGAACAAGCTCCACCAGTTGTCAATTATACAAGCGTTCTCGAAGTACGCTCGTTTTGCAGGAGAAAGCGCGCGGTGGTATACTCTCGGCTGCAGTCGGCTAGCCCGGCTTGGCGCGCACTTCTCCGAGCTCTGCGGATGAAACCCGGAGCTTGCCGTATACAAACACGGAACTTCGCCGTGCTCGCCGAGGCGTATCGAGCCCGCGTCCGCCTGCTTGTCTCGGCGCCACTGCCTTCGATTCGCACGGCAGGACGCAGACAGCTTCCTAGAATGCTAAGAAGAGGCTAATGAAAGTCACCTGGCTCTCTTCAGATTTCGCCTCGGTGCGAGGGACAGTTCGGGTGTGGCTAACGCAAGGCAGAGTACGACCCGAATTCGCGCAAGTTTCTCCGCGTAGTTGTTGCGCAACTCAACCGGTTGCCCGTTTGTCGTGTTCCGTCGGCTGTCTGGATTTAGCCCTTCCTTCGCCCGAAGGCTGCAGCGTGTCACCGTTCAGCTTGCCTGTGTCTGGCTGCTGTTCAGGCCTTGCGTCGCTGACACATATCTGCTCTTCCAGAGTGGCAATGGTTCGGACGACCAGAATTTCCAATTAACGGGAACGTCAGCCGGTCGTGCCATCTTAGACACGAGGACATAGATGAAAATGTAGGCATGCATTTGAAATTTCATGCTGAACCGTGCGTTGTGACGAGCGTAGCCTGGCGGACACCGTTACTTGAGCACTCCCGTCAAGAGCTGCAGTAGCTTCGAGACCAAAATTCCACCATGTGTCTATCAGCGCACGAAGAGACGCTCAGGTGGAGCAGTTACCGGCCAGGTATGGCAGGATACTCTCGCCTGTATACAGGCGGGGTTATCCTGGCAGACCTGGCCGGCAGACCTAGCTGGCCGGAATTTTTGTGGTGGTGGTGGTGATGTTGCTGTAGTAACATCATCATCAAAACCACCACCACAATAATTCTGGCCAGCTAGGCCCCGCCTTCCGAAAGTCATTTCTGTGGATGGGACACCTATCCCTTCATCCAAACTGTTACCTCGCATATATACGGATGTGCATCGTTGCAGCTCTTGAGTCATTTTGAGTCGTTCTTATCGTACGATGTCGCAAAGCCGGCTCGCACACAATGCACTCAGCGACGCTTCTGGGATTCTTCGGATTAATTTTGACACCCTAGCGTTATTTAAGGCGCACTCTCGTCTACGAGCGCGGGCGTTCTTACAATGCGCCGTCATCGAAATGCGGCCACCGCTGTCGGCAATCGAACCAGCAAATTTGTGCTTAGCGGCATAGCCTTACAGCGACTTATATAGCCACCCCGGTGAGTCATTATTTAGGGCACAAAAGTATGAAGAAAGTGCCTTAAAAAAGTATGAAGAAAAGTATGAAGAAAGTGTTGTTATTCGCGCATTCAGGCGTGTGACATTCGCCACTGACTTGTCCGTTTTCTTTCGCTCTCTCTCTCTCTTAATTGTCTGTTTAGTTATTGTTTCCGGTGTTCTGTAGCATTGGTGGAACATATGCGCAATGGATATTGGCCGCATTTTTTTTTCTTCTTTTTTTTTTCTTGCAATGCTAAACCGCTGTACGCATATAGTTCCCTTTTCCGCGAAGACTATACAGACGAGATGGAATGGCCCGCACAATCGATTTGATGAGACGTTTTCTGCAGTACCTTCATCTCCTAAATATATTGGTATAAGTCTTAGAGCTGGGTATTTGATTACAAACTTTGCATTTAAAAGTTTCGTCGTTCTTTCTGGATGCAACACGCAGGAACATCTAGTACCTAAGTGGTTTGTTAATCCACTTATTAGTAAACACGTAAAACACTAAAAACAAGAACAGTTCTTGCTTGCACTCAAGAAAAGAAAGAAAAAGTGCTCGTTCATTATGAATATTTTGTTCGAGCTGAGTGGGGCTCAATTCGTGTTGCGTTTGTGCGGTTCGCCTGCCGCTGTGCACAGGCAGAGCAATTTGTAGTTAGCGTGTGAAACAAGTAAACTAGCAACCAAAACAAATGAAGGAACTAGAACAGCTTTGACGAATTGGCGCAGCAGTGTTCTGTATATATCTGCTTGTGCCGTCTCCTAGCTCTTCCATCACGCTAATGAAAGCGTAGCCGGTAGGGACACAAGGGATTTCCGGGGGATTTTCGAACACGCCGGCGCGGCGCAAGATTCATCCCACAAAGAGGGTCATATTGGAAAGTGAAGCTGCCACGTCCAAACACAGCTCTTTTCTCCGAGCATCAAAGCAAGGATTACGCTCGGGGAAACATGCGTTGTGAGTGCTTTCGACTATAGTCAACGTCGTCCTTTGTGTTTTTTTTTTTTTTTCTTGCTACGCACAGGCGCCGGTGTATACAGAGGCCGCCTGTGTGCCGTTGAGCTCACGAAGAGAGCGCCGCCGCGCGACGACCCGTGGCGGTGGTCGCTATCGTGGCCCCTTTTACCATGCGGGGAGGGAGGAAGACAAACACCCGAGTCCCGCGCGCTGCGAGAAACATGCACTCGTGCCTTGTGACCCGAGGCGTCGACAAATATTTGGGACGGTGTAAAACTTCGGCATTCGTCGGGGCCACGAGTATATATATATATATATATATATATATATATATACTCCTCGTGAGAAGAGCAGCTACGATTTTCACTCTCGGTCAAGAGCAGACTCGTAGTTCGGTTGGAGGAAATGGCTTTGTTGTATTGTGTGCAACCTGCGAAGAATGCGGTGCGTCTCTGCAGAAGCACACGAGTTGGGCAGGAAGACAGTGGGCGTCTGTAGCGCGCGCAGCCGCTGCCGTTGAACGTGTAGGAAACTGGCGGTGCGCATTCGCAATTAAGCGCGTATAATTACGCGGAGCACGAAGCCCCGCTCGAGCTGCATTTGACAGGCGACGCTCTATTCACTAACCGTGCGCGGCCCAAACGGAACAGTCTTGGGCATCATTGCAACCGCGGTATGGCGGAATAACGCGTTCCCGCGCCACCATGATCAGCCCATTCTTTTCTGACCTCCCGTAAGCTTTGTAGGTTCGAGTTAACTGGAAAAATAGTGATCGCTTATGAAAGAATAAACGTGCTATGTGCAGGACGGCCTTTTTTGGGGGGGCCTCTGGATGCAGGTGCAACCGAGCCACTGACAAAACACGGGCGACGCGATTGCGGCGGCAAGCGAATGACGGCCTCGTCCGCACGCGCACTGCGGTAAGCGGGTCTGGTGTAGCGACAGCGCGAGCGTCCGTGCATGTCCGAGCGCGGTCAAGGGTTGACAATCTGGTGTGCGCAGGATCATGCGGAGCATGACGCTCATCTCGGAGCGTTGCCGAGGCGACGCGCTTTGTTGTGGACGCGGCTCGTCTATTCCGGTTCACTGAGAGTGGCAGCCGCGGAAGGTGTGAATTTCCACGGCCGCGCGGCGACGTGCGCCATGCATTGGCATGGAGTACGCCGTGGAGCAGGTGAGCGTTTCGGCCCGTGGCTTCTGATCGCGCCTCCCGCGCGCCGCCAAGGTCGTCCTCACTTCATTGGCAATCGATGCCTCCCCATCCGCTCTAACCGGTGGCCGCTGACGACGTGCCCTGAATGCCTGCCACGTCGCGTCGGCGCAGAGGCACGCGCGCGCCGCGCGTATCAATGGGCTGTCCTCGGAATGCCGCGCATACGGTCGTGCAGACACGCAGTCTCGAGCGCGACGGAGATGCACGCCCTCACGCCGCAGCGGCAAACCTAGCGGCTCCCTGCGGCTCGGCCTCTCTCCCTTGAGACGGCGAGCGGGCCCGCCGTCGTTGCAACAAGTCGTTCGCAGCTGCTTTCACCTCCTGTCACGAGATGCCTTCATAAAACTACTGACAGCTCGAAATCATTCCTATGCCCAAAGCGTGAGCCGCCTTTCTACATTCTTAAGGCCGAACTACACGTACGCTTGGCGGCGCGCGAAAGCTCGCGCCCGCGCGCGTACGCATACGCAGGTGGTGCGGGACAGATCGTACGCGTCGAAGCACAGCGCGAGCACGTATATCTTCTCCAGACAGATATCGGTGCTCTGGCTGCCTCACAAAAATACGAAACGATGTCTACCGCGGCGAAAATAGTGAGCCAAGTGGGTTGCATCAAATCCCGGCCACGACGGCCGGCAGCATTTCGATGGGGGCGAAATGCGAGCCCGTAGGCAAATTTAGATTTAGGGACACGTTAAAGAACCCCAGGTGGTCCGAACTATTCCGGAGTCCCCCACTACGGCCTGCCTCATAATCAGATCATGATTTTGGTGCGTAAAACTCCATCATTAATTAATTTGCGCACTGGTGCACATCTTGTAAGTTCAAGCCACCATTTCTCGCGAATGCAAGGCGCGCGAGCTTTCGCCGCACCGGCAAGCGTGCGTGTCGTTTGGCCTTTAGATGGCAGAGGATATCTTTGAGCAGCTATTTTTTTATAAGGCGCTTGTTTTTTCCTCTACCCCTCTCCGAGACACTCACTTCGTTTTGTCAGTATCGTGGCGCGATCCTATAGAAAACTGAACGAGCTTCCCTTTACGCTTCGAAATTAATTTTTCCCCAAATAAATCGTATCCATTACGTCCTATAATCCGATATACACGTATTCAAACGATTCTCGACAAGAATTTCAATTCTTAGGACGCTGCTCAGCCTATATGGCTACACTTGTCCTTCTAATAGTGTCTGGTCAGAAGTAACAACGCGCTCTCTCATAAGGAGTGTCAGTATATATCGGCGGCGTGAGAGCTACGTTTGTTGCAGTCCGTGATCTATTGCGCGGGAAAGATACATGAGCAATGGTCGAGTGACTTAAGGGAATATTTAAAGGGAAGGACTACGTTGTATGCGGATGAGACCAAGTGCATATGTTTAGCAATGATCTCGAGCAAGTTACCGTTGTTCTTTTACAACGAAAGCTGTATATGGCTAGGCGAAACGAAAAACCGTTCGCCACATGCTTCGATAAACGTCTCCATTAGCTGCGCCGTTAGTTACGTCGTTCTCTACGTCGCACCCAAGTGCGCGCGCCACTGGCAGCGCCGTTAGTGACGTCGTTAGCGAACGCGTTCCCGCCATTGCCACGTTGACGCTGCTCTGCCCGCAACGCCGCTTCCCCGGCTCGCCGTTGTCGCATGCGTTCGATATCTTCAGTTTGCTCGGCGTTATTATTATTATTATTATTATTATTATTATTATTATTATTATTATTATTATTATTATTATTATTATTATTATTATTATTATTATTATTATTATTATTATCCGTAACGCGCTCCCATTTGATTATTTAGGTAAATGACTCAGTTATGGGAAATTTCGTATTGTTACCTAACAATTTATATGCCAGCCAGCCAGTCGCTGGCCTATTACGAGTTGTGGCCGTGCAGGCTTTCCCTCTTCAGAACGAAGTTGATGACGAGGGCTACCTTGCCATGATTGAATGCTATTGTCTGTCACTTTCTTTCTTTTTTTGCTCACGACCTGTAACATTCGTTGACTGATGAGGCGTTTGAGAGTGTTTTACGCGAACCGCAAGACACGTATCTCTCTGCAAAAGAAAAGGTAAACTACATCAGCAGCCGAATTCACAAAACTTTGCCTTCGTAAGTGCTGTTTGCTGTATTGGCCAGCCGCCTTCGCTAATAACATGTCTGGCACCAAGATTGGTTAGAATTTGCCTTTACGAAAAATTCTAGCGTTAGGGCTTTCTGTGAATACGGGCCTATGGCTCTTGCATAGCTGGGTCAGACATCTCTTTTGATTTCATTTTATTTTTCTTTGTGTAAACCGCAGTTATTAGCGAAAAAAATGGCTGACTAGATTAGTTCGTCCATCAGGCTTTGGACGCGAACTCAGAAAAACTTCTTACGCTAGAATCGTTCGTAAGAAAGAACTTCAGCCAATCCGGATGCAAGACGTATTATCTAAGGCGGCCGGCCAATGGCAAAGACCACTTACGAAAGAAAAGCTTTGTGAATCTGGGCCCTGGTTCGGGCAAAATGGGGTGTGGTGGCTACGGCAGATCACCTTGTGTGGGAATGCTCGGAATTTATTGCGCAGAGAGACATTCTGAAGGCAGATCTGGCTCAAGTGCGTAGTTACGCAGTAACTCGTGCTACCGACAGACAGCCACGAAAAAGGCAGGAAATTCCGTGCCTTGTCGCGATACCTTTACGGAACGGCGCTGGATGATGTGTTTTTTTTTTTCTGAATATTGTTTCTGCTTTTCGTTTCTGCGTCTCATCCTTTCTTTGTTCGTTCGTGCTGTCTATCGCCACAGCCCTTTCATTTTGTCTCATGACAGATTAATCATTGTTGGGGCTAAATAATTGTAGTGCACATTGTCATGATAAACACAATTCCACTACCACCAGGCACGGCGCGAAGTGACGTAAAAGATGTCCGGGCAAGTGCAGCTGGGCGACCGAGCCAATGGCCTTCCATTTTCCTAAGCCCAGTGTTCTAGCAAGACGTGGGTGTACGTTTGCGCAGCGTCGTTGTGCGTGCGCTGCAGCACGTTGTTCCTTCGCTCTACCGGTGTTCGAATTGCGCTCTACGTGCTGTCTGCGTGATTTTCGGGTTAGCGAAGCACGATGTGCATAAAAAAGCAAAAAAAAAAAAAAAGAAAGAAAGAAAGCGCTAGTAATAAAGGACGGAGTCAGTACAGTCAGTAAAGGGCTTCTCGGATGGTTCTTCAACCGCGGCTTGTTTTGCACGTCTTGCTTGCGATTGAATGGCCCTGCGGACAGCGTGCGTCTTTTCCTGCGTGGAAAGCTGGATTCACACGTCAAACCAAACTCGGCGGACGACCGTGGAATGGCTCAGTGCCGCGGAATCAACGTGCTCAAAAACACCGACATTCGCCGCAGATATAAGCTGCTAGCGGTGCGATTTGTTGCAGCTCAGTCACATTGTGCTCGTCCGCGGAATTCGGTCCGTTGTGTGGATCCAGATGCTGGGACATAGTTACTAGAGCGAACAAGACTAACAGCTGGGACAGGACAGAGTGTGGATCCAGCTTAAGCTGCACACTTCATCTGGTTATGAGGGAACCTCTTACATCGTCCAGGAGTTTGCATGAGTTTTTCAGATCACACTGCAGTTCTTTCGAGCTCTCCAGAAGTACCGCGGAGTTGTTGGCAATACCATGTAAGAGTCGCTAAACGTATCACGGAGTCGGGAGATCGTAACAGTTATTCGCAGTAATTGATTTGAGTGTATAGTTTTTATTTTATTTATTAATTTTTTTTTTGAGAGAGAGAGAGTCGCTGCAGTTTTGCACTTTTAGAACTCCAAAAGGTTCATTTCTGAAAAAAATAAAAGGCCCAGTTGGCTTATACTGCGAAACCCGTACACACGGGAATTGTCGTGGACTTGTATTCACAAAGTAGTTGGTACACGCGTGCGCAGGTCCACTCTGTGAGGTTTGCCAGCAACCCTTCTTCCTAGAGTGAAAGCTTGCTCTGTATTTCACTCACGTCTACCGAGTATTCGTACTTCCCCAGTACATTATGTACCTTCTGATTAGGAAGCAGCAGAGTAAGCGTAGATTACGTGGGAATACGCGAATCGTCCAAAAACTGAGTTAAATATGAGGCAGGCAGCTATGTTTGCATACAACAGTTTTTAGCACTGTTCTGGGCCTGTATTCACAAAAACCTCTTACGCTAGAATTGTTCGTAAGAAAGAATTTCAGCCAATCCGGATGCATGACATATTATTATCTAACGCGACCGGCCAATGGCAAAGAGCGCTTACTAAAGAAAGGCTTTGTGAATCTGGCCCCTGATTCTTGGAGCTTAGGAACTGGCGCCTGCCAATCGTGATAGAGAATATATCACTAGCGAAGGCAGCGTCAGCCAATCATAGATAGTGGCCAACTATAAGCTTTGAGAATTGTGTAGTATGGACCTACAGGTTGAGATTTGTTATATCACTATTGTCGATAAAACAGGCAGAACGTATACAGTTCGCCAAAGTAAATGGCCTTTTCTGGATGTTTTCTCTTTGCTGTCTATACAAGCACATATACAGGTCTATAGACAAACAGTGGGAGCTTATTTCAGGGCTTACGAAGGCGGTTTTCCAGGCGAGGCAGGCATATCTTCAGGGTGCTATCATTCAAAGGGAATCCTAGAGAGAGGCAATATTTTAATGCCGAATGTGAGGACCAAATACGCGTTTATCGCTAGCTCTGTATGCGACGATATGCGATCAGTGTATAGCCGACAGGTGCAAAGTGGACAGGCCGTTTTGTATGCGAGAAGCTCCTGAGTCGAAGGCGTCTGATACTGAGAGTTATTCTCTTAGTTTGACGCGTGCTGCGGAGAACCTTTTTTATACAGCCGTTCCTAAGATCTTTCGCCAGTTTCCGATGAGGAATACGTTCCTGCCTTTTACTCATGTCATCAACTATTCAAAATACAGCACTATTTTCTTTTTTGCGTTTTCTTTTCACCGGGCTTCCACGTGTGTGCGGGAATTAATTATTATTTTTCCCCAGCTTGGCTGTGCATGCTTGAAAGCGTGCAAATTGCAAAAACTTCTTTTATTATTATTATTATTATTATTATTATTATTATTATTATTATTATTATTATTATTATTATTATTATTATTATTATTATTATTATTATTACGTGCGCAAGCTTCTTTCCTGCTGGACAGTTTCGTTCGCGGAATTATCGAAGGTTTATGTATAGCCATAGCTAATCATGCGTGGTCGGAAAATGGTAGTTAAGGCTGGTTATTTTTTTTTTTTGCCAAAGTTTTCGTCTTACGCCCCTGCGCACGGAGCTGATCAAACGCAAAATTATTACCGTTTAGCGTACCACACTGACGGAGTGCTTTTTATAGCTCCATGTGCCGAGCTTTCGGTCGTTCGGAGGTGAACGCAACGACGCTAACACGCACGCGATAGAAGGCCCAATGTCCGCACGAACCGATACACACCGTAACGAGGAGGAAAAGTTCTACACTAACTGCGAACACTTCCTCGATGAAGTTGGTTTCCGCAAAAAGGTATCGAGGAACTAGGCATCGTCTCAAGGGGTCATTTTCGCAGGCTGAAAGGTTGACACCGAGTGTATGTTCAGAAATGCATTCCACGAACGCAGCGAAAAGGCTCATGCTGCCCAGCTACAAATGAGACGTATTGAATCAACGCCTGCACAAATGATGATGCTTGGCACCACGCCATATATACATTATATACGTATACTAGTATACGCAGCCCAGTTGTAGCTAACACGTGCTTGTATTAATCCCCTTAGGCGTAACATTATAGCATGACCTTGGTTGAAATACTGTGCAAAATTGAATCCCAACCACATATATCGTCGCGACATTGCTGCGTTTTCAGCATTTGCAGCGCTCGTTTTTTGAACCTAAGGCGCCTGCCTCCGCCGAATTGCAGCGAAAAAACCAGGAGGACACAAAACACACTCGACACTGGTTCTTCGTGGGTTTCGCGCTGTGTAAACTCCTCCTGACATGATGAACCAAGAAGTCCAAATTGCAAGTTTGTCTTCGACCAGAAATTTCGAGTTTCGGTGCATTATATCTACGTAATTGTTCAGTTATTTGTGACGAGCGTGCGGCATGCCCTATAATTCGAATACCGTTCACATACTATTGCAACATGCGTGCTTCTAGTTTAGTATATAAAATACTTGTGCACGATATACTTCTAAGCCACAAATTTGTCGTGAAACTTCTGACGCTTCATATAGTCTTAGCTCCGTGAATAGGCATCGGCATTATGAAGCACGCGCCGCGGTATTAGCTGAGTAGTGATGGCATTGCGCGTCTGGGCATGATGAGGTGGCTGGTTCGATTGCGGCCGTGGCGATGGGGGCGGAATGCAAACACTCTAGTGCGCCGTGCTTTGGGTACACGTTAGAGAACCCCAGGTAGTCAAAAATTAATCCGGAGTCCCCCACGATGGCGTGCCTCAAGATCAGATCGTGCTATTTGTCACGTAAAACCGAAGAATTTATATTGTATATATTATGTCGCAGATTCATAGATCCCGCTTACCTTCATACAAAGCCATGAGACAAACAGGCGTCCAAAATGCTTCGGAGAATTTCTCTCTCTCTCTCTCTCTCACGTGCTTTGTTCGCGTGTTAGGAACGCTGTTTAGTGTTCTTGCTATTTCGTGCGTGGAGGAAGCTTATCTCGCGAAAACTACGAGGAACCAAATCTGAAGATCGCCTATCGTGTGTTCCAACGCCTTCCAGAGACGCCTTGCAGCAGCCGGTTTGTGCAACTGAAATTGGGTGGCGCCACCGGCGCGCTTGGAATATCCGCGGCCTTGGAAGCGAAAGCGAAAGTACCCGTGCTCCGTCACGAAACCGTAGCCAGCGGCGT
The DNA here is from genome assembly GCF_013339745.2 of Dermacentor silvarum. Taxonomy (NCBI): domain Eukaryota; kingdom Metazoa; phylum Arthropoda; class Arachnida; order Ixodida; family Ixodidae; genus Dermacentor; species Dermacentor silvarum. Next base: position 109,192,454 of record NC_051154.1, on the reverse strand, counting down.
CTGACAAGCGCCGTTTGCTGAACGCTGTGTGCGGTCGGGTGACGTGGAACATTATTCTGCACAATGTGGTGATTTATGGGAAAAACTTGTGTGCTGTGGTCGGATGCAATAACTGTGATGGAGACATTAAGCAGTGGAACACGTCGGTGCGTGAAATGCACGCGCCGCTGCTGCATCAGGACTGCCCATGCCTGCGGCCGTTTCTGTGCGGGCTTCCTATCTAGGTCGATTGCTGTCACCATGTATTCGTAGACAACTGAAACAGGGGAGAAAATTTTGTATGTACTGCGGTAATGTTAAAGGTAACTGAGTGAAATGTAACTGAGTATAAGTCCGAAGCAAATAATACACGTGCCTAATAGGTAGTAAAGGAAAATACTTTTTTCGGAAAAATAACTTCTTCATTCGTTAGTTTTGGTAAAATACGTGCCACGTCCGCCGATTCTGATCATCTGCAACTTTCAGAACTAAATACATGGTATCGACGCTACAGAGGGAGGTTTACAAAAATATACGTAAATAAAAAAATTGCACTATTGCTTAAAATAGCCTTTATATGGTATTATTTATTCGGCTCTCTTTCTTTATCTTTGTACCTAGTTTTCTAACACATTGAGCTAGAAGCTGCCTACGTCGGTCTCCGATCGCAATCGGGCAGTTCGATCACGACGCGTGGATCACGACCGACTGGTTTCGTATCGAGGCTCGATGGCGATCAAAAGTGACTGTGTAGCAGCAACCGATCTGGATTGGTTCGATCGCGATCGAAAGTACCCGTGTGACAGGTGTATTATTGTGAAACAACACCCGTTTGGGGGCATCCAGTTGGTAGTCAACAAACACAATCTGCAGCTGTGAAGTCAACTACGTGAAACTATTGCGTCCCCCCCCCCCCCCCCCCCCCCGCAATGGGGAATTCCACAGAGATCATTGCACCAGTATCGAGGCAAGTGTTTAGGGACACTAAAGGTGTTCACAAAGTCGACGTGGGCTGTTAAAATACCATTCCAGAAACCTCGCAGTGCTTATTTCGTACCAAGAAAAGACTTAGTTTATGAGAAAATCGCATGGGAAGGGCCCGCATACCTTTAGCGCAATTCAAATCGCCCGCCCCCGAGCGGGGGAGCGGTGACGTTGCATACGCCATCACCGCCCTTTACTGCTGTCGGTGAGTAAAACGGCAACCGACAAATGACGCTAAGTTTTTTTTTTTCCCTTGCGCAACACGCAAACGCGCGGCCATGGAGAACACAAGCCCAGACAAAGCGTTTTATTCGCCGCTGCAGCTGCTCTATAGGTCAAGTGGCGTGGACCGTTCGGGAATCCCGCGACATCACATGGACGTGGCATTCTCTGCTACTTGCAGTTTGTGTGAGTATCGTGAGCCAGCAAAACCAGCGTAGCACTACGCGATTAACGAAACTACTGAAATGCGAAAGCAAGGGCGGCACAGAATGGAGAAAACGAAACCTTGCGACCGCCCGAGTTGTTGTCAAGGGTAACAGGGTAACGTCAATGGGCTCTTTATATATATATATATATATATATATATATATATATATATATATATATATCAAATGGAACTGGAAAAGTTCCTTTGATAATTCCAGGGTGTCTTATAATGCAATACAATTATTTTTTTTATTACGAGTGGTTGAGTACTAGTGACAGAATTGAGATTGCAACGCTGTGAAGACTATCTCTGGACGGAGATTCAATAGTTCCAGCATTTGATAATTCAACGACTTCATGCCGTAAGGCACATCAATCGTTGGGCGCGACTGATTAAAATACTTTTCCGGACCTCTCCCATCGCCCGCAGGTTAAATATAGCAAGCCGATTGTGTTTTCGAATACAGTCAGCCAGTCCCAAAAAAGTGGGCATGATGCAAGTAGCGCAAGCGGAAATTTGTTACGGCGGGATCGAACTGTCCAGCGCAAGACCTTCTCCGCACTGCGAGCGTTTAAGGCGAATCCCGCGCGTCGCCATACACGCTGTCCAAGCAGGGGCTACGTAGTAAAGAAAAGCATTAGTTACGTGGTCACTCTATTAAGAACGAAAATGTAGCTTTAGCTGTAGTTTTGTTGAACTATCCAGTGTGTAGCCGAAAGTGCCCGCTTTCAAAAGTGCGTGTATGTGTGTGTGTGTGTGTGGGGGGGGGGGGGGGGGATGGCATACTTTGCCCCCCCCACACACACACATTTGACAGTGGTGGGGGGGGGGGGCTGCTTTCCCCCTCCCCCGGTATATACGCCAATGGTCCAACGCTCTGTGACGTCGATCCAGCCGCTGTCCATCGGTGGACCCGAAACAACGGCGCGTGCCGCACCGTCGCCCATGCCTACAGCGTATGGCCGCTTCGCTGGCCTTCAATCCAAGGCCAATCATGCCGGCGCAATCACGTGATCAAACATGGCTGCGCCCGTGCGCTGCTGCTTAAAACGGTCCTAAATGGTCTGGTGCACCTTCACGCGCTTCGCCATCTCCACTTGTGTATGCGCGGCAGTGTCGCGATGCCCCCCCCCCCCTGACGCTCGCTATCCACTGCTCCCATAGAGAGAGCGTGCACGCGACAAAACGATGCAGATGCGCGTGGACATGACTGCGCGCCAGGAACGAGCGTGTGTTGTAACATTGCCACCTTTTATCTGACTCTCAATGCAAAGTGTTGGCACTAATGATCTGAGTGGCGTGCCATTCAAAGTGGTCTCCACTCATCGTGTCGTCGTTCCATTGCGAATTATTTAAACTGGATGTGGACGCGTCGTCTGTCTCCTTCTCTTTATTCTACGCTTCAGAGAAATAAATTATGCCGCTTTGACGCTCCACGTGTCATAATTCCAAGTCGACCGCACCCATTTCTGTCACCCGCCGACGTGTGCGTGCGAACAAAAGAATTGCAGGACTCCTGATTCAACGAGATTGAGATTCTTGAACCACGCCTTTCGCGGCGATGTAATTGGCTTCGGAAACGCGAGCGTTCGGCGTCGGTCTGCCAGCTTTTACGACAGATGGAGCCACCGTCGCGCCGCTCCACTTCAACGTGTCAGGTCGATAAAGCGACCGAGACCGGCTTCTCCAAGCTCCTCTGCGGCAAGCATTCGTAGGGGGTTCTTGTCCGTTTTCCTGCTTTTTTTTTTTTTTTCCTTTTTTTAAAGTAATGCATGAGACTGTGGAGCGCTCCCTCCATATTTCAGCTCGCAGCCGTAAAACATCCGGCAGCACGCAGCTTAAGACGCTGTACTGACTCGGAGTACTACCCTTGGTGATAATATGCGTGGTGCTATTAATAAACGGAAGGTTTCGAGAATGAAGTTCGCGAGAGGCATCGACCAGACTTTAGCGCAGTTCTCCGAGGATCTCGTTTGAATATTACTCAAAAACAGCCCTTCTGCCAGTCGCTGCAGGTAAGCGACAGGGAAACGTTGGGCCGCTCGTTGCACAGGGAATCGTATAAGAGGAAATTCAGTAACCCCTCAAGAGGCGCTCTTCTGACTGAGCAATGAGCCACACAAATTACTGCTCAGTGTGCTCCGAATGGCTGGTGCAGGTGGAAGAGTGCGGCACACCTTACCTGACAAGATGAATTAGTGCAGATTGCAAGCTCTTTCGGCTACATAGCTCAAAGACGCGTCGTGCGCATGCAACGCCAACGAGCATTTCCACCGTAGCCGTCGATCGCCATAAAAGGTACCATTCGAACTGGGTGGAAAAGTAAATGGAGGAAAAGAGGGCGAGTGCAGTCCATGGAAGTGTGCTCGTAAATATATCTCGTAATTGGCCTACCGTACAACGTTGTGACAATGTGCACCCATAAAGCGACGCTGTGACGCACGGGGCAATGACTTTCCTCTGCCCTCCATCAAGGTATTTATTTTCTTTTTCTCATTGTTTCTGAATTTCAAGTAAATATAACGATTACCTTCTCCTATGCTTTCTCTGGCTTCCAGGCGCTCGCTATTACGGCGTCCGTCGCAGATTATTTAATTATACATATAGTTACCATATGAAGCAACCGACGATCAAGTAAAGGAAAGGATATGCGAAATTAACTGTGATGTTTAGCTGAAACGTAGAAATAATAAAGAAATAGGGATTGAAAGTCGGGACGAAAAGACAACTTGCCGCGCGTTGGAGCCGCACCCATATCTTTCGCATTACGCCCGCGAGGCTTTACCAATTCAGCTAATTGTTCAGGCCAACATCTCCGGCATCTCATTAAAGCTTGTATCTCTCTCTGTATCTCTTTGGCTTCATTGTCTGTTTCTTTGTATGTTTGCAACTAGCTGTAACTAAAAAAAAAAAATCGAGCCTCTCGGTTTTCCCTTTACTCTTCTCGCTCGATGCGTTGCATAGCTAGGGCCTCGGATTTCACAGTCCTGGTGCCATGAGGTAGCGTACGAGTGTTTATTTGCCTGTTGCCTGCTCCTAAGCTCACTTACTACATGTGACGCCTGCGGTTAAGAGGTGTTTCACATCCACCGCTATGGCCGTGACCCATGAGTGAAACTGGCTAACACTCCCACGGCTAATATAGCACACGTACACAGATACTACCAAAGAAAGTTGACGGGAGTATGACCACCGCGGTGGCTTAATTGATACAGCGCCGCAGGCGTAAGGAACCGCAGGCGTATTGTATGTTTACTTCGTAAGGCAAATATATGTATAATTAAATAAGCTACAACGGACACCGTAATAGTGAGCGCCGAGCCACCTCTCGGCTGCGTAGTGTTCTTGAGCAGGATCTGACACTCAGTGCATCGAATTACTGCTGCATACATTAAGCCAAAATCCGTCCGATGCGACGGGTAAGCGGAAGAGTTGATCTTGCGAACCTAACAGGAGGCAAGGATGAAAACGCCATACGATGCTTATAAGTGGCAGGAACACAGCCAGTACACGTCCCACAGCAGTGGCGTAGCCAGGATGGGGGGAAAGGGGGGCACACCGGGAGTGTGCAACCCCCCCCCCCCCCCCCTTCCCGAAATGTTTGCGTTAGTATGCGCCCTGCCCAGCCGCCCCATACTCCTCCCCGTGCCCGGTCAAGTGCTTGTCCCCCACCCCCCGAAAAAAATATCTGGCTACGCCACGGTCCCCCGGTAAATGTGTGCAACTTATTATACTATACTGCGACTAGAAGCAGTGGCAAATAAGAATTATGATTCACTGCAGGGATCGTTAGTGCAGCTCACTTATTATCGTTTTAGTATGACAGAAAAGCATACTGTGTCTGTATACCTCTTAATTCTGTTATACGCAAAGTGTCCTATTGCGTTTTTAGATAATTACCGAGCGGATGCCGTTTTCTTGCAGACGCGTTCCCTGACTGACGGGTAAAAGAGGGTGGTGATTAAAATGTGGCACATTTATGCCGCTGTGTACCCAGTATTTCATTTTTGCTGTTTCCTTTCCAGCCTTTAATATTCGCGTGTCGTTTTCCTGCTACGTTCCCGTCCGTTAACCTGACTCGGCATCCATTAACGATAGAGCTTCGTGGAGCGAGCGAGGCTCGAATGAGGGCACGCTTCACTGAACGTGAGCTACGTGGCCGTTGGGAGGCGCACAGCTAATATCTCGGGAACCTGATCATGATGATGATGATGAGCTTGCTGTTAGACGTTTGCGCGTTCTTTCTTTTTCTGTGCAAACTTTGTTTTTTTCTTCTCTCGACCACATTACTATACTTCATTTCTAGCGGTATGTGCAGCCTGCTGGGCTTGCAGCGGAGCTTTACCTGGCGAGTCTTGTCCGCTGATAAAAACTAGAAGTAGATAGCTTTTTTTGCCTGCAAAGAAATTTGCAGTAAGAAACAGCTTCAAACACGGCTTGCTCCGCACTTCCGTCTGTTCCATTCCGTCGCCCATCGCAATAGTTGATATTGTGTCGTCGTCGTCGTTGTCGACGTTGTCCTGAGTAGTCGTTGCATACAGATGGGGAGTTCGCAAAGGATTGTAGGAGTTTTGCCTAAGGTTATGGAAGGTGGGGAAGCCTGCAGTAAAGGGGTTAGGAATCGGAGGAATCGATTGAAGTCGTGTGTAACCAAAGCACACTGCTTTACGCCGCGATCATGTCTCTATTTAGACGCTTTGGTTGTAATTGTTATAGTAATTCGAAATATAATGTTTTAGCCTTCCACCGCTTAAACGAGTGCCTACCTTTCCACCTGATAGCGGGCATTAGCGAACAGGTTTGGCGGGTGATAAGAAGCTGATAGAATTGCGCGAAAACAATTGTTGTATTGTACTAGCCCTGATACCTGAAAGAACGAGAAAGATATATAAAAAAAACCAAAAAAAATAGAAAAACTTCGCTCTGCTCTCTTTAGCGAGTGTCCTGGTATTCCGCTCACTTCGTGCACACAACGATGGCCTCAGCACGTGCAAATATTCACTCTCGTGGTCTCAAAAAATGGCGGGTCGTCTGATGTTGAAGGCGCATCTCATTGTGCGCACTGGTTTCGCAAACAAGCAGCTGTACTGCAAGGGAAAAAAAAAACTTAATCACCGATATGAATTGCGCCAACGATGGAATGTCTTGACGAAATTAGTTATGTGGAAATAAATAAGAGGAGCGTGACACGCGCACTTATGTGCTATTCGAGACACATGAATGTGTGAGACCAGTGCTCTCTGAATGAATTAGGCCGCGTATTCAGGAAATTTTGTTTACGTAAGGGCTATCCGCTATTCGCCATTCACTGGAGAAACGCTTTGCCGGCCTTCGAGGACTCGCCAAGCCGTAAAAGGTGAATAAAAAAGGCTTCGGAGGCCACTAGGCGGAAAAAGGGCGAGAGGGGGGGGGGGGGCAGGAGGAGGAGGAGGAAGGAGGAGATTCGGTCAACTTCGTGTGTGACTTGATTTGAAATCCCTTGAGGGCACGTCGGCGAGTGAAAATGAGAACAGCTGCGCAGCCGCATTATTCATACCTTCTACTGATGTGTCATGGTCCGGCCGGCTGTACCGCTTAGCTTCTTAACAACTGCGGAAAGTAATGCAATCGCCGCCGCTCTGCAAAGACTGAGCACGTATTCTGCATAAGAGGTCAGAGTACTCATTTCAAGCTCTGTGCAGTACAACGGCTATATCGTGATCTGCCTCGCAACAAGTTTCCTAGGCAACCTCAGGAGACGGAGTTGCAACGTGACGTTTAGGTCGGTTCCATCTCGCGTTGGAATTGAAAGAAATGAGGAAGCACGCGCTTCTGCGATGACTATATGCAAGAAGCATATGCGCTTCTGATGCCACGTGCTCCAAGTAATAAGTGGCACATAAGTACTGATTCGCGTCGTGGCACGCTTGACGGGAGGCGAAGCTGCATGCAGGGGTTCAGGAAATAGTGCGTGTATTCGTGAAGACACCATTGCTCCATTGTGTCGGAGGAAATTCACGAACGCCAACTTTCGAAGCCTACACGCAGCGTGTTTTCTTTCTTTTAAATCCGGATGGGAGAACTTTGGTGACTCTGGTGGCTACTGGCCAGTATACGTATATGCATGGGCTGTCGCCTAAACGCCAGTGTAAATACTTCGCAGTTGACATCGTGCGGAACATCTAATTTATTACGTGAACAGAGAAAAGCCAGCGCGTCCGCGCTTTTCTCCGTTGAAAAGAAAAAGAAAATGAGAAAAAAAAAAAAAAGGGGGGGGGGGGGGGGGGACAGAGAGCTGCAGCAGGTGCAGCGCGGCTTCATGTTGATAGCTGCCGGCGTGTGTACAGCGCCTGTGTATACGGAACACCTGTGCTCGACGCGCACCACTTTGATTAACGGCGCGCGAGAAAGTGGACTTAAGCAACCGTCTGGTGCTCCGGCAGAACGAGCCATCCTTTCGCGTATTCTTCCTTTTACAGCTGCAACTGCTGTCGCAGTCTTTCGGCGCACACAGCCCAAGGTGCGCGAAACGCACACTGTCTTGTTTTCTTTTAATAGCACCTGCCCAGTCGCCGGGATTTAGAACAGCTATCCAAAAGCGCAGACTCCTCTAACCTCATGTTGCCGAAATTTTGCTCCTCCTTGCTTTCTTCGTCATTTCAGCATCGGCAGTCTATAGCACCAGCAAGGACGACTGCACTAGCTTCGCGTTATCTAAAAGAAAAGAGCGTGAAAGCTTAAGCTAGGTGACCAAACATTTCCAGGTGGCTGCTGCGTGAACGTGGTACCTACAATGTTTTAACAATTCATTAGCATTTTTTCTACTAGCAGTCTAGTTTTCGAGTCCTCAATTTTCGGGAGAACCTTGGTAAAGCGCGGGACTGGATTATTGCCTCTGAATAGCGTTTGTCCGCTTAATCCGCTGTTTGACCTAAGCTTTAAACATCATTCGTCTCTTTCATCGCGGTTTAATAAAAGCACGAAAGAAAAGTCTATTCGAAAGTGGCATTATGTTGACAAAAGGCGCTGCGTGAAAGCTCTTCCACCGATTTCTTCCTCAGAGCTTTAAAGGCTGTATATTAATGCAAATACGGTCCAGCCTGTCCACGCACACACTACAGCACCGAAGGAACACGCAAGAGATGGTGTAAAGCCATCTCGTCATCATCAGTATATGGGCGCTGCAGGTTGCTCAGGAACATATAAGGGCGGTCTACGTCACGTTACTGAAGCTACAAGCTTCTGCAACACCGTCGGCAAGCGCACGAACAGAAGTAGAACATTGCCCGATGCCAAATAAGCTAAACTGATCAAAGCGAATGAAGTGTTTAGCAGCAGAATGCCTCCATGGTTTGCAAATTCAAACGCGATCACCGGTGTGTTTGCGCTGTCTGTCGACGCGTATAAATGCAGTCTAATTGATCTTCCGTGTATTAAGTTTCCTAGACGGCTTATAAGAAAAGTCGTGCATCAATTATTAAACCCAAACGATTTCAGTAAACGTTTGCTGTTGATGAGTGTTAATTCAGTGTTTGCAGAATTCCCGCATAAAAACGTAAATTGCATTTACAGTGTATGGATGACGGTGGAACAAATGCTGCAGCCCTTTTTGAACTGGCACACTGACTTGATCGTACTCTTAGCGGTGTAGGGAAGGTCTAACGGACAGAAACTTGCAGGCAGTACTGCTGGATCGAAGTGATCTTTGTATCAAACGTGCTAAGTGAACGTAACGCCGCACTGGGAGGAGTTGAAGTATACATGCGATGTCCTGTAACACATTTCTGAGTCTGAGGCAATCACCTTATCACCTTGCTTTATTTAAGTCGATAGCACGAAACATTTTGTGAAATACTAAAAGAGCGCCTTGCAATGACTTGTGCGGGCACGAACGTTCATCTGGGGCTGAATATACAAAGTTTCTTCGTAAGTGACATTTACTATTTTTCGACCGCTTCCGCTGATGATATCTCCAACATTTCGATTGGCTGTTACCTGCTCTTACGAACACTTCTAGTGTGGGAACTTCTTTGTGACTACGGACCCTGATGTATGTGTCAGCGACCAGAAATCAAGCTTACCGACAGCAACGTTTATAGCACCATTCTTACGGCTAGCATCGAGCAATAGGCGCTCTTGTCTACCCCCCTTCTTTAAAACCAAAACAAAAAAAAAAAAATTTGTGGTGTACCAATCCTGAGCACATTCAGCGCAGAAAGTAATGTTTCGTCATATGGGGAGCGCCTATTTTTTGATGACGCGTGTCTCCCATATTTCTAACAATGGCGGCGTGCTTTCAAGTACGTGCTCCAAAACGAAGCGCCCATAAGCTAAGTGAATCTACGTGTACCTGTGTTCTGAACTGTAAAGCCTTCGATTCAGGAAGCGGGACTTATAGTTCGCGTGCCGCATTAAAATGCCGTCCTACTGCGCCGGGAGAACTGAAGCGAGAAGTAAGAATTCAACGACCGAGAAACGGGCGCGATACGCGAAACGGAATCATGGAGGGCCTCCAGAAAATACAAAATAAAGTGGCAAACGAGAACAGCGAGGAAGCCGAACACAAGTGCGCGGCTGTTCGCCGCGCTCTCTTTTATTAGGCTGTGATGGCGCGTGATAGCGACTTTGTGCCAAGATGAAAGCCCCTCGAACGCCGCATTGTGCAACGGCCTCTCCCGTGGTATTATATGTCCACGAGCGCGCCTCGCGAGGTTAAATTGGACGCGGTGGGCGCTGTGGGGAGAATCCGGCGCGATCACGACCGTTTAGATCACTCGTCAGGGATTACACGACGCCACCGGGGAAGAGCGGAGCCTTCGCGCGCTAGAGGCTCTTCAGCGACAAGCGACGGCCACTCCGCGATGCTCTTCCTTCGCGGTTTCGGCAGCCGCGCCGCAGCTATTTTTCCCTCAACGCGCCTCGTCGTTCGCACTCCATTCTCCCGCGTGCTGCGCGAGCGCATTGTATGGCCCCGTTTCGTTTTCTTTCGTTTTCTCCTTTTGTTTTTGTTTTTTTTCTTTCCCCGACCTGCCGTGCTATCGAAGGAGCCAAGGCAAAAGTGTTAGTAGAACAACTCGGAATTCTCACGCATCTGTGTCGCTTGCCTTTCGCGCGTTTGTTAGCGCACAATGAGCTGCCTCTGTACACGTTACGCTGACTTCGCGAAAGAAAGAAAATTTGTTGCGGCGCTGGCCTCGAGCTCTTTGTTTTTGGAACTGCGATAAGATATAGCTGGTAGAAGAGAGCGCGTGAAAAAGCCAAAAGCCTCATTCGGCTCGCAACTGTTGAGATGGCTACACTCAGGGTAAGTGGACAGTTGCACCGCACGTAACAAAAGGATATGTCTTCTGTTTTTTCTGGTTGTTAGCTCGAGTGTTTGCAGTATTTCATTGATACTGTAATACTAGATGTTCTCCCCGTCCTTAGTTCGAGTCAAGGGATGCGGTAAAACCAGGACTATATTCTTATATGGCAATGCTTATCCAACCTAATTGTAATTCGGGGATCGCGGGATCTGTCATACATAAGTTAGTACATTTCTCATCTCGGCCTCAAGCGGGTGGATTCCCTGCGAACAGAAAATATAGTAATGTTATAGCAACAGAGACCAAAAAAAAAAAAACGGAATAGATTTTTTGCAGGCAAATAAATAAAGCCAGATATCCATACTAGCTTTCACGATCGAATCTAGCGCAGGCCCAACACACTTTTATCATTTTTTTTCTTTTTCTTTTTTTTAACTAGCTTCTTTAGACTCCATATACAGCTGTTAAAGCAGTGTATAACATACCAGCTATGTACGTTACCGACCGTACAAACTCTGAATGTTTAACATATTTCGCCTATATTCATATATATGTCGGTATTGGTAAATTAATTAAATAATTATGTTACATGCATAAGACGTTATGATATATTCTGCCAAAAATATTAATAAAATTGCATGTCACAAGAGTCCTCGAATGCTTTTTTTAGATACTCTTCTGTTACTCAGCCGTGGCTAATGGAGCCTAACTGTAAATGAGCAACTTATTAAAATACAAATCCCATCCTGGCGAGTTACTCCCACTTTTCCGTACCGGGAACGTTTAGAAGTGCCGAATGTTGGGCGTGTTGCTATTCCAAACTAAAGAAACAATTGCGCAAAACAACGGGGACGAGCAGGGCGCTCGTTGGGGTTTTCCATCTCGTCCCTTTTGCGCCATTCTTTCTTGTGCGGGAATGTTTCTAACCTCTTTCGTGGGCCGATCCCGGTGGTACTGGTGGCACCGATGGTACCAGTGTTATCGGTATTGGTGTTACCACCGCATGATGGCGGCATCGCCGTGCGGTGGTGCCGGTGGTAAGGGGAGCGTTCTGGCATTCTTCCGTCGGGACAGCTAGCGTTTTGAGACGCTGCTCCTCTGGTCGAAGGCGCAGACGCTGTCCTTTGAGACGCTTCGCACTTCCACGAATAAATTAAATGGTTCGTACGCCCCACTCGCACCCCCAACGCGCACAGGAAGACTTTGTCTTTCATCGACTTCAACAAGAGGTTGAATCTCCTTACAACTTCTTCTTTCTTCTTAATTATATGCGCTGTTTTTGATACATAATGGTGCACGAGGAAACCTGCATGAAAATGTACTAAACACCAGACCGCAAAAATAAATTGCCCGCGAATTCGCGCCCACGAATTCCAAGCGCCACGGCACAAGCGCCATTGTGGTGACACGGTCACTTGAACCTGACTGTGGTTCCCGAATGCGACGCCGAGGCGTATGCACGCGTGTATAGAATAAGGAGCAAGGGAGGCCACGAATTCTCAGCATACCTGTTGGGGTCTTTCCTAAAGTTCGATTACGGATTCCATTCCGACTCAGGGCCGGATGAAAGAAGGCGGAATACTTCAGCAACATCGTTGGGGCATATGAAATGCATACCTTGAAAGAAAGCCAGTATATTATTCCAGAAACTATCTTTCGGTATGCTGCAATTCGTTGCTCGTATGTTCCTGCATCGTATCTCTGATTTTACCAAAGAACAAAAAGCGAGACGGAAATCGCGAGCAAATCAGCAGCAGCAGCAGCAGCGAAACGAAAAACAGGCTTCACCGCATCAGCATTTTTTCCCCTCCGTACCACACACCTTTCTTAAAGGCACGTCTTCTATTCTATGCTGTATATTTTCTGCTTAGAGACTTTGACTTTTATGCTTTCGTCATGACTTATACGGTATAGCTGTAAAGGAGCCACGTCGGAACTCTCCGTGACCTGTGGAGGCACAATAGGCGACGGGGGGGGGGGGGGGGGGTTATATCTACGCCCCCCCCCCCCCCAAAAAAAAAAAATAGTGATAATAATAGCGCAACCATTCATGCCGAACAGCCTCGGGCGACCTCCTTCCGCGAAGCTCGAAAACGGAAAGAGCTGTCCTCCGGCAGAGACCTGTCAGATACGTTCGTGCTGGACTAGATCGCGATGTGCGAGATACGTTTCTGCTCTTCGTATAGGCGTCGCTCGGATACACGAACACTTGCTTTCGAGTAAACCGGATGGAGCCGCTTCTTTCTCTCTCTCTTTCTCTCGCTACGTCTCTTTCTAGCTTTGTTTCGTCCGCATATGGACACAGGAGAGTATACCTCCTCTCGCTCGTCTCGGGGGAAGTGTCAAGCGACGACACCGTTTGGCGTGAGGACGTGTCGTGCTGTGCCTTCGCGCTTCGTCGGCGGTTAGGCTGCTGCTGCTGCTGCTGCCGATGTTTCTTTTGCGCCGAGAATGGAGACGACGACGTCGGGCCGAGCAAAAGGGTGCGAGACGCGTGATCGACGAGCCTTGTGACCGGAGGACCGGCATCACATCCGGAGCCGCAACGTCATCGCGCGAGGCCGGCAGAGCGCGCGCCGCAGCTGCCCCGCGGCGTCGAGGCAGAGACGCGCCGCACTTTGCACCTACGGTCGAACGTTGCTGCCCCGCCGCCAGCTTTTGTGTGTTCCTTTCCGTTGCCGTCATTTTTTTTTTCGATGGCCATGCGAGTAAATACTTAGAAGCGAAGTCATCTACGAGGGTGCATGTTCCGAGTTAGAACCACGTACGAGAATCTCCTGCCCGCATTCTGCGGACGCGCGAGTGCGGGCGTGTATGTGCGCACACACGCAAAGAAAGCGTAGCAGGAGTGTATTTCTACCGGCGTATTCCCAGAGAAAATGAAGGTTGCTAAGTTAACAGTAACACATAAAAAGGGTGATAGGTTAGATGTTAAATATTAGCGCCCGGTATCAATCCTCCCTATATTTTGTAAACGTTCAAAAAAGATTATTCTATAAATCAAGTTTCTGCATTTCTTGATAAATGTACCATAATTACACATGCTCAATATGGTTTCCGTAAAGAAACATCCACTGAATTGACCCTTATTGATCAAAAAGAACATGTCGTACGGAACTTCAAACATTAGCTTTTAAGAATATGCATACTCGTCGACTTTGCACATCCGTTCGACCATATAAATCACGGTATTTTAATCTACTAACTGTATAAATATGAAATTAGAGGCCTGCCACTCGAACTACTAAAATCTTATCTGAATAACAGACACCAGTTCGTTTTAGTTGTGAAAATTACTTCACTCATTAAAAATATTTTTGGTGCGCCACATTAATTATGAACATATTGTATGGGATACCGCGACTCAATGCGACTTCAATAAATTATTACAAATGCTAAAGAAAATAATATGCGTAGTCACTAATGTATCCTAGGTGGCCCATACTGAAAACATGTTTAACAAATATCACATACGTAAAGCCCACACCATATATCAACGCTCACTTTTATGTGATAATTATTTTAGTGTTAAACGTAACAATAACCTGCTCGTATTACTCGCAAACTTATAGGAAAATTTATCCCCCTGTCACACACGTGTACCAGAAGTATGGAAGGTTCCACGTTTTTGAACCAACTATGGCTGTTAAATAATTATCTGCCAAGGCTACTGAGTTTGTACGAAACATAGCAGCACACTAAAAAAAAAAAAAAAAAAAAAAAAAAAAAAAAAAAGTTTACACCCTTTGGGTCGTATCTTGTCCCCAAACAATATTCGTGATCTGTCTTGTCCGCATTTCCTTTCTTTAACGCTGCGAGTCCGGTACTTCCTAGTCCCGAAAGGCTTGCCCGCATGGAGCAAGGAAAGAAGGAAACCCCAGGAGAGGCCCTGGCCAGCAAGAACGTATTGGAGAAGGTGTGGCGGAAGTCACGTGCTGTTTTTCGCAAAGGATCACTGGGACGGGTACCCCAAATGTCAACGTTGCTATGGCAACCACGCTCCTGAAGCTTTCGCTGCTGCTCTCGGTCTCTGAAAAGTGAGATAACATTTTTCCGCCGGTGTCTTTCCCGCGCCACATTTTGTTAGCGAGAAAAGCTGACTTTGGAGTGTGGTGTGTAAGCTTGAAAGTTGTGTTTTGGGTCTGTGAGTGTGAGTGTCGGCCAGCAACAGATACACTCAAGCAATCACGGCTCGGGTCTTCGTCGTCTTCTTCAACGTGCCACGGAAAAACACAGGAGCGCGTCTGCTTCACTAAAACTGCTACAGAAGTTTTGTAGGCTTTGTTTAGACGCGCGACAGGAGCACACACTTCCGGCAGGTCGTAACAATGCAAGTTCAAAGTTCGCGCCCATCTGCTCCGGCGAGCTGCAGAACCCCTGATTGGAGGCGCAAAGAGAGGTGGCACACCAACATGGCTGCACTTCCGGCTTCAAAAAAGTGACGTCAGGGCCTCTCCTGTTTTGTTTCCTTCCTCCATGCTTGCCCGTTATCAGCGTGACACAGCATTCTCGACAGGAAAGTAGCGAGCGCCGAGTTTTCAAGAAAGGAACGCAAGCAAGGCAGATGAAGATTATTGTTTGACCCAAAGGGTGGAAACTTTATTTTAGAGTGAAGTGTAATGTACATGCTCTAACACTGTCGGAATTTAGTTCTTTGACGTTCTTCGTTCTTTAGTCCTTACCATATTAGCGCATGTTGTTAAGTTCGATCAGATGTTCATTTTTTAATATTTTCGCGGCAACAATGCATTGTCTAAGATATATATATATATATATATATATATATATATATATGCGGGGTTTTACGTGCCAAAGCCACTATTTGAGTATGAGGCACGCCGTAGTGGGGGACTCCGGGCTAATTTTGACCACAACGTGCACCCAATGCACGGTACATGGGCGTTGCTACATTTCACCCCCATCGAAATGCGGCCGCCGTGGCCGGGATTCGATCCCGCGCCGTCGAGCTGTGTCATTTTTTTTTTTCATTTTTTTAAGACGAAAGCCTTACGTGGCTATGTTGGCGCTGCCCTTGGCGGTGACCTTGGCGAAACTGCGCCGCGACGACAAATGGCCGACGCCGCACAAAATGCTCGGATTGACGTCACATTTCTCAGGGAGGTTCCTGTGAACAAAGTAAACTAGGGGCTTTAAAAAGAAAATTCGGTACATTTCGGTCTGGGACGAGCACGCTTCCCTGAAGCCACGGAGGCTCCGCGGTTCTGGCTTACTAAAGGTGTGGTAATGCGTGCTTGACTGCACACGTCACGTCGCGGCCATCTCGCTGACTAAAGGTGTGGCCTAGCGCGTGCACTAACGTGATGCACTATATAGCTACTAAGTTAAGCGTTCATATGTGGCGTTCAGGAGGTCGCCTTAGTGCCACACGTGTACTCCCCATTGGGGCTCGTTAAGTCTTGCAAGAAGTCTAACCCTGATTGTACAACTTAATGCATTACCAATATGTCTTACAAAGAAGTGCAACCCCGATTGTATAACTTCACCATATGTGCAGCAGGCTTTCGCCTTCTTGTCTTACAAGAGTGTAACACCTGCCGAACTTCTTTTTTTTTTTTCACTACTGAATTATTTCCATTGCTTCTCCTGCACCTTTGTTTTGTACAATGTGTAACCTGCGTGACGCCATGTAGCCAGAACTAACAAAGGGGTTCAACGGTCCCAAGCCACGTCTGTGCGGCTTTTTCATCACTCATCCATTATTTTTTTTCTGTAAATGGAAATTAATAACGAAAGAAAAAGAAAACCCCAAATTTTACATATTTCAGTGCCAAATTTGCTGCTTCAAGCATTACTTACAAGTACAACTTTAGCTGATATGGGCCCGATTGTAATTGGCAATACAGGCGTACATGCTGCCGTAAAGGCAGGGGGCAAGAGAAAGGGACATAATTAGGCGAGCCGCAATTGTAATTTTGTTCTGCTTTCTATAGACCCTTTTCACCACCTAGTTCGCTCACTGTAAACAGATGGCGCTTGCGCTGCGCCTAGCCATTTGTTGCCTCAAGACCCGCCGCGCGCAGTTGCCTCCGCGGTGGTTCGATTCTCGGTCGCGGTGGGCACATTCCGAGATTAGTGGAATGCAAAATTGCTCCTGTACTTAGATTAAGGTGTCTGTTAAAGTGCACCAGATGGTCGAACTCAATCCGGATCACCAGCCCTACTACAGCTTTGGCCAAAGTTCCGTCCCTCTCACGCAGTGAGTGCCGGCGACAAACGTCGAAACAACGGCTTGCTGCGCCGCACCGGAGTCGTGCGTTCTGAACAGAGGTCGCGGAGAGCTACCGAGGCAAGCAATGGACGCGTCACCATGTGATAAAACTATGACGGCGCCCATAGGTGCGCGGTGAAAAACGTCTGAATTTGGCAAACTCCTGTGTCTTAAAGAGTATTGCAGCAGTTGTTCTCTCTGCCCTCTATACGACTTAGACAGGCTGAGAAAGAGAAATAAATCAATGAAGAAAAAAAAAACTAACACGTCTCATCTAACCGAACAATTACGATTGCAACAGCGGTAGCGCAGGTGTTACTCCGTCCGCGTCATGTGCTCTGCAGCACTGAAGAAAGGTTAATCGCTTTATTCTCGGGCGACACGGAATAAGAAAAAAAGCAGAGACGGGGACGCATGTCAAGGACGAAACAGCGAACATCTTGCAAAGTAAAATAGAGGGAGCAAAAGATTGGTTTCGGAAACAGTGGGCGAAACTCGCAGAAAGAGACGCCGATAATCCAGGGCCAGTGAACAAAAACAGTAATAACATAATAAAGGTACAGTGGCGGGGGGGGGGGGGGGGGGGAGGGGGGGGGGGAGTTCTGAGTGGCTGTGTGCTGGCACTTAGCCAAATATCAATTGGAACCTAACCCAGCAACCGGCGACAGCAAATTTCTGGATCGGCTGCAAAGGCTGGGGTGGAGACCGCTATTTTACTTATCGTGGACCCTCCGAGAATATACCTGCACGTAAAGCAGAGAGAAACAGAGAAAGAAAGGATGCATGGAACGCTGTAGTACCTCTACCCGAGAAAAATGAAGGGAAACAGATAGGGCTGTGGAGAAACGTAAAAAAGTGTAAATAATCGAGTACAGCGTGGGAAAAGAAAAAAAGAAAAGCTTCTAGTGCATTTTGATCAACAATGGCGATTGCGGAGATGAAGCTATGAGGCTCACGGCAAGTCCAAAACTGACCTTTTTTTATTTAGGTGCCTTCGTTAATTTCTTGCTTGTTCGTGTTCTTACGTGCAACGACAAAAATGCTTTTTTAGTCCATGTTTTTTTTCTCATTTTATTTTTCATACTTCTTTACGTGCCACGTTGTTTCGCAATGACTGTGGGGCAGTAGATAAATTTTCCTCCCTCTATATTTACCGTAGAGAGCAATCCGACACCTACGGTTTGCCACAGTAGACGTGTTTTCGTTTCTTTCTTTTCTTCATTCGGAAAGGTGATTATCGAAATGCTTCTATTTCGGGCCCCTTAAGTACTGAGGTATTTATGTTTTTTTTTACAAAACCTAAACAAATACAACGCAATGTTATTAATAATTTCACTTTACGCACAACAAATAGTATCAATGCTAGTTTTAAGAAAGCAAGATACTTTGCACAAAACGTAAAGAACAGGCGAATAATGAAGCCCCCACTTACGCTTCTCGTCGTGTTCTTTCTTCCAGTGCCGTGGACAGACTCCGCTCTAGAGAAAGAGAGCGGAAAGGCAGGAAGGTTAACCAAAGCAAACATCCGGTTTCCTACCCTGCACGTGGGCTGGGGGAAAGGAGAGTTAGAAAGAATGGAGGAGGAGCAGAGAGGTAAAAAATACGAAAAAACAATAGGTAGCAAAGATAGTATAGCGCCCGTAGAGTAAAACAATGTTAAGGCCAAAAGCATGCGTAATTTCAGCGGGGCATCGCTGCGCATTCAACGCTATTTTAGAGGATGTGAATGTGGTACGCACAAGGACGCGTGAAATGAAAGGAACGCAAGCCTGAAACGGCGGCGTGTTCACACCGCGACTTGAGTGAGTTCAGGGCTGTTGCTCTTCGTGCGTGAGCGAATCGGTGAAACGTATGTGCACGATTAAACACTCGTAATTTACCTAAGAAGTGCTAAGCAGTTCGTCGAAGCACTTTGATCTGCTGGCCTGCGTCGGTAGCCTTCGTTCAATCGCAGCCCTTTGCTGCCGCGTATGCAGCTGGGTGATTCCACGAGAGATCAATTAACACGTGTCCAAAAATTAATATTTTAGATTTCATTCAATATTTTATATTTTGTACGCATATCACTCGGTAGTACGAAAGTGAACTTGCCTTCGTTGACAAATGGATACTTTAGGAGAAAAAAAATATCGAAATTCTTCAAGATGCAGGCGCCATTTTCATGCACCGGGCATTCACGAAAATTCACAACAATGTGAAATGCAAAAATATTACGGCTACAAAGAATGCATTTTCTTGTGTAAAACGTATACGCAAAGAAGAGTCTGCAAACGTTGTCTGAGGCTTCTGAGCAAAACGGAAGTGTTTTAGCAAAAATTCTTAATTTGCTACACTTTTCGAAATTTGCTATATTTACGAATTTTTATCTACTAAACTAATGCATGTAGCCCTTTGAAATTTGGTGGGGTATGAGACCTTTACCTGTTTAACGATTGTGCTGAATATTGTTGCTGTAACACAAATTTCCATTTTTACAGTTTGCCTCAAATGTGAAGTTTTGACGAAAATGAACACTATTTAAAAATCAAAATAAAAAAACCCCATCGTTAATTTTTCTCAAAATTTCGTAAACAGCTGTCCACAGACACTGGAAAAGAAAATTAAAAAAACATCTTCCATTATTTTGTTTTTAATGACAATATATGTGGTAGAAATGAGAGCTTCGCCGAGATGCAGCAAGGTGCTAAGAAATAGGGACATCGGTGTAAAAAGAACGTCCATTAGCCTCTGACTTGCCTAAACTTGGCCATGATTGCGACTAAAGGGGAGTTTTGGTAAACTAGTATTATGATGGCAAGCACGCAGTTCTCGAATGCCTAACTTTCTGACGTAAATTGTGCTACTGGGCCATCATGCGCGCCCATATTTTGTTAGTGCTTTCAGATGATACTCTTCTAAAAATCGTCTCTTTTGAACGAGTTGGTAGAGTGTAGTAGAATGGGGAGTGGGTCCGTTGGAGGTGGTGGCAAACTGGTAGTAAAGCTGAAATACGTTGAAAGTTGCTGGCGGTGTGGCCGCCGCCTTAAGAGGAAGCTTTAGCTTGGGTGCTCCTATCTGAATACATGTAAAACGAGAATTCGTTTTTCTCCGCAACCACTGCACCACATTTGATGACGTTTGTTGCAGTTAAAAGAAAAGTGAAACTCTAGTGGCTGTTGGTTGCGACTTTTTATTTAAGTCGTCAACTGTTTAATAAAATTTACAAAATAGCAGAGCTTCAGAAAACGAAACTATCAAATTTACAACTCTAACTCAGCAATGAAACATGATATCACAATCTTGTAAACTGCACCGAATAGTAAATCTAAAGTGTACAAAATTGCTATATTCTACATGGCTTTAAAATAGACTACTATTTTGTGCGTTGAACTTGTGCAAAATCCTTGTAAACAATGTAACAAATTCACCTAAGAAATAAATTGGCATATCAAATTTGTCTGCTTTGAATGCTCTAATAGATGCCGTTCACAGGTCTGCGATATCGTTTATATAGGTGCACAGCTACGAATTTGTAAACTTCGTGCTTCTATTTTTTTCACTTACCAATTCTTGAAAATTCCAGTTCAGTAATGCAGGCCCGAGATGGACATTTCGCGTCCGACAGTCACTAGAATTTACCTTTCTCTCTCATGTGCAACAAATTTAAGTAAAATCGGCCCAGTGGTTATCTCAGAAAATCGTTTCTGCGTTTTACATGTATTTGAATAGGCGGCATCGGAGTTGGGCCCGAGCTAAAGCTTCCTCTTAAGAGCAAGCTTTATTTGATTCACTTCATTAGATCTGCGTGATCTGGCCCTCTGGATAGGTTGGTCTTATTGAAAATGTGGAAAGAGCCGCCATTACTGCAGCGCTTCGTAATCTGGGGACACATTCTCAGCACGCTGTCATCCTTTCGGATTTGTCAGCGGTGCTCCAACAATTATCCCGTGCATTGTATGGCAGCAAGTTCGGCCGACAGTCATTGATGTTAGCTAAGGAGCTCAGCAATAGGCATTTCATTCTCAAGTTTCAGTGGATACCTCCACATGTTGGACTTGCAGGCAATGATGCAGTAGATTAAATTAAGAGTGCCAATGAATCACCCCTGATATAAAGACTTGTCAGCACTTTGAATATCACCTCACCATCCAGGAGTGGTTTTAGCACTTTGAACATCACCTCACCATCCAGGAGTGGTTTAAGGAATCCGTCGCGCAGAAGCTATACGCTGTTTCATAGAGTAAGAACTACTTCCGCGAACACCCCCGCTCCCTGTTAACGCGGAACAGTTCATCTGTGCCTGCCAATTTTTCAATAAAAACAGAAACGCTCTACTTGAGGCTTCGCACAGAAGACAATTTCCTTAAGAGTGTGCGGAACAGGAAATGTTTCCCAAAACACATAAGTTTCTGAGAGAGGAAGTGTCGCGCCTCTTTCCACCTGTTCAACCCCCTTTTTAAAGAGGCGGTAGAAGAGAGCAACCGCTGGCACTATCTGCCAGCTAAATCAGCCCTAACCTACACCATTGCCCCCCCCCCCCCCTCCACCACCGTATCTTAGGTTATACTGTATGACGTTTCCGACGGAGCCATGGCGAGTACGACATTTTTAGAGACTTTTACCTGCCGTAAATTTTGTTACTTGTGTACATGCACAGGGAGTTCACCGTTAAATCTGCAATTATCTGCGCCGCAAGCTACGCTCACTTGTTAAATAAAATGAGCCATGTAAAGGTTGCTCTGTTGACGTAAATTTACTCACATTCAAGAGAATGAGTATTGTACTAAACAGTATTTTATGCATAAGTATTAACCATAAGGGTAAAATTACCCTTAGTGTCGCAATTATGGCCAAGTTTAGGCAAGTCAGAGGCTAATGGACATTCTTTTTACCCCGATGTCCCTATTTCTTAGCACCTTGCTGCATCTCGGCGAAGCTCTCATTTCTTCCACACGTATTGTCATTCAAAACAAAATAATGCAAGATGTTTTTAATGTTCTTTTTCCAGTGTCTGTGGACAGCTGTTTACGAAATTTTGACAAAAATTAACGATGGTTTTTTTTATTATTATAAATAGTGGTTCATTTTCGTCAAAGCTTCACATTTGAGGCAAACTGTAAAAATGGAAATTTGTGCTACAGCAACAATATTCAGCACAATCGTTAAACAGGTTAAGGTCTCATAGCCCACCAAATTTCAAAAGGCTACATGCATTAGTTTAGTAGATAAAAATTCGTAAATATAGCAAATTTCGAAAAGTGTAGCAAATTAAGAATTTTTTCTAAAACACTTCCGTTTTCCTCAGAAGCCTCAAACAACGCTTGCAGACTCTTCTTTGCGTATACGTTTTACACAAGAAAATGCATTCTTTGTAGCCGTAATAATTTGCATTTCACATTGTTGTGAATTTTCGAGAATGCCCGGTGCATGAAAATGGCGCCTGCATCTTGAAGAATTTCGATATCTTTTTTCTCCTAAAGTATCCATTTGTCAAAGAAGGCAAGTTCACTTTCGTACTACCGAGTGATATGCGCACAAAATATAAAATATTGAATGAAATCTGAAATATGAATTTTTGGACCCGCGTTGATCTCTCGGGGAATCAGCCAACTTCGTCGAGTGTGGCGCATGTGGGGAGGGCAGCGGCCGCCCGCACTTGATCATCCAGTCTCGCCGTGCGCTGCCTTCGCACTTCTGGCTCTTCGTGCGTACTTGTTTGCGGCGCGGAAGAGAACCGGTGGTGGCAGTGACCACCTCTGTAGAGGACATTCGGGCTTCCGAACAGAGCACGGTGGCTTTAACTTGGTCCTATAAGGGACATGACTCGGCCGGTGCTGACGATAAGCCGTGGTGCTGATTTTTCCTTCCCCGCGATTTCACGGACGAATGGGGTTTTATTCCGATGGTCGCCTGTGTTTCGTAGTTTATTATTATTATTATTATTATTATTATTATTATTATTATTATTATTATTATTATTATTATTATTATTATTATTATTATTATTATTATTATTATTATTCCTGCACCGTCGCTATACGCGCGCTTCCCTCAAGCCAACGCGCAGCATAGCATTTGACTATACAAGAACCTTTTTTTTTTTTTTTTTTTGAAACTGGGCCTGCCTAGAAGCTATGTAGCCCACTACTTATATGGGTGGCAGAACGGCGGGCCGTGTGGAAATGTCGGCAGCACCCATCATATATCGCCTTCTTAATGGGAAAATGAAAAGCGGATAGCGCATTCAGTAGTGAACGGGCGTTTCGGAAATGGCATATTAAAGAAAGTTCGAAGGCCTGGTCGTGAAGCAAATTCTCTAGCGCCAAAGCGAGCGCGCGACGTGGTCGTAAATTTGGTACCGATTATCACACCTGCGGGATAATTTATTCCTCATTTTCGGCTTGCGCGAATAGACATCAGAAACCTGCGGAATGATGTTCGAAAGGCGGGCGTCGAGTGAACTAAAATTATCAAAACCAACCACCTCGTTGAGAAACGGGGACGTTCGGACGTAGCGGGCTATGAAAGCCAAGAGCAATGCTCAAAACGCAGCTCGCACATAATACGCCATGAAAAACAACTCTATTAGGAAACTAGACATTTCGACTCTTAAATTTAGTTTCACCAGCATGCTGCGCGATATGGAAAGCCCCACGAAAACACCACGAACGAATAACCGCGGCCAGTCCGCTCCTGTCCTATAGTTACTTTAAGTATAATGATGATGACGATGAAAACGAAGACGACAACGATGCCGATGATGAAGATTATTTATTTATTTATTTATTTATTTATTTATTTATTTATTTATTTATTTATTTATTTATTTATTTATTTATTTATTTATTTATTTATTTATTTATTTATTTATTTATTTATTTATCAAGCATCCTCTACAGGTGGCCTGACTAAAAGTCAGGCGGCAGGAGTAAACGCAAGATCAGCATGCACACTGTAAGGGGAAAAAGAAAATGCTGCACGCATTACGTAACCTCGTTTTCCTTAGCGTCCCTGTGATCCATTGACTCATCGTATTCTACTGTCCATGAGAGCTAACTTTCGCGTCCTTTCTCTTATCAAATGCTCCATCTCCTCTGTGCGAGTGTTTCGTTGAGAAAATACTTAGCACAACGAACATTGTTTGAAGTTTAGCAAAAATGAAAGAAATTTCAAAGAAAATTAGCTCGAATCATCCGCCAATCTATCCGTTCGCAAAACAACAAACTACCTACATGCTAGCTTATTGAAAATAAAAACTTTCAGCTTCTGGGGAATGCAGATGTGATCGCACAAATATCGTGGTGGGAAGGTATAAACGGCGCCCTAGCTAGCAGGATAGCGATTGAGGTTCCGACATTTTTTTTTTAATGCATAAACAATACAAAACCAAAGACGTTGTTCGAAATAGCGAACAATGGCTCTACACGTATTCATAACTCAGAAGACATTATATGTCTATCAAATTCATTGAGTTTGGCGACATTTTCAGCACTATACACACACTTTCTACACATTCGGTACATTTATACAAGAGAAGAAAAAGTAAAACCATGCCAATAGGCTACCGCCAAAGTGTGTACAGCGTCACTTGGTGCGCGGTGTGAGGATTTCGCGAATAAGAAAAAACAAACAAACAAAAACTGCGCCGTGCACGCGTGCATCGGAGGCAACATGCAAATAGCTTACATTTGTAAATGCAGTCTGTGTTGTCAGCTTTTAGCATGCCTCGAAGGTGGGAGCAGCAATCAATAAATATGGAGATAAAAATTGAAAATATCCCTAAAGCAAATTAAAAGGTGTCGAGAATGTGCACTATGAAGTCTAAAAAAAATGTTGCGCCCTCTAGAGCTTATCTTGTCCCCAACAAATATTGTCGTCCATCTTACGTGCATTTCATTTCTGTAACGCTCTGAGCTCGCTGCATTCTTTCAGGAACGCTACGTCATGCTGATACGTGCATGCCGTTCGTGACATGAAATTACCGGGAATGTAGAGAGAAAGGAAATGCGCGCAAGATAAATAACGGCTTTTTGTTTGGGGACAAGCTAAGCGCCAAAAGGAGCAAATTTGTCTCAGAGCTTATATTGACCACGGTTAGCGAGAACCCAGTGCGTGGCTTCGCCTACTCTCGGCGCATTCTAACGGCCAGGCTCACAGTATATATATATATATATATATATATATATATATATATATATATATATATATATGTGTGTGTGTGTGTGTGTGTGTGTGTGTGTGTGTGTGTGTGTGTGTGTGTGTGTGTGTGTGTGTGTGTGTGGTGTGTGTGTGTGTGTGTGTGTGTGTGTGTGTGTGTGTGTGTGTGTGTGTGTGTGTGTGGTGTGTGTGTGTGTGTGTGTGTGTGTGTGTGTGTGTGTGTGTGTGTGTGTGTGTGTGTGTGTGTGTGTGTGTGTGTGTGTGTGTGTGTGTGTGTGTGTGTGTGTGTGTGTGTGTGTGTGTGTGTGTGTGTGTGTGTGTGTGTGTGTGTGTGTGTGTGTGTGTGTGTGTGTGTGTGTGTGTGTGTGTGTGTGTAGAGTTTCGTGTACACTATGTGTATAGTGTAGAGGTTCGCGATGATTACGGACGCCCGCATTGAGTAATCATCTCGCTATGTTTAGAGGGCTACGAGTGCTTGGATATTTTACAAATATAAAGCGCAATAACTAACGGCACGAGATCGTTTAAAGCCACAGGTACGAAGATTAACTAAATCCATCTATTAACCACGATTCCCACCGCACTACCTGAATGATTGCAGTGCAGAGTTTCCTTTAGTAATTTTTGTTAAAAAAAAAAAAACTACGTGGCTCATGCCTAGCGCGTCGGCTCAGCAGTTTCGGCGCCATGGCCTTTAGAATGCGCTGACACTGTGCGAATCCACAAGCCCCCGCGTTTCCGCTAACCGTGACCAATATATGTTTTTTTTTTTTAATAACATCATATCATAACATAGGCGGGCGCCTTTAGATGGCACCGGCTATTTCTCCTCACGTGGTAAACAAAATGAAATCACAGAAAGAACCGCAGAACACTGAATGCACTCAATGCAGCACAAACACTCACGACGTTCTGTGCACGAGTCCAGGAAGCCGCAGAAGATTGTATGCAGGAACACTCAAACACGGAATACAAACCAGCACAGTTCCATAAATAAATAAATGTACTTGAAATTGTCCGTGAAAACAGAGTTTTGCGGACGAGTGGGTTATAATTACACAGCATACCACACACATAACATGATATTACAAGTTAAGCTTTCATGACGCATGACACAAAAATTCAGTGTAAGCCTAGGATTTTACTACTTAGGTTCCGCCCTGGTCTGCCCTACATATACGCTTGCTCGATCCGAGCGTATCATCAAGCGCGCGATGTAAGACGCTCGTCTGCTCAATATGCAATGCTAGCCGACTGAAAGGGTTCTCTGTGCGTCACCTGCCTCCTCCTGTATACTCAAAAGCCGAACTGCAGAGACGGCACGAACGAGACATTTTCCTGAAGCCCACCCGTGATACGTGGGCGCGTGTAAAGACTCCCTGGCCCTTGAGATCAACATGAAAGGGGGCTTTCGACGCTGTTCACTGCAAGCCGAGCACACCGAGCGCACCGAATGACGCCGTGCAATAGAGCTCGCCGAATTTGAGAAGCCCGTCCCGCAGCAGCGCGCCATCGTCTCGGTATAGAAGCTTACTGTACTGCGCTCGCCCGCTCCAAGCTTCGCTCATCGACCGTAGCGCTCGAGTTCCAATTCAATTACGGGACGAGACCAAGATATATTTGTCCTGTTTGAGCGCCAAAAAGGGTGCAGTCTTCATTTTTGGCGGAAGAAATAAAAGCGCAACATTCGGTTCGGAAAACCGTCTCCCCCTCCCTTTCTTTTTTTTTTTTCGGTGGTTGCAGAGAGATGATGAAGTGGCAGCGGTGGAGAGGGTGGGGGGCTGGTGCGCCTGTTATACTCGTTACAAACTCAGCAAAACTGTCAAGTCGCATGGTAACTGTTCCTTCTATTTTTCCCTCGGGATATTCTATAATCTTCTTCGTTCATTATTTGCAAGATGCTGAGCAGTTTACGTTCTTTCCTCTCTCCATGTGCATATTTAGCGACGTCTAGCAGAAATTTAAGAAAAAGCTTCCTGTTGAAACTCCAGTCGGAAAACTAACTTCTCCGTCTAGCTTCTAAAGCGTGCTAGACGCTAATATTCGTTCTCAAAGACTCAAACTCCCTTACGCTAACAGTATTCACGTGTGGGGATTAATATCTTAGTGGATGCCCCGAGTCTCACTGGTCGCCAACAAATCTCGTCGTTATCAACGCTTAAGACATATGCCATGCTATATAAGATGTATAGTCTTAATCACTTCATTGTGCATATTGTAGTGAACGATTATATCGGACGTTTGAGCCCGCCAATTCTGTTGGATATAACTATATGCTACACTTTTTAACCGAACCTACTACTTTAAAATCACTACTGGGCGCATCCGCATAATTTAACGTTGTCTCATACGCATGAAAGTAGCGGGACTTTGACGATGCAGATTACTGTGCGTTCTATTCATTGCTTGCAAAATTGACGTGGCAACTGTCGCAAGCAATGTATGGAACGCACAGTAATCTGCGCGAAATCCGTGTATTTTCTTGCACATGAGACAAAGACAGCTCTAAATTATGAGTTTCGTGCAACGTTCCGCAATAACGTTGGAGACCGAAATCCGGCACGTCGGTGGTTCTGATCACTGTTTGGCGAAAGCTGTGCCTGGGCTATGAGTAATTCAAAGGTTCTAAATCAATTTTAATGGCCAGAGGTTGTTTTACTTGCACCTAATGCTCGGCACATGAGTGTATTTTGCATTGTTCCCCGCCGAAATGCGGTCGCCACGGTCGTGAAACGTACCTGTGACATTTTGCGTCAGCAGCAGAGCGCAAATACCGCTGAAGCAGGCCAGCGAATTACTTCAAGGTCTGCGCTGCAGTTCTGCGAATGCTCGTGCTCGACGCCAATCGTTGTTAGCTAAATACACGGTGCCAAGCCTCCCGTGTACGGTACGAGAATGCTAAGAACTTAGTATCGTTCACTGTCCTCTTGAGCAACTCAGAGTGTCCTTTACTTTGAACTTAAACCATTAATTAAGAGTAATTAATTAGCCAAGCTTTTTTTAATGTATTGCTTTAAACAAGAAATCTTCAATGGAGAATTTGTAGAGCTTATTGAAAAAATATATAAATAATTCTTTTTTTTTCATGGAGATAGCTGCTGGGGTTCTAATTTTTCTGTGCTATAAAGAAAGCACGCGAGATTTGAAGAAGTGCCGCGTGACTGGGTGCTTGCGTGCAGCGACATTAGCGTCCTCAAACATGCTACCAACGAATGATCAATGCTGCAAACCGACCGAACGCAAGAACAGGCCGCAAGCAAAAATGAGATGCGATGGCCAGGGCTGTTCTCTCCGATGCTTCACCATACGCCGCCAAAACCTCATCGCCCTTTACGCAATCTGTAAACAGCAAAATCACTGATAAAGCTTCTAGAATGCACTCTTTATCCTATATCCCATGACTTCAACTGCTTCATTACTTCAACAGAGAAGTATCTCGGCAAAAGTGAAAGCTAAGTCCGTATTCTTCGATCCATCTCTGTTGCTGAAGGCCTCATCATGCGTCCGGTTTGCATGAAGCATCGATTAGTCGTAGGTAGCATGTCTGACGGCACTAATGTCGCTGCGCGCAAGCGCCTAATTCCGTGGTACTTTTTCAAACAACTTCTGCACTGAACATTTTGCGCTTAAAATAATACTTTAAAGATTGGTGAATAATTATTGTTAATTAATTATCTAAGCTCATAGTACAAAATACTTTGAGTTGCTCAAGAGGACAGTGAACAATGCCAAGTTGGTTGCATTTTAAGGCTTTTTTGAAGGCTTGACACAAGTTAGCTGTAACCTCCTGTGTACAAGCATTATCGTTACACCGGCGTTTGTAGATACCGAGACTGAAATATTCAGTTAGAATCTGAAATACCTCGTGGTAAGTGCATACTTTTAGGCCTCTTTTTGCGTTGTCATTATCGTCGCATGTCATTGCATATGCTCTTACCCTTCCCTCTGAGCAGAGTTGTACGCTAGGGGACTGTTACTACGCCGAAATGTGGTTCTGGCGCAACAAAACTAAGAGGAAAGAGGAAGGGACAGGAAGAGCGCCAACTTGCAACTGAATTACTGCAGGCCTCAAATAAATTCTGCTATTTCTCTCACGTGTACACCTCGCCGTTTATTTAGCCAGATATTAGGCTTAAGTTGTGTTGTTCATGTTACTAATCGTTAACCACACGCCACGAGATTATCACATGTATCCTTTTTTTATCGGTAAAATATCGCCATTTTTTCTCTTCTTTATACAAGGATTGCAGTTCTATCGCTCGGCGCAACGCGCTATATGAAATGTCCAGCGATGCTGCGCAATGCAAATGAGTGCGCCCAAACTTAAAAAAATAAAATCAAAAGCGTGAACTAAACGAACAACGATGTTCTTCTCTATAGAGCGCAGAAAGACCAACATTTCTAATCACGGGGCGAATCAGAATGAAACTTTGCGCCATGTGCAAACGCTCCCGCGCCCTATCCGGCGTGTTAACAAACGAGCACGTCCATTGTAATTGTGAAGCAGGCAGAAGATACGCGGAGAGAGGAGCGAGAAAATATGACGCAAACAGTGACGAAGCAATGAGAGGGAGACGCGCGAGATATGGAAGTTACGAGCGAGCAGGACTTTCGTATCAGCTCGGAGAAAGAAAAGGGCAATAGCCGTTCAGGCGATGTCATAAAAAAGATATATTCGGTCTTCCCGTTGAGCGCCTTTTAATTCCTCTGTTTCCATATAAGAAAGTTAAGCGGCGGAATATTTTTATTCAATCTATCCGCGTATTCCAGGCTCGAAGAAATGGATGCTGTCGCGCAAGCGTCGCGACAGAGTCGTTCACCGTATGCATATTTTATGCAATCCCGCGTGCTCCTCCAATTAACGTTGAATCAGGGTGTTCCCGAGCTAAGACGGATGGAGCGAGCTTTCTGTCTCCCTAATTGGAAATTCTTCCCGGCCAGCACGCGTTGCCACATGCATACTTTGCGTCGGGACTGGACGACCAGAAAGGAAAAAAAAACAAAACAAAAGAAGAGTATAAATCGTTCCTCCGACTAGACATTCTTGTCGTGCAGAAAGTGTTTTATTCGAGCAACCACTGAACGAGGAAAAACAGAAACGCTCGCATACCATTCTTGATAGGATTCATACTTGTTCGCGGGAAGAAACAGCAGAGTAGCGGAATTCATTGTAATTCATTAGCACGGCGTAATTCTTCTTTACTTTAACCGACAGAAGGGACGGGAAGTAGGCGAGGGACTGTAACGGTGGGGCGTTACAGTTCCTCGATATATGTCTGATTAGTCTGACAACTAATCAGACATATATCCAAGACAAGCGTGGATGTTCGCGTCGCCTATTTGCCGACGATATTTTCGTGAGCTGGATACTTTTTTTTTTTTTTATCGACGTAAGTGAGCGGAATTACTATGCCGGCTGGGGACACGTGAACTCGTTATGCGTCTGGGACTCGTATAATACGGATGCAAAGACAAATATGAAAAGTAATGCATAGAAAAGCGCGCACAGCGTTGCGCAGTGGACTGGATGAGCCGCTGTACTCAGCAAGGTGTGCGCACTGTGTAGATAGTTCAGCGCGTTGAATGTATGCGAATGAAGCATGAACTTCATTCTCCATCGACAACGCAAGAATAAACACGTGAGCGACCCGTCGCTGTTGTGAAGGCTCCACTTTGGACCAAGAGGCCTACGAGTCAGATAGAGGCTGGACGCGAGGAAGAGCTGTAAGAGATAGGGCAGAGATGTATCATGGCCTCGTTCCGTGTTCCCTTTCATCTCACGTCCGATATAGTCCTTGGACAATTTTGTTGTTAATAAAAAAAATGAACAGAACCCCTTCAAGCGATGGCGGCGAAAGAACGCCAGTTCAGCGTGCTGGTGATGCATACACGACGTGTCCCCTCCACCACCGAACGTAGCCAAGAGGAAGAGCGCCTGAACAGGCGACTCGGTATTCTCCGAGCGCGAGCCCGTCGTCACACTGGCCGTCCGCTGCGCTCTGCACCTTCTTCGGTTATGCCAGTTGAATGCAGGAACGTCCGCTGTATGGGGCTTCGATTGTTGATGTAGGAGACGCCGGCCGTGGGTGCTCAGCGGCTATTCATTCTAAAGGTGTAAGCAGAAAGGAGATAGCGAGCTGGATTCTCAGGTGCTGCCGCGTACTGAGACTTTGGTGCACGTTAATGGAGCCTCAGTTCGTCGAGATGAGTCTGAAGCCCTCCACTACGATGTCGCCTGCAACTCAGGTGTAACTTCAGGACTTAAGTCCCGAAATGAATGAATGAATGAATGAATGAATGAATGAATGAATGAATGAATCAATCAATCAATCAATCAATCAATCAATCAATCAATCAACCTGCTTTTTAAAATTTTTGTTTTCTGCCTCTTGCGCAGCAAAACGAAAAAGAAGTGTGAGAGATGGCAAATGCGGTTTAATAGTTCCTGCCGATGTAATTTTTCTTTATTTGAAATTGCCATGCAAATTATGAGCTTCATTTCATTCATTTTAATGTAATCCTGGTTTATTTGTTTCTGCTTGTTGTTTTTGTACCTATTATTTTGCGAGCTTTGATATCCTTCTCTTTTCCCTATAATAGAGTGACTACTAAACAACACGTGCTTGTTATTCTTCCTATAATCCTAAGTAAATATTTATGAAAGAAATCTGGTTTTAGTGTTCTTATGATTATATTACTACCATTTTCTCACTCTTTTCTCATCTTTCAACAGCCCGCTTCTTCACCAAACCCCGTTGTGGGTATGTGCAAACGTGTGGAATCATCTTCATCTTCATCCTCATGCCGAAGAGGGGTCATTCTCGCCATGTGTCTTGGAGTTTCAGAACTGATTAATGCGGGAGACACTCGTGGGAATGAATTTTTGTTCTGAATCATTCTCGCTTAGTCCTAAAAGTAACCTTTAAAGAGAAGATGTTAGTGAGACTGCAAATGGTGGTGAAGAATGTCCGCTCCAAACTGCCACTTCAAATGTCGATGAAAAATGTATTGAGAGAACTACTACAGATAGCGCGATGGAATTTGGAGCATATGTTGGGCACGTCAGCAGTAGTTTGTAGGCAAAGTTGCACAAGTGTGGGCAAATCACGTGCGTCGTAGGAAATGACTAAAGCTCTGTTAATAGCGATTAGAACCTTTTGGGATATTCAAAACTGCATCGGTTTCTGGACTATTCAGCACATCAAAATCATATTTGGTAAGAACGTAGTGTGTTTTATGGGAAATATGGTAGAGCAAGTGTGTCGGTGGTAACGCAGCAAATTACCAAACTATAGGGCTCCGTACATGAATTATCATCAACGCTTGCCAGGAGACTGAAACGTCCGCGTGTCTGCGAACTACTTGGCTCATCAAGATTAAACCTCGTAGCAATTAAGTGCACAGATATGGCCCCACTTTTCCGGAGCTAGCTCTGACGCTTGCGAGCAGCACAGCACGCAGGCCAGCGCCTCGATAAGACCGCCGCGCACGCATGAATGTGTGTGCTCTTGGCGCTCCTCGTCCCAAGCCCAGAAGCCACGGCCAGGCGTCGCTTGCACAGTTTAAACGATCGCTCGGCCACTCCAGAGAAGTGTGGCCGTATCTGTACGTTGGGAAGTACATGCTGAAAAACCATTAGGTTTCTATGGGCACAGAGCCACGGCGGATTATACTTAGATGACGAGTTGTTAAGCGAGCGTATCTCAATGATCCTATAGTGCTTCTGGGCTACCAGCATTGGCGCACATTCAAGAAATTTTCTATACATTGTTACTGCATAAAATCATGATAGACACCTGGCATTCATCATCTCCGTCTCTTGTGGAGAAGTCAGTTGTGTCGCTCAACACAGTTCGAGGTCTCGCTTACAAGGTTACATTGGCGTATCGCAGCGCTAAATCTATATTTACATAGGTAGTCCCTCTGTTGCTAAGTTTACGTGGATCTTGCAAAGCCGAGCTATTTTAAGCTCCGCTTCGTCGATTTATACTGGGTCTATGCTTGCCGGTTTTGCTTTTCTTTGTGGCCTCGGCTCTATGTTTTGGCCACAGGGCTGCTTTTGATGTTGCATTGAAATTCCTGCAACACGCAAAATGTTTACAACATTATTTTGTTGTCTTGTCAGTGTTACGTTTCATTTGTAGTCGTTATGATCCTATTCGTCCAATGCGCTCCCCTTTGCAAGAGGCTGAACCAACAAGCCCAACAACTAACTAGTCCGATGATGCTGCTCTTTTCGGTTCAAATCTCTTTAAATTGTGTCTGTTCTGGTATTTTAGTTGTAATTTAATCTGGGCTGACTACCTAATTTATTTTCAAGTATGCATTTTCTATATTACTTTTTAATATTTTTGTAGTTTTTTTTTTGTTTTGTTATTTCGTTCATTCCTATCGTATCGAGTCTTGGGTCAACCCCCGTAGTGGATATGTGCCATATTTGAAGCCCAACGGCAACCATCGTCGGCAGCCATACTTCAGCGATGCTGGTCTCATTACCGTCATGAGCGGCATAAAAGGTAAACATCCAGTCATCGACGTCCACTTCGTCACCGTTTGCATCGCGTCGTGATGACGAGCTTTCGATTTGGTGCTTGTTAATTAACTGGTCATTTCGGTTGGCGCTTCAACATTTTTAGCCTCAGCTACATCAGAATACGTAAAAAGATATCGCAAGAAAAATGTATACAACCTAATGTCTTTAAGGTGTGTTTTCTATTCAAACAGACGAAAATATTTGTTTTAGCCCTCGACTATTTACGTTACAAACAGACCTTCATTCTTTAGCTCCATTACAGTATGCTGTTTTGTTTGTAGGTTCGGTGCGAAATTAAATGTACGACGAGGTCGCCTTGCTTCTCCGTCGACAGTGCGTTAGGCGCTTACGTTGTTTTCCCCTCGGCACTATCTTATAAGCGATACGTGATGGCGCGTAATCGTGGGCGCCAATGAGTTTCTTACGAATACCTAGTGGGAAATGTCGTGAAGTGGGGGCTTCGGTTTGGCATCTTTCACGGAGAAGAGTCAGGACGCCTCGAGAACGAACAACGTTCTGTCTGTCACAATGGTTGGGCATCTACTGAAACAGCGTGTAAAATGTATTTTTTTTATTATTATTATTATTATGTAAGAACACCTCTTTATTAAAACATAAGCGCTCGTTGCGGGTTGTACAGCTATATCAAACGTGAGCAAACTGGCGGGCTGCTGAAGTTGGAGCAAAGGCGACAAAGCCAGCGCTCAGTCGGCGTTAGTTTCAAGCGCTCTCTGTTTTTTTTTTATCTTCGCTTACTTGTACTTTTTTATAATACACGCTATTAAAAATTAATGAAAGATGGATTAACGCCTGCTAGGAAACTCTCCTAGGCGGTGAATCCGGATTGATTTCTGGATAATCGTTAAAAAAAATTAAAAAAGTACCCGCATTGCATTCCCGGTGCTTGTTGCCTGCGATCAATACTCAGAGCATTGGTCGCATGTTTGAGAACACTGCCCATCGTACTTATTATCTTCAAATCCTAATATTATGTTAATTTTGTGCTCGTGGTAAGTATACTGCAGCATATTCACAATTATTAATAAAGCGCTTTCTCTGTGCGTGTCGCGGATGAAAGGACACATGTGCGTTCCTGCCTCACCGGCCGAAAAAAAAAAGAAAAGAAAATACAGACGAAAAAAAAAAGAGAAAAAACGGGATCTTTCAGAGGGCGCCTATAAATCTGACAGTAATTAATCGCGAAATGAATGAAGCAGTGATTTCGCCCATGGCTTTGATGTTCGCATGGAGACCAAGATACTTGTGACCTTAAACGTGACTGTCGGAATGAACTGTCCGTCGATAGCCCACTTGGACGAGAGATGCGGAATAGAAAAAAAAAAAAAAAAAAAAAAAAAGCTTTCAACTCACGTTGGCTCGAAGCGCGTAAAATATCTTCCTCTCTAAAAATTCCTACAGAAGCTCACTGAAAAGCGCCTTCGTGAAATTAATTGAACGATGTGCCCGCTTTTATTAACGCCGCTCTCTTGCTCGGGAAGAGGATAATTAATAGGCAATCTCACTTACTCGCCCTTCTGTCACACAAGATTGAGCGACGAACATATTTGCGATAATTAATCATAACTCCACTCTCACCTTCGAACTAACTGTGGCGAAAACTATAAAGAACAGCGAGTGTGTGGAAAAGAAGGAGGCGCGTATACACACCCTGTCGGGAATTGGTGCCACTGGAGGCCGGCACGACACGACCGCCAAGAGCGGCTTATACATAGTATAGTAGCATTATCCTTTGCTTATACGCTACTTTGCTCTCCTTACTGACACGTCGTCGTCTATCGCTGCTCCTAAATAGGTAGTGTGTCCAGCTACTGATCGTGTGTGTGTGCCTAGTGGTGTAATCTGTCTATTCTACTGATGGCTCCATTGTAATGCGTTAATATCGAAGTACGCAGACTTGTGCTACTTTCTCTCTTGGGTTTCTGAAAGCTATAGAGCTGCCAATTCGATGCCTGTATTATCCGTCCTGTATCCTTGAATAGGAAAGAACGCGTCATGTGCAGGATGGCAACCTTTACTTTACGCATTGCGCGGGCAGAGAGCCGGCTGCGATCGTTCGCACCATGGTCGTCGAATATCAAGACAAAGGCATTCACTTCTTTTTTAAGACAGGAGTGCTTGCAGCTGTTCTCCGTGCCAGAGTGACATATGGCATTGGCTTTTCAAATTACAGGAGGTCCTGTTGGAGCCTCGCACTTTCCGTCCTCCTTTTGTATATACTGTTTCGAATATTCATTGTTAATGAATGTCTAAATCAACTTTGAAACTTTTTGTTTGAAAAGCACAGCACTTGCATTCAACTCTGCCTTCACACTTCTTCCTTGTCGTCATTACTCGGAACAAGCAACAAAAATGTCGCAGGCGAAGCATCAATTGCGACAGCAAATTAGTAGAGAGCTATACGGAGTAAGGATAGTAGTTTTATCAGCTGTATAAACTTGGACATGCAGCAGCACCAGCAACGCGCAGAACTGTTGTCGACGCCGTCGGCGTTTTGCCCGCGTTCGCACCGAATGCGCGCGGCGTTGGTGACTGTTGCCGGTGCCTCTGGGGGCGGCTCGGAGGTTTTCGACGAGATCAGAACGGGACACTCGTCGAGCAGCGTCGGAAGTCTTTACCACCTTCTCGCCTCGCAACGTTTTTATATAAATACGCATTTGGTGCCGCAGCTAAACGTCGCCTCCCCTCCGTCCCTCCCGTCCCCCCACGGCCTTTCGCGCGACGTAATAGGTCGCGTTTGCTCTCCGCCGTGCGTTCGCTCCCCGTGAAAGCGCGCGTCCTTCGCGCACATACAGCATACGGCGTCGCGGCGACGATTTCATCGCCGTTGGACTCTATACGGAACCTCACGGTGACAGCGACGACGATGGCAGAAATCCGCTTGGAGTGTCCATATAATTGCTATCGCAATAATATTCACGTCTCCACACATCTAAATCATGATTAAAGGGTATATACGACTAGAATTAGCGCTGTTAAAAGTGCATTTTAACGTGATTCTGCGCAGCACGCTTCAGGCGCTTGTATCGTGGCCTCTCACCAACACAGCGGCGGCGCGCTTGCATTTCCACCAGCGCCGATGCTCATGCCGGCACGCGCTAGCACCGGCCAACGTCACGAGTATTGAACCGAGACCTGGCGTGCAACTAACCTGTCCTTGTTCGCTCTTTCGGGCACCTGTCTGCCCAGTCGCTCGCCGCACGCACTCGAAGGTATATACTATCGACTGTCCCTGCTGTAGACGCTTCTCGGTGGTGTAGCAAATAGTATGATCGATGCCCCCTTCAGAGAAACTGGCTATCAATTTGTTGAAGATGGTCTACCTTTCCCCTTGCGCGGGTGTACGGAAACTTCGAAATGGAGGTCTTATTTATTATTACTCTTTCTTGCCTCTCCCGGGTTTCCTGCGTCGAAAAATTGCGAGCCGAAACAAATGCTTTCGAAAGAGGAACTTAACCTCGCTATCTGCACGCTTCAGGCAGATGGAAGAAGAGGAAAGAAACCGCCTGATTTCTGCCTCCTTCTCTCACTTGCTCAGCTGCGCGTGCCTAATGTGCAACCGGTCCCAGGTGACGGGTTTACGGCGCCAGCGGTCTCTCGCTTCCGCAAGGTATCTGCTGTACGGCAGCGACAGGCGTTTTTTTTTTTTTTTTTCGAAAAATCGCTGACGAGCTTAATGCACTACGCGAAAGCGCGCGATTATGTTTTCATGCGCAGCAATTTCTTACGCGCCTCGAACTCAGCGTGCGAGCGTTCTTTCGAGAGGAGCGATGGTGGGGGTTTCTGACTGCACGGCTGGCGCGCCGAGCCATCCGAGTGAATGCGTTGAAGCAGTAACGAGTGAGGAAGAAGAGACGACAACTCGTGGAATGGGCGCTGCAGGTATAGAGAGAGTCGAATAAGGCGCGCGTAAGAAACACGGGCCACCCCACGCCGCCGCATGAAGTCCTCGCGGACCGGTGGGTGAACGTTTCCCGGGAAAGCGCGAGGCAGCGCACGAGCTCTCTCCCCGAATTAGGAAGTTGCATCCTTGGCTTGAGCCGCATCGCAGCGGCGCCGGCCCTGATTGCACAGTCGGCTGAAACGCGAACCGAGCCGCGGTACGCGGAGGCACGCCAGCCTCCCGCTTGTTCGCACTGCGAAGCCAGCGTACTCGATGTTGCAATTTTGCACCGCTCTTGCGACCGTGTTTTTTTTTTTTTTTTTTCACCAGCCACATATTTTCCTTTCTTTCTTTTCCCTCTTTTCTTTCGGCAGTGCGCAGAGCTAGTACGACCATAAAGCTGTCAAAAATTTGATGTTGCGGACAGACTCCCCTTCGCACCAGTCAAGCGGAGCAGGAAAGCAAACAGCGTGTGTGTGTGCACGTACTCATGCCGCGCTCGGGAAGCGAATATTAATTGTTGCGTTGTGATGATGATTTATTGGCATCCCCTTTGAAACGGGGCGGTGACAAATAGTCACCTAGCCTGATTGAGTTAATCAGGTATGCTATACATGCTTTTCATTCTAGCATTTTTTTTTTCGTATACATCTCCTTAATCGTTTCTCTATTCCACAAAACTTCTCTATCTACCTTGTACTGCTACCTATGCCTGTAACGGATCCGGTAGTATTAACCTGTTCCCTGTATTTTTTTTTCCGACCACTCCATATAGATTCAAGCGCCCTCTCTTGCTTCTGTAACA
This sequence comes from Dermacentor silvarum, assembly GCF_013339745.2. Lineage (NCBI taxonomy): Eukaryota > Metazoa > Arthropoda > Arachnida > Ixodida > Ixodidae > Dermacentor > Dermacentor silvarum. The sequence goes on along the minus strand of NC_051154.1, from coordinate 109,154,173 downwards.
AATAGTTCGCTCAACGCGATGTTCATCTAAGTGCTCCTCTCTTCATTTGTCACTCTCAGCGCCGGCGATGGGCAGCCGTAGATCGCGGTTCCTCTCGCGGGAGCCCGTTGGAGCGTGTCGACCCAGGCCCGGAACGCCAGCTCGTGCCTTCTTAGGCTCGGCGGAGAAATAAATGGCTTCTAATTGTCTCATGCCACTGAGGGAGGCAAGGCACAAAAGCCCAGAAATTGATGTGCGCATACATTCGAGCAACACGTATCTTCGCAGGCTGGACGCTGGTAATTTCGTCCATGGCATAGAAACCCGTAGGCTAGTGGCGTGCGCTAATACTGTAATTGACCAACTTTTAGGATGTTGCGCTGGTAATGTTGCGCCACCGACCGATGGCACTACGTAAAGGTTGCAATTTTTTATTGATGTCATTCTTTCTTTCTTTCTTTTTCTCTTTTTACACAGAACGTTTCCTTTGATTCGGCGTACGCAGGCCGCGATAAACGACGATAAAAGAAGATACAGGTACAGGCGTAGCGTTAACATTCAACCATGGCTGAAAAGTATGCAGTACCAACTCGCCCAAATCTGTAACTTTCTTTAAAGCTATCAGAGTTTTACTTCACCAGCCCCGGTGCCTGTGTTGTTTCATGGCTCTCGCTCTTTCTCACGGCGGGAGGAACGATTTGACGCTGACGCGAGACATCCTTATCGGTCCCTGCGCAGAGCGGCCCGCCGAGGCTCGCCACGAGCAGTCGGGGGCCTAGCCACGCACGATGGAGCGTTCCGGGGAGACCTCGTTCGAGCCAACAGACGGTGCCGGCGTCGCAGCACAGCAGTCTGAACAGGCACGTCGCGCTCAGTGTGCCCCGCTGGAATGTTCGTAGCACATGAAGCCCTCGTATTATGGCCGCTTTCGGAAACTGGGGCGTTTTATGTTGCCCCGATGAAAGCCGTTACTGTAAGCACTACGTGTAATAGCTCTCTCTCCTCTACAACTTTTTTTATGAAATATTTTTTTTATTTATTATTTTTCGCAAACTGCTGGAGCGATAAAAGAGCCGTTTTCTTCCTTCTTTTTAACATTACTTCACGAAAGTTACTGTTTTTCTTAACAAAACGAAACTGCCGTATAGACTCGTACAGGCTGAGACGGATAGCGCGGACAAGTATAAAATGCACTTATGCGCGACTTTGGCTGCGGCTTGGCAGGGTAAACTGGGGTTTGTTGCCGTCTTCAGCGGAACATTGATCTTCTCGCCGTGCTTGTCACCATACCAAATCTCCATATTTCATACCACGCCATAGATCAACACACTTACGTCATGCAAGCAAACAAATTGGACGTAACGCATCCAATGCCCTACCAACTGCCTACTCGGAGTGTTTGATCGTGGTTTGCCAAACGCCGTCATATACAACTTTGTTATGTCCCTTCACTGCATCACGCTCTGGTAGTGCGGCAAAGCGACACTGCGTTCGCATTCTGAAGAAGCGTGCATCTGCTGAAGAACGAGATAGAGCAGGCGCAGTAATGCTAACATCACCTTGTCTTTCGGAACGCATGACGACGCTAGCCCCCTCATGAAATCTAATACAGCACCCCTGGATATCCTGCTGGAGAAACTAAAAGCCTGGATAACTCGGAAGAATGTTGCGCGTAGTGGCAAAGCGATGTGGCGCCTGTGCCTGCTTGCTTTCCTCCATCTAAACAGACGTGTTGCAATTCCAACAAATGCAGCAGTGCACCTTCAGAGGGACTGAGCGCTTGCCAATTCATGCGCACTGAAAGATGACAAGAACGGTAACTGCAGTCTTAGAGTCATCATCATCAGCAGCAGCAGCCTACTTTTATGTGCACTTAAGGACGAAGGTCTCTCCCTGCGATCTCTAGTTACCCCTCTCTTACGCTAGCTGATTCCAACTTGCGCCTGCAAATTTCCTAATTTCATGACCCCACCTAGTTTTCTGGCGTGCTCGACTGCGCTTCCCTTGCCTTAGCACCCATTCTCTAATGGTCCACCGGTTATCCATCCTACGCATTACATGGCCTACCCAGCGCCATTTTTGTTCTCTTAATGTCAACCAGAATATCGGCTATCCTTGTTTGCTCTCTGATTCACACCGCTTCCTGTATTCCTGTCTTCCTGTCTCCTAATGCTTTGCCTAACAATTTTCTCTTGTTCCATCGCTCTTTGCGCGGTCCTTAACTTGTTCTCGAGCTTCTTTATTAACCTCCAAGTTTCTGCCCCACATGTTAGCACGGGTAGAATGCAATGATCGTACATTTTTCTTTTCACCGACAGTGGTAAGCTCCCAGTGAGGATTTGGTGATGCCTGTCGTATGCACTCCAACCCAATTTTATTCTTCTGGAAATTTCCTTCTCATGATCAGAGTCGCCTGCGAGTAATTGACTTAGATAAATGCACTCCTTTACAGGCTCTAGAGGCTGACTGGCGATCCTGAATTCTTGTTTCCTTGCCAGACTATTGAACATTATCTTTTTGACTTCTGCATATTAATCTTGAGCCCCATTCTTACACTTTCATTGGTTAAGATCATAAATAATTTGCTGTAATTTGTGCCCGGTGTTTCTGAGCAGGACAATGTCATCTGCAAACCGAAGGTAGCTGAGACATTCGCCGTTGATGCTCACTCCTAAGCCTTCTCAGTCTAATAGCTTGAACACTTCTTCTAAGCATGCAGTGAATAGCATTGGAGAGATTGTCTCTCCTTGCCTGACCCCTTTCTTGATAGGTAACTTAGAGTACGGGAATGCAAACTTTCTTCCGCGACCTTTCGAGGACGACGGAGTAACACGACCGGAACAGGCAGCCTGGTGACGAATAGTACTGCGGATGACCATTTTCCTGTCTTACCGCCCCCCTCGCCGAACTGCCGATCCTCACATCATGGGCGATGCGGCCGCGCGCGAGACGAGGGCGAAAAGAACGAAGATGAAGAAAGGTCACCTACGCTACTTCGTGGAAGGCGAGTGACCTGCACACGATGAGCCGAAGGAACGCCCCTTCATTGGGCACAGGGGAGATGGTAGACATTGTGGAGGACCGTGTAAACAAGCACACCCCAGCGTGAGAGCCAGCGGTCAGAGGGTCGCGTGCAGCGCAGCTCTGCTGTTGAGACGCGGATATACATCGCCGCACTTTGCACGCTTGTCCATTGTTCCGCCAGCTCCTCTTTACACGCACTGAGCTTTAACGAGCGAAATCCATGAACGTTGAAATATCCTAAAAGGCGGACAAAATCGTTGGTTCAATAAAGGCGCCCTGCGGCACTCTTGAACGTAGTAAATGGACCATATCAGTCGCAAGAAAAAAAAAAACGAAGACAAAGTAATGTCGTTGGAAACCCGGCCTAAGTATTGTTGTAACCGGCGCCGACACGTTCTTTCAGAAGAGTTTTATTTTTCGAGATGTATATTGGCAGCCTCGTAGCAACAAATTAAGTCCTGAACAGCATATCGCGTTAATATACGTACATACAACGATACAATCTTGCGCGTGCGCAGTACGAATACTTTAATACAGAACCAATGATAACAATGAGTTAGCGCATATACATTATGCGAGCCATCGACGGAATAAGTATTAGTTTCTTGAACGCCCCCCCCCCCCCCCCCCCCCGACGGGGGATCGTAGAACAGAACTCTAAACATCGCTCAGGCTTCTCTGCGGCTTCCTAAATCCCCGCCATCCTTTCGTGTACCTTATGTCGCAATGAGGAGACGTTCAGTGGGGCTATTGTTCTATAAGATTTGCTGTAAAATAACAAAATTTAACTGCGTCTAAAAGCGTGGTGAACTAAATAAACTACGTCGATTTTACATTTTCATTCTTCGGCAATAGTTGTCTCCTCGAGTTAGGCCACCACCACCGCTTCCTTTAGAGTTCTCCTGTCTGCAGGAAAGAGTTGTGGGCGTCGTCTCGTCAAAAGAAAACACCCAGAACGCTTACATAGTGAATTCCTCATTGCATATATAACAAATTATAGTGTCAAAAATAAAGTACCAGAAGAAAGCACACGCAGACGTGCACTAATGTCACACGAGTTTGTTTTGTTTTTCAACCACTTACGTAGAAACATTTCGGATTTTACACCGGACTTAGGTTAGTGTGTCTAATCATTTGGGCTTGCACATTGGTTACTTTCTTGAAAATATTACGCAGAATTAGAGGCTTTCGACTGCGAACCTTGGAACAGACCTGCTTCAACTGCTAGGGTTGTTCTTGTTTTGCTCAACTAAAGAGTGGATCTAGCCCGGGAGCTAAATGCATTGTGTGTTGAAGCTCAGGTATTCTTCTCGAGAGCCGGGAAAGAACTTTAATAAAGTTATTTTCTCCTCCTCCTTCTCAAGTACACACTCTTAAAACTGAATGCCTGCTGTGCGAGTATACTAATAAGTCGATGTGGGGCCAGTGGCGAGGTAGTTTCCACCCATAACTTCGCCACCACCCTGTGTAACTCAATTTACCTCCCGGTTTTTATCTCCTTCCATGAGCGCCTAGTCACAAATGGCATTCGGATCGATTGGTCTGCTGCACGCTGAACTAAAAATAGAATTCGTTGGGCTATTCTCGTTTTTCGTCTTTCTTCTCCATTTCTGATGCGTCGAACAGTACACGGTTCCTGCATTCGCAACCCCGCGAGCGAGACTTCTCTGTCATTTCTTTTGTTGTTGTTTTTTTTTCCCGCTTTTTTGTTTTCCGTCTTAGCCGAGACAAAGCTCGGGCTTCCAACCAACCGATGGCGTGCCGGTGCTATCCGCTGCCGCGCATCTCACGATCTGCCACTGGCAGGGCTGTTTTCGCTCACCAGCCTGTTTTCTCTGGACAAAGAAGAATGTAAAAAATTGGTTGGGTTGCGGGAGCGGAGAAAGAGAGGAGGCGGGCCTCGCTGTGTGACGCGCCGAAGTACAGACTCACCTGGGCGACGTCCGAGACGGTTCCGCTCCGGCGGCCTGCGGTTCGGCACACAACACGCGAGTCGCACGGGATGCGGCCCCAAGAGCGGCAGGTCGATCCTCCTCCGGCCGCGTACACGACTGCAGCGCCGGGAGCCCCTCTCTCCCTCCCTCTGAGGACACTGTGTGCTCCGCGCGGCGCGGCCGGGAGCGGACCTCGATCACGCCACGCGACCATTTGTCTCTTCCTGATGACACGCGCCATCTCTGCTTCCCCATCTTCTGCGCTCCGGGAGAAAGTATTTCGACGACCCGATAGGATGGAGGAGAATGGGCCGGCGCGGGCGTGCGCGCGCGCCGCCGCCGACTCTGTGCTCCCCGCATTGAGCGAATTCTTTCTCCTGGGCTATTTGAGCACTGCGAGATGTGCGTACGTGCGTGCGGGCGCTACATTCTTGGTCCGTTGAATGACGAGTGAAGGGTCGGTGATGTCAGGAAACGACCTTGGAGACCCGGAAATGGCAAATCAAAGTGCGTCGAGTCGCTTTTTTCTTTCTCTCTCTCTCTCTCTCCTTCTCTCTTTGAAATTTAATGCACCGAGCGAATTATAGAGTGGATGTTTCCACTGTAATTACGGCACTCATTTATCTAGAAAAAAAACCTTTAGTGGCTGTCATTTGCCCGAACCCACTTAGGATCAGAGTGCCTCGAAACGAGTAAGTATATACAAAAAGACGGATAGTTTACCCAAAATCCTCTGCCGAAAAAGTAGTCAGTTGCCTGCGCTATTGTTAGCAGTGTTACGCTATGCTGTCGAATACTTCCGTATTTAGATGCTAACATTGCAATGCCTGGACAATGGGTGATATTGTCGCCTTCAATGCGTGGTGATATTGTTTCCGTAATAATAACATATTTGTACCTGTTAAAATCTCACTTCATTATTTAATCCTCGCTCGGCTGAATGCAACATTGACGCCGAAATTATACAATCCGCAGTCGCGTATCTGTGGCGTGTATCAGCAACGCCGCTAATTGTGTTTCTTTAAGTATCATCGTGTGCGTGTAAGGTATTATAACGGCGCAGAACACTTATGTGAATGTGGTGCTTCTTTAGACAAAAAAAAAGCCTTACTTAAAACAATAATCCGTTATGTTCACTGTTTACCCTTTAGGCCTATGAAGGACATACGTATAACTATAAGTGTATAATACGTAATCAGTATTATCTTTATTAGATAAGACGTTATTTCTTTACCGGGGCGCTGCTGCGTACATGTTAGGAAGAACGTGCGCGATCGCTACCCAGTGTTCTCCGCGGCACTACCAGGCGTGCCGCGATGCGTGCAGTACCAGTACCGCCTAGACTAGCTGGCAGTACACTTACGTGTCTGGTTCTTTCGAGACGACTTCTTCTCGATGGATGTCAGATTTTGTGGTCAACGTGTATTTTTTTAAGTGTCGTTGCGTCGATGACGTGAGAGCCTTACTGTGCGGTGCTGCAGTGCGGATGAACTCAACTTCACCCGGCTGTATTATACTGTATTGTACTGGAGTATTTCTTTTTGTATACTTCCGTTACCTGGCGCCGCCAAGCCGAGTTGAGACGTGAGCTGCCACGGTAAACCGCTGCTATGGCACCAGCGGGACCAAGAGCAAGAACTATTATCGAACGTTTCTGGAGGAAAGGTTAACGAGCTTCTACGGTATAAACAGGATTATAATTATATCGCAAGCATTTTGTATTAGAGCAAAAAAAAATCCTTAGGCACTGTGCCACCATAAGCAGCAGCGATCTTAAACAGTGTGCTAATGTCCAGCTCAATGATTGCGTTGTTCTTGATCGTCTAAACGACTGGCTATTTCCGTTCATTTTACCTGTCGTACGAGGCCCCAGTGGTTTAAATCGTCTTTTGAATCGATTTCGGGCCAAGGAGATGAAAGCTACGCAGAATGCACTGAGACTATTCATTTGCATGTGAAGCAAAAAGCAAGAAAAAAACAAATACTGGAAAGAAATACCCATTAATAGATGCGCATACACGTGTGTTTTGTGTGCTTGCAGTCTGCTGCGAACCTAGGGCCGAGTTCAGAAAACTTTTTGTTCTTAACTGCTCTCTGCCGCTGGCCGGCCGCCTGCGCTAATAATGAGTCCAAGATTTTTGCTCTCGCGAACAATTCTAGAGTTAGATCATTTCTGTGAACAATATTCACAGAAAAGTTCTTACGCCGGATAGCTGGGCCGGCCAATGGGAAAAAGCACTTACGAATGAAAAGCTTCGTGAATTCAGCCTTAGCATTTCTTTTTCCATTCCTTCACATGCTTTGCTCCTGAGTTAAAAAATACGTACTTTTCGTTTCATTGAGCGCAGATCGTTCGTAACTGGTCGCATTTTACGAAGACTGTTGTAATATTTTGAATTAGAGCATTATTGTGAGCTCCTGTAGTCGCACATCTTTTCCGTATTGAACTATGTGTTTCTATTTACAAAGCAGTTGGTAAGCCAGAGCGTTTCGTAAGAACAGGCGCCGACCCATTGTGATACTACTAGTGAAGGCAGCCGGCCCATGACAATGAGCAAGTCTTACGAAGAAAAGGCCTTGTAAATTCAGCCTCTTAATCCAACTTTACACATGTGTTAGCTCGGAAGGACTGTTTGGCATTGTCCGGTCGACTTGTAACACGTTATCTATTGCGAGTGGCCAGCTATTGTTCTTACGAACCCCTTTAGCACACGAACTGCTTTGGGAATACGGGCACTGTTACTGAGGCCCGCATTCACGACGGACTTCGCACGCTAAACTGGTTCGTACCATCCTGATAGTGATCATACTATCACGTTGTAGTGACGGCGAACAGTTAAGAACTGCCGAATGGGCGAGTTAAGAATTCAACTCTTCATTTGGCGAACTTGTGCCGAGAAAGACAAGCTACACCGGAATAGCAATGACAGCGGCGAGCACTGTGCCGAGCTTCGCCACAGGGGCGAGCTTCGACGTACTATCGTACGTCGAAGCTAAACTCACGGATCAAGTCTTTCCGCTATTTAGACATGTATCATGGTACATTTCAATGTAATAGCTAGTGCTCGCGTTACAGTCGAGCAGGTGCAACACTAATCGTGTCGCGTGCGCAATCTGATTAGACAAGACTCTTTCGCTGCAGAATCGGCGACAACATTCGTGAAATTTAGAATACGGTAGGCGCGTCTTGCGTCGCATTAACTACATATAACAGTGATACTTCCGTGAAAAACGGTCACCGCGGTCGAAAGGCTAACAATGCACGCGTGACAACATTGTTCGCGAAGGCGGCCGGCCGGCCAATGACAGAATGTTCTTACGAACGAACAGATTGGCGAATGAGGCCCAGAATTGACCAAGTTCTTGGTTTGTAAGGACTGTTCGGTGATTTGCCGGCCGCCATTGTTCTCCACCACGATTTGCCAACATCGGTTTAATGAAAACCCCTTCGGTGAATAAGGGCCCTGAAATAATTCGACAAGCACAATGGAAAAAAAGAATTAGGGTCCTTAAAATATTTTCACCCCTAAAGCCTTGCCCCAGAAATCGCGTATCGTCTCCTTCAGCACTACTAAGTTCACGGAGACGTGCTCGGCACCTTGACAGCGTGTTCTTGGGCGCGCGTGCTAGAATGTGACCTTCCAAATGGATGCGTGATAGTTTACCAAAGCATACTGCCTCTAATGTATACGTAGAAGCTGAGGCCGAATTGACAAAGCTTTTACTTCGTAAGTGCTTTTTCCCATTGGCCGGTGGCTTTCACTAATAATATCACCAGCGTTAGCAGCGTTAGGATTGGCTGACATTTTCTCTTCCGAACAAGTAAGAGCTTCTTGTGAATACGGGCCCTGATGCCTTTGTTGATTGTGCTCCGTTATGCAATGTTCATCGATCTCACATGCACTCGCGCTATGCCGATGCTGTCGTTCGTCACAAATATTCGCCTACTCGTTTAGTTTTTCTCCGTGCAGCTGGCCTTATATATGTTTTACTTATTTTGCGTCGACTCCTTTCTTTTTCTTATTTTGCTAAATTGTCTCAATACGTATTCCTCAATCTTTTCTGTCAAATCGGTAACTATAAGAAAAGTATTCAAGTCCTCATGCTCAACAGTGCAGAGCGTACATTCCATGGCGTTCTTAAAATAGCTTCAATCAACTCGACCTCGTAAAATTCGGTAGCCCGTCATCTCGCTCACTGGATAGAACTTCGAGCTCGTCAACCGCATGATCGTTATATTCGCTGCTTAAGTAGGCTCCAAGAAAATACACACGCATATTTGACGTCACCGTTTGGTTCTGGCAAAGAACTTGAGTTCAAGAGCACAAGTGTCAGGGAAAACGAGGGAGTCGAATGAGGGAACCAACTGCCGAGGAACCAGCAATCACCGAAACCAAAATCATAGCGTAGTGGAGCCGTTTCGAATTATTCGAACTCGGGAAAGTGCAAGTAGGGTGTTAATTTCATGTCTTTTTGTGTCTTCTTGGTACACGGATAAGAAGAAAAAATGTGAAAGGAAACGCAACAATACAGAACATTACCGGTGGGGTCCCAACTCACAACTCCGGTCCGCACAACATCTGCGATGCTCTACTAAAAGCACTACTGTCCCTCCCTGCACTCTCCTGAGTATTTATATACATGTTTGCGAAAACCACGTCTTGAAAAGCGTTATCCAACGCCATTAACGACCATGGCGGCAAATTTGTAACATCGATTTGATGCCACTGGCGACATGTGTAGCGCGGTCTTTCGAAACCGTTGGTATTCATCCTTTGAAATCCTCGAAGCCACTTGGAACAGGACACGTATGTACGAAACTTCCTTTACATAATACACCTTTGGTTAATACGGAGGCTATTTGCGCGCGAAAGCATTTTAATAACTCTCCATTGGGTATCGTAGGGGACACGCTCGGTGGTATACGTTAGCTCATGCGCTGCTTAGCTGTGAGCAGCTGCTTGAGACGCAGTTCGCGGCCTTCTTTTTCGAGCGAGCCCGATCAGAATTACCCACAGCTATGCGCGAGTAAAACAATTGTGCAACTTCGCTTGCTCGCCTTCTTTCTTGCATTATTTTTCCTTCTTAATTTCCCGTAGTGCACCGCGCGCCGCCAAGCGCGCTGGGAGGAGTGGGCCGGAGAACTTACGGTCGCACTCGCGCGAAAGGGGGGGGGGGGGGGGGGGGGGGGGGGGCAGGCCACCGTTGCCAAGGCCCCTGGTCCTTTCCATTAGGGTGGCTTGGAAGAATGCCCATTAATGGGCAACCAGGGCTTCCGCGCAGGTGCGGCTAGTCGCGCGTCTCCAGCACTCGGCGGGCTAATTGCTCGCTAAGAGGACCGTATATATTCCTCTGAGCGTCTCTGCCGCTGGTGTGGCCATCTTCTGCCTGTGCGTCGTTCGCTCTTTCTCCCCGTCCATTGTAGAAACTTTACCAAAAAAGCGGCAGACTGTTATTGCGGCTGTGTTTTTCTTTTCTTTCTTTTTTTTCGCATTTTTTGTTTGGTTATCGAAATTCCACGGAATGATTTTATAGAGTGTCTTAGCGAGTATAAAGGGTATAGTGGCCGTTGTATCTCTGCGGCAAAGCCACAGTGGAAGAGTGTCAATTCTCAAGATCGACAACCGTAGCAGGCAACTGCAAAGTACGTCGATCCAGCCCGAGGCAGCGTCTCATTTAGGGTGCAGCGGGCCGCAGTCGACCCTACTAAGCTCACTTCGCTTTCTTGCAAACGCATATCACCGTATCGTGGTGCCTCGGGGGGCGGTGTGCATGATACAGCGCTATTAGATCCTGGGGCCTTACGCTGGGCCGCAAAGAAGTAGGCTTGCAGGTCATGCGTGCTTGCACATAAATGCTGGTGCTTTCGGGATTGCGCGGATAGTTGCACATGCCTTTGTCTTAGGACTGTTGTGCGTGCAGTCTGTGGCAAATAACGAAAAGGTAACCGTCACCCATTTTTACCACCAAAGTGTTCTGGCTTCTTGAGTTCTGACGCTGCGGTCGCCTGTCAGAGGTGAGGCGGTGTTCGCTTTAGTTGCCAAAGACTGCGATACCCTGCATGTAGCGTCGGCTGAGTCTTGTCACTAACTTCAGCTTTGTTCGCTCCTCTGACTGGCCCGTTCGCAGTGATCATTTGCAACACAAAATTATAACACCGTTATAAGACGAAGGCGAGCATCTGTGAAGTGGAATCGGCAGTGGCATTTAACAGTGACCACAGTTACACGGCATAAGAAGATAAGCAGCTAAACGTTTTCCATTAACGTCGATATCAACAGAGAAGCCATTAAGCAACGTAAACACACACACACACACACACACACACACACACAGGCTGCGGTGCTACCAGGAGAAAAGAAGTAGCCGTCTCATGTGTGGCCATGCGTGCACTCATATACAGTTCTTTTTTTTTTTAAGGCCATACATATTTTTTTTTTATAAAGAAGGAATGACAGCAACAAATGTGGCTTTCTTGCAGACGAGTTCCTAGACGAGGCGCAGACGCACTTTGCTGCTAATAACGTGAGCTTCCGAAGAATAATGAACAAATAATCACTTTTTGTTAGTGCCTTGAGGGCAGTTGTCTAACGCAAATTTAGAAGCAGTGACATTTTCATGCAAGGCCCATCTTATAAAAATCTTGAAAATGGCACCTAAGTCGAAATATTCATAATCAAATTCCAAAGCTTAATCGAGGCAATATCGGGACTGAGCGCGTCCCGCTGCGCGTCAGACGACAACACCCCGTAAAGAAGTGTGGGGCGAAGTTTGAATGATCGCATGCCGCAGCAAATCGTGACGCGACACAGCCGCACATGATTGCCCGGCAAAGCTTGTCGTATCAGTAGCTGCCGCGACTGGCCGAGACGTTCACTTCCTCGCGCTTGTCGTCACGGGGCGTTTCGGTCTGCTATGATAGCGGGGCCGCCTTTTCTGCGCTCCCGCGGCGCTCGGTTTCGATATTGCCTGGATTTACCGTCGAAATACGGTTATAAATATCTCGAACTTGGTGCGAGTTTCAAGACGTTTAGAAAATCGGGGTGCATTAAAATGCGACGGCCTTCAAATTCGCCATGTCAAAACTGCCTCTAAGGCACCGATAAAAAAGTTTATGAATAATTTTTCGTTAATTAGTCTTCTGAAGCTCACATTATTAGCGACAAAGTATGTCTCCGCCTCGCCTAGGAACTCGTCTGAAAGAACACCACGTTCGCTGCGTTTATAGCCTATTTATAACAAATTTGTATTGTCTAAATATATATATATATATAATTGTATTGTCTAAATATATATATATATATATATATATATATATATATATATAGGGTGTTTCAGCGAACACTTTCAAAAATTCTTAAAGGTTGCCTGTGGCAGATAGCACAATTCTAGTTCATGAGCTGGTCTACTCGAAGAGGCGGACATTACTTGCACAAGAAATTGAAATAAATAATCTAATAATTAACAGACATTCACTAATTAAGTTTTTAATTAATTACCCGATGGCCCATATTGCAATTTACAAATTGTAGCCGTGGAGTTCGTAAGGCGGATCCACTTGGAACGAATTCTCGGGATGACACCAGTTTCAAGATATTAATTCCCGAACTTTGCGGAGAAATGCCTTGGCGTTCCAGTTAGGTTCTTAACAAAACGTCGCTTTATGCATTGAAGTACAAAATTAACTGGAACGCCAATGCATTTCTCCGCAAAGTTCAGGAATTAATAACTCGAAACTGGTGTCATCCTGAGAATTAATTCTAAGTGGATCCGCCTTGCGAACTCCAAGGCTACACTTTGTAAATTGGAATATGGGCCATCAGTTAATTAGTTAAAAACTTAATTACTGAATTTTGTTAATTCGTCGATTATGATTTTTTTTTCGCAAGTAATGTCCGCCGCTTTGAGTAGACCAGCTCATAAACTAGAATTGGGCTATCTGCCACAGGCAACCTTAAATAAATTGTGAAAGTGTTCGCTGAAACACCCTGTATATATATTCGCCAGGGACACCTAAGACTGCTTACGTGTGGGAATGCGAAAGCATTATAGTCCCTTTGGTGAAACCTTTAGTCAGCCAGGTGGCTGCGACGTGACGTGTGCAATGACGCACGCACTAGGCCCACCTTTATTCAGCCAGAACTGCGGAGCCGCCGTGGCGTCGAGGAAGCGTGCTTGTTTCGCACCCAGACCGAAACGTAACAAATTTTCTTGTCAATGTCATAATTTTACTTTGTTTACAGGAACCTCCCTGAGAAATCTGACGTCAATCCGAACATTGTTGACGTCTTTTTGCTCTTTGCGCCGTCGGCCATTTTCGGTACCATCGCTCGGTCACGCCGCCGCCGCCGCCGCCGGATTTTCGCGTAATGGGGCATATAATGCTTTTGCATTAAAAAGAACACCCTGTATACGACGACCACGGCGGTTTTCGACGTCTACGGGTGGCAAGCAAAACTATGAACTTTTTGCACTTGCTGTCGTTGGTACTCGGAGAAGAGCTTTCATTATATTTGTCAACTCCGACTGTTATCCCCTCTGAGCGGCCCTTGCCCCCTGATTGCTGAAACTGGTATTTTCCCTCGATAAACACTCAACTAACGCAGATACAGGCCTTTGAAAAGCAAGTGTTTCTCTTGCCGCTAGGCATGCGTCTTTCGAAAGAGCGCGGAAAGGCGAATGGATTCTCCGAGCTGCTCGCGTCAGGTATTTCCTTTCTGTGGATTCTGTGGAAACAGGTTTAGCCTATGCAAATATTTTTCTCTGCCTGTCTTCGAACTACTCACGTATAGGTCACAGGAGTGTAGCGTCTCGGTTACCGGTATGGGGAAAATAAAAATAACGAAAACAGACGAAGAAGGTGTATCTTTTGTTTTGTTTTATTTTTTGGCATGTCTAGCCATTCATGTATCCCGTGATGTTCACTGTAAGTGTTTTTGATAGATATTCGTATAAAAACTTTGTATAGGCGGCAGTTTCGTTTATATTTTATATAGGCGAACAACCTTTAGCTGATCAAGAAGATGAATGCGGAATTTTCTAAATAAAATTTCCTGGCGAATTTAGATTTCGGTATTCAAGTGTTCTGTCAGCACGCTGCCATACCGGGAAATTCGAGCATTTGGGGGCGCACCTCAGCGTAGGAAGGTATTCTTCTTACAGACTGCCTTTCACATGGTTCTCAGTGCTAAATTTGTAAATGGGGTGTAGCTTTGTCGAGACACTTAAATACCAACAAAAATAAAATTAGAAGGCGCGCATGCTAACAACGCTCTACTCTTCTGGTAAACTTGCGACGTACCTAGGCGCATTAACATCTCAGTGGCTTATCAAATGAGGCATCTTAACGACATGCTTCTGTAGTGACTCATTAGGGGCATGCCTCTCTTATATTTATTCCAGAATGTCATGCCGCTTATTTGTGAGTGTGCCTGCTCAAGATTCCCTCTGCACGAGTGAAAACTGACTGGTGAATGTGCTATGCTTTAAAAAAATGTTTTTTTTTTCTTTCAGTACATTATGTCTTACCTTGCGTACTTTCATTACTACGTCTGCGAAAAAGAGCGCCTTTATATATATATATATATATATATATATATATATATATATATATATATATATATACACGCATGAAAATAGTGAAACTAAAGAACGCAGCATGCAGAGAATAGTTTCGGGCTCATTATAGCTTTTTTGTGCATATTTTGCACCAATGTTCTATACTGACAAAGGCATATTGCGCGCAGCTTTCGGGCAGCAATATTTCATTAATATTCGAGTGGGCGAAGTGCACTTTAATTAAGGGTTTTCTCGCGCGCTAGAAGTTAGTTTCCATTTCACGGTATTGAGCACGGCTTTACTTGTTTGAAAAATGTAAAAAAAAAAAAATTTTTTTTTTATTTTGCGATGTGAAAACTGAAGTTTTTCCTTTTATGCAATTGAATACGCGTCAAACTTTCCTCTCCGAACAAGTCTCATAAATGAAATTCATTTTTTCGTATACATACACCGGTCACTGTCATATGCCACGCCAAATTCGTGGTTGGTCTATAAGGGGTGCGCTCACAAAAGCCAACATTTCGTGGGTTGATCTGTGCTTCCCGAACACAAGGACAGAGACACCAAGAAAATTACGCCTGGTAGGGAAGCGGTCGTCAGCATAATTTCTTTAACATGGCAATTATTATCAACGTATTCGACGTAAGAGGCTACAATGGTTTTTATTTCGTTTTGTTTTTGTTTTCTTTCAACACACTGGTTGGTTTTCTCCCAGCTTACTGATCCACTTTCAGCGCTTCGGGCGCAGTAAACTTACTATCGATATGCGTGCATGGCAAGCGGAACTTATGGACATTTTTTTTTTCTTTCATTCCGCAGAGACTCCTCATATCTCTGAAACGTGCTGCGATGCCCGTATTATGTGGTCACGGCGCCACTGCGTGTGTACTGGTTGCGCATAGATGCCGCATAAAAATACATGCAATAGGCAATAATACGTGCTAGGTTGGTCGGTGGTTCTTTTTTTTATTTAGTCACTGTACAAATGTAAGCATATTTATCAACAGGCATCGCGCTCTCTGGGAAGCATCAACGAAGAAAAAAAAAAGGGCACACTGACTGCTCGAAACGTTGAACCGTGTACTGCCGTAGTTATAGTAAACCGTCTTTCGAATGCCTCAGCGTGGGACTCTTTTGTTGAAAGAAGCTAAAAAGGGGCGTAAACATTTATATAATAAAACGCTATGCGAGAAACACGCACGCACGCACGCACGCACGCACGCACGCACGCACGCACGTACGCACGCACGCACACACACACACACACACACACACACACACACACACACACACACACACACACACACACACACACACACACACACACACACACACACACACACACACGCACACACAAGCACGCACACAAAGGCTTTCAAGAACTCTGGCGATATCATTAGCCGCTAGTTGAACCTGAAAGAGCGATCATGTTTTTAATTTGCACCAAAGATTGATTACGAAAGGGACAGTAGAAGGCTCATTTACCACTCAGAAGCTCATCACAATAGCGTTCCGAGAAAAGCATTACGCCATCATGAGCTATATGCGCGCCTCAAGAATGAATGGCTCATGAACCCATCTCTCGTCTTGTGCGATACGCTGCACACGACGCGGCATCGTTCCATTCCGAGGGCTATTGCAGCGACAGAGCCCACAGGAGCATAAACGTACGTTTGCGTCAATTCAAGTGTGTCAGAACGCATACAACGCACGGAGTTTCTACCTCACAAAGCACGCATCAAACGCAGCTCGAACTTTTGGCACGAGTGGGCGTTCAAGAGAACGCAATAAATTCACGATACAGCGCGGCAGACGACTGGGCACGAACTAATAAACTGGACACACAAAGCGCTGACTTCCAACTACAGTTATTTACATACGTATCTGCATGCTAATATATGCTACAGCATACACACGACCAAAAACAAAACAACCATCATGCATGAATGCACTGCGACAACCAAGAACCAACAAGACCGATATATGTAACTAGAGAGGTGTCAGCTGACAAACATTGCATTGATGATTTGAATGCACTGGTAAGAGCCCTTCTGCAAGGGCATTATGGTGCCGAGTTTTCAAAGCAGAGCACGAAAAAGAAGCTAGTGGGTTCAAGACTGAGCATACTGGGCCCGGACTGTCGAAGCTGTTACTACGCAAGAACGCATCGCGCAAACAATTGTGCCAATAGCGATAGCGAACGAGATGAACATGGCCGCGATTTTGTAGCGATGCATTATGACTTATTCTACTCTAGTCTTATCATCCACCGCTCACAGCCGGCTGATACCGTTGATAACGCGAGCGTACCGTCGCTCCGACCACTGACAAAGCGCGATAAGCGTGAAAAGGCATTATTACAGGAAAGGCATCGCTACAATATACCGGCCCATCTCACGATAACTCTGTAAATCCGACACTCCTGTGGCCAAATTCGCAAAGATTTTCGTTCGTAAGTGCTATTTGTCGTTGGCTGGCTGCCTTCACCGATAATATGTGCAGCATCAGTATTGGCTGGAATTTTCTCTTACGCCTATAGTATTGTTCGTAAGAACAAATTTCAGCCAGTCATGATGAAAATCTTTGCGAATTCCGTACCTGGTTCTTACCCATGGCTTTTTTACCCATGCATGCTTTTACACTATAGTAACCTCGCGCTCTAACGTGCCTTGACCTTGGACGCGTGGAACACTTGAAGTGTCGTCGTAAGCGTTGCGTTGAGCCGACGGCGCTGTGGCCACGTACGTGGATGACGCCGGAGGATGCCGTCACGAAGGGCAGGCATGCCGCGCGCGCGTGTTGCGGATCGCCGCTCTCTCCCGGCCTGGTCGCTATCTGGGCCCGCCGGCCGTGGCCCGCCGCGTCTCGCACCGCTTGGCGCGGCCGATCTGGCCACGATCAGCTGCAGATCGTTAGGCGCGCGTAACCCCCGTGGGGACGGGAAGTCGTCCTTCCCTGCGGGAGCACTGTTATCGAGGCCGAGCAGGAGACACAGCAGGCGCCTCTGGGCGTGTTTCCAGCAGCCTCCGGACGTGCTTTCTAAGTGGCAATCCCATTAGCGAGCGCCGCGTCTCCACAATGCTCGCCTTCCTCAACTCTCCCTCTCTCCTTTTTTTTCTTTCCCTCACCTTTCCTTACTTCCCCTCATCGAAGCGCCATCGCCCACTTTTTTCCCCGCATATTGGACGCGTACTAACCCGCCTCATAAACTGAAGTCGGCTGTGCATCTCCGGACGCCTATGACTTCCTTCTTTTCTTTCTTGAACTTTTTTTCCTGCATTTTTCGTCACTCCCTTCCGCTCGTGTGTTCATTAGCAGCTCATTTGCGTTTCCCCTGCGAGCGCACTGGCGCTGAGCGCGTATGGCTATTTACCTAGCGACCTCGTACGTTCTCTGAGCTATGCCTTGTAGAGCTAGCTGGCTTGTTCGCGAAAAAAGAACCCGCATTTCGCCTCATCTTCCTGCCATTGCGATAAAGCTATTGGTGCGAGATTCGCGACCACGGTACTATATCATGGGTCGCTTTTATAATACTGAATGCCTATTGCCACTTTTTGTTTCTCCTCTCCTTTTCATATCTTTCTCTATTCTTTTTTTTTTTTTTGAGGGAGAGGGGAGGCGTAGGGAGCAATCGACCGCATTTTGACGAGAATTGTCTCAGTGGTGCCAGCTATGGCGCACGTATCACCATGCAATCTCTTGGCGGGCAACGCGGCTCTCGTTAGTTGCAAGAAATACTAATTAATTTCTGCAATCAAAGAAAAAACAAAAAAAGTTTTGGTTTGACACAATCGGAGAATTTACTTTCGTTGTTACCTCGTTATCGTAAAGCGTTGATCGTTCTCTGCGTCGCAAGAGCAGATCTCAAATTAGAATTGATCGAATGTGCTGGAGCACATCCTCGTCCTTCCAAAACCTGGCGTAGTTAACGGGTTACATCGGGTGGCACTTTGGTGCTTTCAAATTAGTAATTATACCCTCTCCTAATTAGGCTTGACGATCGTGTAATTTAGCGGCACCGCTTATTCTCCGCTTTACCAGAGATAAGCACTGCAACTTCCTTTTATACGGTTCTTGCTACTCGACGTATCAGGATCCTGTCTTCAATTACTGTCACTAGATTTTCAAAAGAGTGCTGTCATAGCCAAAATTTGCGCGCAGTTGTTACAAAGAGCAGCTACCTTTGCCGAGCGCCCACAGGACTTTCGTGGTGCTCATGTGACATTGTGGAAATGATCATCATCATGAACCATTATATAAAATGAAAATTATAAGGAGACACCGCTGCCAGCATGAAAACAGGGACAAGCGCGAGGTCGCAGGATCGAATCCTGGCCTGCGCCGGCCGCTTTTCAATAGGGTCCAAATGCAAAAACTCCCATTGCATTGGGTGCAAGTTAAAGAAGCTCAGCTAGTCAAAATTAATCCGGAGTACTCTGTTACGGCGTGCCTCATAATCAGATCGCAGGTTAAAGTGTCGATGCTCCAGAGGATTTTGCCGCGGCAAAATGGCACAACTGGCTTACAGGGCAACCGTTGTTAATTGTTAGCGGTACAGTGCACGAGAGCGTCATATAGGGGCACTGATCCACTTTTTTATCGAAGTCGAGGAATGCATTTGAAGTTAGATTATTTCAGAAATACTCTGTCGCAAGAAGTTCTTCAATGCGTTCAGCAGAAGCGTAGTTATTGGCGATCAAACATACCGTTCGCGGTGCTTCCACTCCTTCTTCAATGATTTGCACTGGGAAGGCTACAACGGGGCGGGGTGTGCCCACAACGCTCCGCCTACTAAACCTCACCGTGGCGCGCATTTCAAATTTGATTTCGGATGTTCACGTATACGCCACTATTTCCGGCTCTGGCGCCTACGATGCGCCAAACGCGGTTGTCCTAAACGAGCCGCAGTGCACTCAGCCAGTTACAACCAGTGGACTCGTCGCGGCACCGCGGCATCTACGCTACGTAGCAGACCGCAGCTATACATGCAACTGCAGCGTTTGCTTCGTGCACGCGACAGGGCTAGAGTGCGCGCTCGCGCTCATATGCTCCTGTCTGGCTGTGCTACGGGGTGCGTACCGACTTTCTCCTGCACCAGCTTGACCGACGGATGGTAGCCACATCCAACTTGCGCGTTTTCAAGCGCTATCAATAGCTCATTACGAAGCGAAGTCTGCCAAGGCATCTAACCAGGAGCGGCCAGGAGCGGCCAAGAGTGAGCGTGCTCTGGCAAGCGTGCGTGTGGTCTGACCTTAAGTTTCGCATGTTTCGAGGCTAGTTGAGTGTTCAAAACTAGTCGAAATTAGCAAAACCCGACGGCTACGACACCGATAAGCAGGGTGGACAAAGTTTAATTTCTACGCAGGCGGCCGCGACCGAGCTTGAGCAGGCGATAGTCGGCTTCTTCCGGAAGCACGTAATTATTATCGAAGTTCGAAAGCACGTTTTCGCTTACTTCAGCCTGTTTATTAAACTACATCAATAAATATACACAGTAATAGTAGGAAGGAACCCACTGATCCAAACACATTTCTTGATTGATGTCAGCTATTGGCCAATAGCAGCAGGGTTCGAGTCCCGGACCAGGACGAATTTTTCTTCAACTGCGAGGCTTTCTTTCGAGGAACCCGGTTGGGTTTCCATTGTAGCAAATTGCTACATTTGGGTGGATGTCTCAGTTCCCCCTTTAATAGCAGCCTCGTATAGGAATCTGCTATATTACGAAATAAAGTGTTGAGAAAAGAGTAAGGAGCAGGCTTCTGTTGAAAAGAGAGCGTTTGAGAGAAAGAAGACTCCGCGCTTCGCTTGCGAGATCCACTCACCGCGCACAACTGCAAACTTTGGCTGAGATGTTCATAGCAGCGTATGCTATCCGCGGTCTGTGTTTTTTCACCAAGGGCGCGCGGTGGTTCAGGGCCCCTTTAAGAGTCGGAGGCCCATCGATGCGCAGGGTATCGAAGCGAACACCACGAGGCAAGAGTAATTCCATTCACCCTGACATGCCTTCTGCCTTCCTCGAATAGAACCGCGCGTCCGCTTCTATCGCGAGCATTTATTAAGCGGTGCGCAAATGCAGTGGAATGAATGTATTCTTAGTTTACTCACGGTGTCTCTTCAAGGTCGCTCTTCGCTGCAGTAGATGTCAGTCAACGAGCAGTCGCTGAAATTTGTCGGATTGTTCTTTTCTCTTCACTACACTTCATCTGTGCAGGCAGTTTAAACTGCGAAGATATGAATAAACGTAAGAGAGATAGATTTCAGGACCTCATTCCTGACTGGTTTTCAAGATGAAAGCCTGCATCCCCCGCCAGCGCGACAGGCTTGACTTACTGCTAAAGTCACTGCTCACACTTTGGCTGAGTCCTGCGCGGCGACTGGCGGCGCTGCGTGATTATTCCCCAAAGGGCCGCGGTCTCTCGCTCGTTTCCTTTCGCAAGCAGCAGCAGCATAAGCAGCGACGCGTTGCGATGCGGACGGACTGCGGGAGCAGCTTCTCCTCCTTTCTCGCTATTCTCTAAGCCGACGGGCGCAAGAACAACCGTCGGGATAAACAAACCAGCGTGCGCCGACCCGCGGCTCCCGACAGTCGGAACTGACCTCGCCGGGCTCGCGTCCGCCCACCCTCGCCAACCGCACACGCCGCTTCCATCTCGGCGGCGCCTTTCGCAACGGCTTAGCGCAGTGCTCCGGCGAGTCTCTCTAATGGAGACGTGCTCGTGCCACTCGGCGCGGCACGGAGGGCGGAGAAGAGGCTTCGCTGTTTGCCGCTTGTACCGGAGTGTGGCTGTCTCCTTCAAGGCCGGCTACAGTAGCGCGCTCAACTCACGCTCACAAGAGGCACTCAGTTTTCCAGTCAGTCTGGTTGCGTCTATTTCTCTTTCTTACCTTTCTTAAACGCATACACATACAGTCGTTGTTGTTGTTTTATTATTTTATATTTGTGACTGGTAATAGCCGTCATACTTTTCCGGTACAGCTTTTGAGACATTTTCCCAGATGTCCCCATCGAACTTCACTTTATTTCCTCCCCTTTCGCTAGGTTTTACGCACACACACACACACACACAAAAAAAAAGACATTCAACGACACTTGCGGGCGAGTTTGGTTTTTCATCTTCTCTTTGTCTTTCTTTTCTTGATCTACGCGTTCCCTACGATGGTCACGGCTACCTATCACGTCTTTCTTTTGCTGAAAATGAACAGTGATTACATGGACGTTGGGATTTAAAAGTACCGTTCCTACTCAGGAGCAAGCTGACAGGGTCAATTTAGTCAACCTTCAAGAAATCTCATAGGATTTCACATAACTAATGAGCGCTAGCAACAAACACAGCACAAAGAAAAGTCGGTGGACACGAGATGATCGCTATCTACAAGCGTGTCCTCCCCCTTTTCTTTGGGCTGTGTTTGTTGTTAGCGCTCATTGGTTATTTCAAGTAGACACGAACTATAGACCCCAGCAAGTAATTTTAACTCATACGGTTTGCCTTTTCTTTTCCTTTCTGTGAATTACCTTTTTAAAATAGGGAATAATTTAACTGCTAGTAGTAGGCATTCATCTTTCACTTTATTAACTGTATAAAACGCTGCAGGTGCGTAACGCTTCGTTCTCGTATATAGCCTTCGCAAGTAATGTCGAGACGTGCATTTTAGTGCACACACCATCTTTTTTTTTCCTCCTTTGTTTTTGTATTCTCTGTGCTAGTTTTCGTCCTTTGTTTCGCTAAAAACATGAGCGTTCTCTACTGTCTCAAACTGTATCTGTCTCAAATGACATCTGGCGGAGGCTTTTCGACGTACTGGTTCCGAAGGAATTACACTTACGAGTATGGTGCATGTCCTAGTACCTAAGTTCATAACATCTAATTCCTTGTGAATTGGAGCCATTGCCAGCGCGCGAGTCGAGGGATGTGTGCTCAGTAATTGATGCTTCGGTCTTCGTGGGGTTTTCGAGCGATCTCTTTCCTCTGCTCAATTCACTTACGGGTGGTTTTCTTGTAATGTCTAAAAAAGAAAAGCCCCCCCGCCGACCTATGCCCACTGAAAAAAATAAATACCCAAACCGCTTTATATTCTAACTAATTAAAGCGGCTGTGCAGCACGCTCCTACAAAATTCACGCCGCTTCGAGTCGTTGTATCTTCCGTCGTCTCTATTCTGTTATGGTTTCCGCTATCGCATCATCAAATACGAAGGTCACTATTGCCGCATCTGTCTGGACGTTATAGCACAGCGCTTTTTGCGAGATGATCGGAGAGGTAAAAAAAAGGGGGGGGAAGGAACCTATTTACAATATATACGTAGCATGGCTTCGTATGGTTGGCCGAGTATCGCCGACAGTTCACGTGTGCACTTTCGCGCATGACATCGAGCACGTTTGCAATGACGAATGTAGAAGCAAATCGATGCTGTTGTTTGAAGATAGTAGAAAGATGATGCGCAGTTGTCAGCGAGAGGCGCACAAAAGCCCCTTTAATTTTGCAGGCGTTCTGAGAGATATACACAGTGGCAAAGTTCGACTTAGACGAAGATATTGTTTTATTCACTTTACAGTAGCTGAGCCTTGCGGGCCAATCTTAGAGAAGATTTGGAGCGTGCATTCCACTGCGGAATGGTTAATTAATGTGCGGCGTCATCTGCAAATGGTAAATGAACGTACCTGTACGTACGACGTCATCTGTAGTATATTTAGCACGGCAGTGTACAAGTGTTCCTTGTAATAGTATTTTAGTAGGCAGTAATTTCATGGCCAGTAAATATTTCAAAAGCATAAAAGAATACATACATGTAAATGACTGCTCAAAACGATGGCGCACTTCAGGCTGCGAGCAAAGACCATGCGCTCTAGCTGTTGTGTGTAAAGGAATTTCTGGGTATCGTGGGAGACATTTCTAGCAGTAGGGAGGAAAGAGGAAAAGGAAGTGTTTCAAATGATGCCAAACACGTAAAGAACGGTGTAGCGGGAAAGGCTGCCCCTGGCGCTCGGAGATTACTCCGCACTACGTGCTTCGGTGCTTTAGGAAAGACTTAGGCGCCGCGATGTCTTCCCGTGTCACGAGAGAGAAACACTCCTGTTCTGGCATACTCCCGCCGCCGCCGCCGCCGCCACATGTTTCGCTCCTCAAGGACGCCGGTAAACAAGTGCACGTCTCTCCGCGCGGCAGGTGTGTGTCGCAGACGCGAACGCCACGCGTAGAAAATGAACATTGTTCTGGCGAAAAAAGACGCTGATCAGCGAATAGGAGACGGCAGGCCAGTCGACAATACGACGGCACACTGTAGAGTCGACGGGTGCGACCCATTGCTTCCTAATATCAGGATTCTCGGCAAAACTTATGACGCTACCGCACAGGAATTGCTTGAAGCCTCTTTTACACGTAAGAATACCTTCGTTTGTGTCGGCGAAACTTCGATTGCTTTGCGGAGCAGGGAATGCTGGTTTTTTGCTCAATTTGTTTGAAACAACTTGAGTATAGAAGCGTTCTGGCGCTTAAAATTTGATTGTTTTTTGTTACATTATTTAGTTTTTCCTTGTCTAGCGTGACTTTAATGTCTTAACTAGCAACAGGCCAGCCCAGTAGTGTACGTCGCTAATTTCAAATCGTGCGTAGCTCTTTCATTATAGCACGATGTGATGAACATTTTGTGATAAATCTTTGCTTAAGAGGTGCTCTCCTCGTCCAAAATATTTTCCTCGGTACGGTAATATTCGTTCAAAGGGCATTTGGCGTAGCTCTTCCGGTTGTGGACTTTACAGATCAGTATCGCACTAATGAGTGGGCTGGCGTGGCGGTAAGCCCTGCTGTTTCACCACTTCCAATGTCTTGCATAAGTTGCATTGTAGCTATATATTCGCCTTGTGACTTGAAGTCTTGCCAACGCCATGAGATAAACAATTTTTTTTAATCTGAGCATAATCTGCGTTTGAGTGCTTCCGCCCATGGTAATAAGCAGTTTCCGCGCCACTGCAACAACGATTGGTGAACTGACGTTAAGCATTATTCAATATCCACGCTCGTTATACCTGGATGCGTGCCAGCTCTGGTAAACAGTACAAAGTGTGTTTTTGTTAATGTCATTTCAACTTTCTGGGAAATCAATTAGGAGTCACTGCGTCGGCCATTTCACCTCTAGCTGAGTCCACAGAACCGAAACAGGAAAGCTAACCGCATATTAGGGTCGTAAAAAACGCAATTTCGCAAATTCTTTCTCACTCCTTCTCAAAACCATGGCCTCGCTCATCGAAAGGGCGCTCCGTTCGCACTGCTGCCGCCTTTCTCAGCTCCACCAGCCTTTCCGTTTCCCTATTAATCAAGTTGGGTCCTCTGGCAGTCAGGTAATCGAGTCGCTAACGCGTTTAGCCGCCTGTGCTTGGCGCTGCTAACAGAATAAGACTTCGGCCTGCATGGCGTGCTTCGGGTAGACGCGAGGACCGTATCCGAGATAAATGCGTGGTACGCACTGCACACTCATCCGCAAACCAATTTCCTCCTGGGACCGCCGAGTCGGTTCCTGATCCGGTTCGACCCCTCGGCGCCGCGATCGGCCACTGTCGCCGCGTGGCCGCCAGCAATCATATCGGGGACACCGGGTGGGCCGTGGTCTCTAGACCTCCCCCCCCCCACCCCCTTTTTTTTTTCGTTCAGACCTCCGGCACAACGGGAGTGCCGCGACCCAAAGTCGCGCTCACGTCAGCCGGGACACATCGTGCGTTGCCCAGTGACGGTCAAAGCCGATGGGGCCCCAGGTCCGGATCCGCAAGCACCACAGGGGTGTTCGTAATCACGTGTCTGTCAACCTTGATAGCGATCCCAGGGCTCGTATTTGCAGAAAAGGACTTACGCTAGAACTGCTCGTAAGAGCAGATGTTAGCCAATACCGATGCCGGACATAGCATTAGCGAAGGCGATTGGTCAATGGCAAACGGCATTGCGGGGGCAAAAAAAGAAAAATGTTCTGTATTTGGCTCCAGAGGCCAAGTTCCCAAAACATTTATTTCGTAAGTGCCGTTTGCCATTGGACGGCTGCCTGTGCTAATGATATGTGATTCATTATACATATATGTGTGATATATGTATTGGCTAACATCTGTTCCTCCGAACACATTTAGCGTTACGAATCAAAAGCTTTCTGGGCCGGTATACGATAATGTAAATGTTCCTTTTGCTCGATTCTATTCCTTTCTTATGATACTCCGTTAATGGCCGGCCGATTTTGGTCGTAACGTGGGCGGAGCGTCGCTCGAACCACTGACGAAGCGCGAAAAAGAGTAGCATTGGAATAGAATTGCTATATTATCCCAGCCATGAATTCAGCTCCAGATGAGGCAGAAGGAATCGTCCAGTGAAAAACACTTCACGGTAAAAAAAAAAAAGAGGACGAATTCCTAATGCTGCTAAGCCCGCATTCACAAAAAACACGCAGATCTATTGCAATAATGTAATCTAAATGACGCGAAACTTGGTCGAGTTTGACGCGAAGCTTGTTTGAGCACATACCTGGTGGCCCGAGTTGTCTCTTACTGCGATATGAGTATAGGCAGATTTCACTCATTTTTTGAAGGTATCCAGCAGAAAATATGGGCCGATCTCGAAGGCAGTGCAGTCTAACACAGCGTCTCAAAGCAGCGTAGCTGTCACGGGAGAAGAATGTGAGAAACTGGCACGTGGCGCACGCTCCAAACGTTCCAAAGAGCGTTGGTACGAGAGAAGCATGCTGCGATCGTGGCCAAATGGTTAGATCATTTTGCTGCTGTGCTGTTTCGATCATATGATCGGTCACGCATTTATAGCATTATAGGCGGACTTCACCCTCTTTGGAGGTATCTAACAGAAACCTCGAGGTATCTTGAGCGTACGCGAGCGCGTCATTGTGTGCACGATATCGCAAGTTCGTAAGAGATACGAGGTATAGAAACGTCACTTTGAGGAATGAGAGTGACACGTGATGATCACCCGTGACGCATGCGCGCGCAGCTGTTTTGACGTCACAATCATTGCAGTATCGCATGCTTAGAGAGGTAGCGGTGCAAAGTTCTGGCCTGGTTTTTCATAGCTATTGCCAAATGTATATCCGGCAAGGAAACGACCTCGAGATCCAAAATACGGAGAAGAGCCAAAGGAACCATCGCTTTGAAAAGCTGTTACGCTATACAACTGTTCGTAAAAGCAGGTGCCGGCCAATCGTTACGTTGGACATCTCATCGAAGGCGACCGGCCAATGGCAAACAGCACTTACGAAAAGCTGTGAATTAGACGCATGGTGCACAAGGATGATTTGTGATTAGCTGGCGCCTGTTTGCTGGCCTTTGGCGATACGTCGCAGTGCCAAATCATAACCCGTTGTTGCGTGAAACAGGGCCTTTTTTTTTAATTCGGCGTGAAGATCCTTGAGGATACGGCGTCGGGACACCAAGGAGCCCGTATACAGGAAAAGCACGCGAGGAAGCCGTTTTAAAAGCGAAGTTTTCTTTGCGAACCCTCCCGGACTTTCCTGACCGTGACTGCTGGTGCTGCTGCTGTCCTGCCCAAAAGATCATACATAAAAAAATTAATTACTTGCCCTGATGACTGGGCTTGAACCTCAGTCCCACTGCCCCAGCACAGCATACGGATGCTACAACCATTAGGCCACATTCGCGTGTGTACTTCTATCGTGCCAACTCGCTTTTCGAGATGATCGCCGAGTGTGTCAAATTGCGTAACACGAGTGCGCGCGCTCTAGTTTCCTTTACTGCAAAGACGCAGGAATGAAATAGCGAACTTTATAGCCTTTCATTAAGCGCTTCACGAAAGCTTCGCTTTGCATAGATTCCAGGGGCGCTATAACGTAAAATGATTCCAAACTGTATTGATTCCAATTTCTGCAATCAGCCTCCACGATTGGTCAAAACATTTTCGGGCCACTCCCAACTTAGCCTGTCTGTCACGCGACGTCACGAAAACCACGATAGCTCCCCATCTGATATAACGTGTACACACTGATTATGCGTGATTTAACCGCAAAAAAGAAAAATAATCAGTCCTGATTCGACGCCTTTTTACCATTAGCCCTCTGCTATTGGTCCAATGTTTTCTGGCTACGCCCATTTCCCCTGTCTGTCACGCGATCTCACAAAACCGCGAAAACTCACCACGTCAAAGTGACGTGTACGCGAAAAAAAATGCATTAATATGCCGAACAAAACTGAAAATTTTTCTGAATAGCTACAGACTGCCCCGTTCCGAAAGGAATAGAAGATGGCTGCCCGCCGATCGCTCAGGCCCTCGCTACTCGCACCTGCCGGTGAGCATGTATTTATTTGCGCATGATAAACCTTTTTGCATGGCAGTAAAACGTTATCGAGCCCTTTCAGCACGTATACGACATCGCTCTGCGAACTCTTCCTTGCTGAGGATCCGTTTTAGCGACATTCTTATCCTTCCGTTGCACGCCGCCGCGATTTTCGACCAGCCGCCGCAAGCTATAAGTAAGGCGAAGCGGGCCAATCGGAGAAGCCGGCACCACCCTCTTCATGCGGTTATCTATTTTCACTTCGCTGGCTCCACCCCATCGAAACCCTCTCCACTAGAGCGTGCTCGTCGCCTCTTGTCAGCCAATTAGATAAGCAAAAGCCGCTGACTGTCGACAATGTTATTGGTTTCGAAAGCGAACAAAGGTGACCTCCTATAAACTAGGAGAGTGATTGGATTGTTCAGACAACGCTCCGGGTCACCGCCCGATGCTTGCTTCGGTGGTTACGTAAATTTGACGTCAGTAGTTTCGGAATCAAAACACAGTTTGGAATCATTTTACGTTATAGCGCCCCAAGATGTACGTTAGACTTTCATAGTTTTTTTTTTCATTAATCAGGTGGGACAACGGAGGGATGCAGCATGCTATTTTAGCACACCTGTAGCTTTTGGACGTGAAGCCCAAGAAATGTTGGGCTTCACGTCCAAGAGCTACAGGTGTGCTACGAGGAAGCATGTGGTTACGGATGGGCCCAAGTTTATGTGGACCAGCTGGTCGACGCAAATTGGCGTGTGTCAACATTTCATCGCATTGGTGTTTCTCTATTCCGGCCTCATATGAATGCGGCTGCCGTGCCAGGGAATCGAAACCGTGCCCCCGTGTTCAGCGGCGCAGCTTCCATAGCCGCCGAGCCAGCGCGGTTGGTAGAATAAACAACGGCGCGGTCTGTTTTGAGAACTGCGCAAGAGGAAAGACAAGGCACGAAGTCCAAAACAAACTACACGGGTGTTGCACGCGTGCTTGTGTAAACGCGCAGTTCCACGTTCTCTCCCGTTTCAGTTCCTCTCCCGGGAAGAGGCTCGACGAGCTGCGATCACGAAACGTCGTCTTATCGCGTGCGCTGCTCGCTTTAAGCCGAAACGAACTTTACGAAAAAAAAAAAAAAAACTTTCCCGAAAAGACAATGCTGCTACGTCTGTCACTGCGGCACTATCTTTGCCGCATGACACCACGTAGAGACAGCGTTATTTGGAGCACTGTGCGGATTTGGCGTCGTTTCAAAGACCGCGTGCATTCGCTTAAGCAGGATGATCTGCCTTTAAAGAAAGTCAGATCATCAAAACACAAATTTAAAGGTAAAAACAGCTAAAGAATGTTAGATATATGTTCTTTGATCCACGAAGCTCACAACCGTTATCTTTGGCGACAAGAGATATCAAGATTTACTATCCTGTTTTTATGGAAATGTTTCAGGCGGAAGAAAATTGGTTGGTCTTTTGTCAAGCTGCCCTACGCTCACACTCGCCCTGCAAAACTCTCGACTATGAAACAACATATGATTGTAATATATTTGCATGTACTTCTTAGCGTACTGATCACACTTCGTTAAATTGGTGGTCATGTATTCTGTTATGGTGGTTATGTTATGTAATGATATGTATTCGTTGTTTCTGCGATCGTTTAAAATACTGCGACAACGAATGGAAATCACGTCGATGTCATGTCTGCATAATTACTGCCAATTTCGGACGCAGCAGACAGCAATTTTTTCAAGGCAGCACCCAGCAACCAAAATCGATTTTGTGCTGACAGCCAAAGCACGAGTGCTCGGTAAGGAGGATGCTATAGTTGTCAGGCTGGAACCTCCAGGCCAAAGCTAGTACATGACTGCCCAGAGGTGGTTAACGTCGAGCGATAAGCTGTGAAATGCAGATTATGGCCTCCGCGCACTACAGAGCCGCTCTCTTAAAACGGGCACTGAAACTGCGCCGAAGTCCTCGACACAGGATACACCAACCGTATTTCCGACGTAAGCCCCGTGGTTGTCTTCAATATCCGATCGATGAAGTCCTCTGCCAGGCGCGCTCAGAGTGCAAGGTGAAGCCTGCATCATTATCCGACTCACCCGCTTCGGTGGCGATGGTGCTGTGCGCCTAAGCACCGGGTCGCGTTTTCGATTCCCGGGCCCGGCGGCCGCAGACCGGTGGGGGCGGAAAGGAAACACTCATCGTTCACCGTGTCGTAGGCGGACGTTACAGAACCCTAGGTGATCGAAATTAATCCAGAGCCCCCTACTATAGCACGTGAGTTGCTTTGGAACAGTTAAGGGCCATAAGTTAACATTTAGTTAATCCCCTAATCTGTCGGCATAAACCAGCTTTCTTTATTATTTACTTCAAGGTGGCACCTCTTGTAGATAACAAAGAAGACGTTTACATTTAAAAAATAGGTTTTTGAGGTTGGGGCAAGAACGCACAGGCTATGTCTACCCGAGCACCTGTTGCGGCAGGGTTTTATATTGGAACAAGCACGCACACTGCGCGAGGGCTTGATGCCTTTCATATCTGCGCCTCCAAAGCCCCTACTTTGGTCTTCATACCGCAGCACGGCCATTCAGCTGTCGACGATTACGGCAAGCTAGGTTATGCGTATAATCTTGCTCCTAATTAGCGTAGGTATATGCATCGACGGCGGGAAAGCAGGCTACGTTCTCTGCACTGATTCAGCGAAAAAGAAAAAAGAAGCACAGCTTCCCAACCTCACGTATTTCTGTTACTGCTTTCGTTTTGCCGGGCAAATTCACTAGAGCTAAGCGCGCAGTTTTCATCAACGGCTCCCATCTGTTTTCGCCACCTGCGGACGAGACAAATTGAAAAAAAGAAATGGCAGCTTTCGCGTTTCCGCGCGCACAAATTGTGACAGATCGAGGCAAGCTGGAAAACTAAAGTCGTTCTCGAAGCGGCCAGTGGATGCTTTGAAAGAGCAGATAGCGGACGGCAACGACAGCATCACGAGCGGCCGTATGGAGTGGGTGCCCGGTCAGGTGCGCGAGCGGAGGATGAGGAGGAGGCGAGCACCGCCGACGAGTCCCGCAGGGTGGCGCGGCCGTCGCATACTTGTGGCGCCTGGTGGAACGCCTGCGCATGCGCGCGCTCTCGCTGCTCTAGCCGTCCGCCCGCGGAGCGCCGGCGAGGGAGACGGCGCGGACATGTTGAAGGGTCAGCATGACTTCGTCCGCCGAGCCGAAAAAGAAGCCCGCCGCCACTCCGGTGCCGCAGGACCCGAATGCGGTAAATAGAAAACTCGGTTTAATTTTTTTCCCCTCTTTCTTAATTTTTTTTTTCTCGGACGCGCCTCAGTCGCGAGGCCTTCGCCGTCGCTCTTGCCAGCGTTGGCCTCGCGCATCGCGCTCCTTGCATTCACGTGTCGCTGTTGATATCGAGAAGGGGGCCGGGTCTCTCGGGTGACCGCTCGCGCGCTAGCAGCCCGCCGCGTGCGTTGCCGCCGCTCCCCCCTCCTTCCTTGTGTGCGCGCGCGAGCGCTCTTAAAGGTTTTTTCTCCGCTTGCCTTCCGGCCTGCCAGGCGCCTAGCTCGCCGGCGCTGCTGGTGTCCGCGTCCAGACCAAACATCCCGGCATGTGACGAGTGCGTTTTTGCGAGTATAGCATATGTTCACGCATTTCTCTTGTTCGTGTAGCGATGACTCTGGAAGTTGTCGCGAAAAATCATCTGCCCCTAGTCTGCCCTCTCTTTCGGTGCTTGACATTCTCCGGCTATCCAGCGACGTTACCAAAAATGAAAAACGCCGCGCAGTGACCGCTATAGAGTGCCCAAATTTAATTCGCCGCAACGCAGACAATGAAAAGTAGTAGCCTGAACTTTGATTTGTTGAAAATGCTTGCTGCGCATCAGAACGTGGACAACAGGAGACACACACAAGTGCTGTGTGGGTCCCGTTTGTGTACTTGACGCGTTCCGAAAATTTTGTCATATGCAGTTCAGGTTAGCCTAAAGCTCCACATTGCTTTAATGGATCCGTATCGTTTATGCGCCAGTTTTAATACCGTGCATCGGTGCATCACTGTCGATCGTTTCGCGGCGCACCAGTTGAGACCATCCGACAAACGGAGGGGCAGTGTGTAGTCGATGTGAATGGCGCAAATAAAAAAAAAAAACTGGTGCATTTTATCAGTTCTCGAAAAAGCGCAATAACGAAAGGTGCGCCGCTGTTTCGTTGCGCCGCGACAAGTGTTTCGCCATGCGCCATGCGACTATGCTGGGGCTTCTCCACAACGCTTTACTACCTAACTGGAAAGCGAACGTTCACGAAGAATTAGAGAAGACTCTTACTTTATTCTTTCTTTTCTCTCTCGCTCTCTCTCTCTTTGTGTTGACGATTGCATTTGCTGTAATTTAATGTGAGTTACGTTTGTTATTATTTATCCGGACAGCACCCCCGTGTTTACAATGAAAAAACATTCAAGATGACTACTGCCTCGTTCACAACCTGTCCGCATGGCCCGTATAGATTGTAATTTATCTTGTAATAGTCGCTTCGAAGTTAGGGATGCAAGTGTTGTGTGATCTCAGCAATGGTAAATTCCGTTCTATCGTTCTAGCTCTATTTTTTTATGGTTCACGAGAAAGATCACTTGAAGTGCCTTGTAATGATAATATTCAAACTCTAGCCATAGTTGTAGCAGACCCACTCCGACGCGTTCGACCAAGATACTGCCACATGTAATGAATACACCAAAAAAATTGTGTTGATGAAATTACTCAACGCTCACACGAAAACCTCCCTTTTCAAAAATACATATACTGCTTTGAGCTTTAATGTATTCTAGATGTCGCAAGTAACATTACTCAAGCGGCATTTGTACGTTTTGCAGACGTGAAAGCTGCTACTCATGCGGGGCATATCTGTGTGCTAGCAGCGTCTTCAACGTACTGTAATCGAATCTAAATATAAGAAAGATTGTGCCCGAACAATATCGTTATATTCAAATGCACTGGAGATGATTCTACTCAATATTTGAGCCTATCCGAGGGCACAATAACATACTGCCAGCCTAAAGCGGAAGTTGCTTCCACATAATGACAAGTCCGTGCCACCTCTGCTGCAATATAGCAGTTTTATTGCAATGCTCGTATTTTCTTGGCTCTAAATCACCATTATGTGAACAGCTGAGCTGCATAATGATTGCGTTGTTGCAAAAAGCTTGCATGGCGTCGCGCGCCAGGACCATATTCCGGGCCCAATGCTTGCATTTGGACCGAGCTCCTGTCACAATGCCATCATGAAACAATTACGAAGTGGACATTTTCTAAGGCGAGTCTCGTTCTTCAATATATATATATATACATCCTTCCGTAGTTGTACAATGCCCGCGTTCGCCGAAGAGGCCCTCAATAAAAAATGCAAGCTTCTCTCTCGGCCTAATCAGTAAGTGCAAATTATCCGGCACAAGTTTATCGAGCGGCCTCTTGTTGCGGACACTCGAGACGCGGCTTGTGTGTAAATCGATGTTTAATTCAACGACTGGGCGGATAAGCGTTTTCCTACGCCGCGCTATCTCTGCTTTCGATTCACTCTCTTGCTCTTCGCATTGTGGCATTATCCAGCAGCGTATACATAATCCACCCGTCTTGTTTTCGAGGCCACTTATAAGACCGCCGCCGAGCAGGCTGCCGCGGTTTAGAAGAGCTTCGATGGCGATGCGCGCGCTCAGAGCGGGCCCCTTATCTGGCGCGCGGGTCGAAGGTGCATGATGAACCTGCTCGTGAAAGCGGATTTCAGCCACCTTCCGCGCCGCACGTGAGAGTCCGCGTTCTCTCCCGTTCGCTGTTTTTGTTTTTTCCTTCCACCGCCACCGCACTTCCTTTGTCCCACCGCTGCGTGCCGGTGTTTTTCTACCCTTGCCTTTTGCATCCCCTCACCGCCCAGCTCTCTTCAATTCGCGCGTCGTCCCCGTTCGCGAAGCGCAATCTCCTGGCACGGCGCCAGCACCTCTCAGCGCCGAGCGAAGGTGCGACGCTGGATGGAAATGCGTGAATAAACAAATTACTCTCTCTCTCGCTCAGCGCTATACACACTGTAGTCATCGCCCTGCGCGCCTGCTGGCCTACTACACTTTGCGCTGTCTCTGTTGTGCGGCCTCGACGCTAGCAGCCCGAAAAACTTTCCCGCCGAGGGAGCTCCGCTGGAGCTTTTCGCGAAGAGCAGCTCCTGTAAAAGCGCGCTTCCGTTCCCTCACGTGTGTTGTTTCTGTCGCCCAGCGTTTTCGGGTTTTTACTTTTTCGAGCGGCGCTGAATGTGGGAGTAACGCAGACGAATTCTCCGATCCAACTCAAATCGACAGCACAGGCGAATTTGAAGGCAGAGTGCTCGCGCCGGTCCGGTGACGCGTGGAAGCGCAGCTATTGTTGCTGTTTTTTTTTTTTTTTTTTCTCGTAAATTGCTGCTCCGTTCAGGCCATGGCGAAACTGCTGACGCCATTCGCCAACGGCTGAACCATTCCTAAACAATGACATAACATTTCTCCGCTGCCTCTGAAGAAAAATGCCCTGACTGCAGAAAATCTCTGCCCTCCGCTTCGGCAAGCGTGCAGCGCGGGTACATCTGCCACACTGAACGTCGTTCTAGAAATTGTGTTCATCTTTCTGTTGAATTCTGTCGCTTTCAGTAGACTGTTTTCGTGCTATTTAATATCATGAGTGGTGTTTGCAAGTTCATTCGTGAAATTCATTAAGTTTGGCCGGGATAATGCAGCGATTGTATTATCATATTTGTTTTTGTTTTTTTAATCCTCGTCAGTGGTCCGAGCGCTGTTCTACCTACATAATCACCAGGGCCCGAATTCACAAAAGTTCTTACGCTAAACTTTTTCGGGAGAGAAAATTGCAGCCAATCCTGATTCTGGACATATTATTAGCGGAGGCGACCGGCCAACGACCGAGAATCGTGCGAAAGGAATCATTGCATTGTACCGACCTCTATTAATTTGTCAAGGCTCAGCGATGTTCTTCAGAACAGATAGAATGTGTTTTTTTTTTCCTTTATCTTTGGTGAAGCTGTTGTTTAAAACAGAAATATAACGGCAACGGAAACTAGCGGTCGTTGTTTATAAAAGAACGGGGCCTGTTTTCACAAAACTTCTTGCGCCGTATTCGCGAAGCGGTTCGTAAGAACAAGTAAAATTCACTAGTGATAGCGCTCATAATTAATGGCAATCACAAACACTTGCGAAAAGCTTGCCGAATTCGGCCCATTCTTGTAAGTCCCGTGCGCGATTGGCCATCGTCGCTGCGCTCGTCTCGTCATCACGGATATTGCTGTCGTGAATGACCGACTTCCAAATTCCGTCCAATGAATGAGCGAACGCTTTTACATAAGCGACGTCTTGCGAATACGGTCCCTGTTTGCCGGGGCCCTTATTTGTATTGTAAATATACGGATTGAAGTTTTATAAGCTACAAAGTACCCGATAGGGAGCCGGCATTCAATGCTATAGCTGTGAAGTTTTCCGTACAACAGGTATCGACGTAGCCGGCGCAATACAATGAGAAAAACCAAACGCTGTAGCGACGCAACCCTGACCGACACACACTGCTCGCGCTGACCTAGACAGAGAACTCGCATCCCGTCGTACTTGACCTTGCGAGACGCTTTGCCCGGCGACCACCGCGTGACTCCCGGTTCTTTTTTTTTTTTTTTTTTTTTTTCTCCGCCGCCTGCCTTTGCTGCCGCCTCTCTGCGTCTTCCGGGTCGTCTCGTTTCTGCGCTCCGCGAATAAATGCGAGAATTAATTGGGAGTTCATCGGGCGCCATGGATCAGCGCTGCCCATCGAACGGCCCCTTATATATATCCCCTCTCGTAGAAAAACAGCGCGCTGATAAATATCAGTCGATACGCTCGCTCCACGCCGAACATCTTGCGAGCGATGAAAAGCCCTTGATAGTTTTTTTTTTTTCCTATCGTCCAGCTCTTTTTCGGGACAGAACAATTGATTCATGATTTTTACCGACATGGCCGCCTGGACACACGTGGCGACGGGAGTGGGTGCTGCCCCGGCGAGCTCGGTTGCCGCTCGATGGCAGCCGTCCCCGCGCCGGCCGACTCATAATGATCCAGGCATGTTTCTGCGCGGCTATTTTAGCGCCGCTCGAAAACGAATTGACCGCGGCTGCAGACGCGGCAGCGCACGAGGTTCAGGTCCGTCTCGGTGTGCGTCCCTAAGCAGTCTTGGAGGTTTCCGGGGGCTGATGGCAGGTAACCGGAAGGAATGAACGACGAAATGACAAAGGTGAGCAATCCGTCACTTTTCGTCAGCGTTGCGGGCCGCCTGTGCCTCGCTAAGTTGCTTGTCCGCTTTGATTCTGCGCTGAGCGACCGGCGCCTCAATCAAGAGGAGGATCTGGGGCGGCTTGTACGAACATTTAATAAAGAAAATAATAACGAATTTAAGAACGCGTTCCTAAATGTTGCCTATGTCAACTTCTATTGAGCATTTTGGCTAGGGGAATACCTGGGGAACCACCAGTTCTAAAAAGTACCGGCGGCGCTAAGCAACTCTGCTGCCCTGCACTATAAACGCTGCTCGAGCGTCCGTGCGCATGCTCCCGCGTCCTGGCGCCTATATATCTTAGCGCGAGTGTCGTGCGAGAAGTAATATATAATAAAGAGCGGTGAAAATGGCGGAGGCCTGGGAAGAAAGAAATACGTAATGGCACGGGTAGAAACGCCAGTGTCAACACGTAGCAGGTGCAGCTCTTGGCATTTCAGTTTGCCGCCTCGCTTAGCGTCGAAGCCAAGTGATCCAATGCAAGCCGACGCCGGTAGGAGAGCTGAAAGTTTGTCGAAATTTCCCCGTTGCGTCTGCGTCAGATTTTCACCCTGTACGTTGAGCGGCTTGTTCGATCGCGAAGCACGCGCTGCCGCAAAAGCATCTATTCGGTGTACAATTCATACAGCCGAGCTTAGCGCACTCTAGCTTGGCCAGCCATTTTGAAATGACTGGTTTGGTTCTAATTGTCCCTAGATTGCCCTCAAGTTCTGCAACTTTTTCACGTGCTTGTCCCCAGCAGAAGTGCGGACTGGGAATTCTCTAGGGAATATTTAAGAACGCGTTCCTAAATTTATTATTTTCGTTATTAAATGTTCGCGCAAGCCGCCCCTGGAGTCTTTCCTCGCCCGCCGTACGAGTCCAAGTTACTATTCATCGTTTGCAATGGGAAGAATCATGGCAGAATTTTTTGTAACAGCCGCCACTGCCGGAAGCGAGACTCAATGGTTACGAGACGACGTGTGGTCCTGGCCAATCATAGCTTTAGACGCTTAGCAACCGCGTCGATGTAATAGTGCCACAAGGTTTCCCGCCTTTAAACATTGATTGGCGCATACCATAGGTCAGAAATCGCCCAGCAGTTACAGGATACCCACAACAAAATTCGAACGAATAAGAATGGTCTCTCTTTTTCTGTTGGTCTGTTCGTTTGTTTGTTGCTACAAATGGACAGCTTTTTTATTGCCTAAGTGTTTTTCTCCACCGGAAGGTAATTCGTTTACACATTATTTAGCATTATCTAGACACGTTGTTGGAGGAACATGGCTTCCATTCGCAAATGAGTTCTTGCGCTACATCGCTTCGGAAGACCAGGCGCAGGTCAGTCATGTTCACGGACGTATTATATTAGCGAAGGTGTTCGGCGAATGACTAACAGTTCTTACGAGCGAAAGGCTTTGTAATTTCGGCTCCTTGATTTGTTCTCGTTAACGTCGTTCTCTGTGGCTTCGTGCGGTTAGAAAATAGTGAGCCACTGTGTTTCATTTCCCACCTTCACTTTTTGGCCTCTCTGGGTGTGCAGTGTGGGCTTTCTGAAGTTGTTTACAACTCGTTCCGGACGCCTACAGAATTCGAGTGGACAGACAATACATTAAGCCTGTTTTACGTGGTGCGGTATAGCTTGCGATTTCGCGCGTGCGATTTTTCAATGTTCGGAAGTACTGAACTTCCGTGCGAAGTCGCGTGTGTGGAATAAACGTGGAGCCAATAACAACACGTGTATCGTCATACACGTCATGTTGGCCTGTCTGCTTATATCCCTTTTTATTAATTACTGAGTGCAAGCATAAAATATATCACGATAAACGATGTCTGAATAGTTATCTCGGGCTGCGTATTACATGAAAAAAAGAAATAAAATAAAAAGGAGCGAGCGAGTTTCCCGTCGTTCGTTCCTCTTTCTTCTTTATTTCTTTCTTTCTTTGTTTTCGTGTAGAACGTAACGGGAGACAACTATGAAAATACGCCAACCAGCCCCGTTTGTTGCATTGTGAAACGATTTCTAAAATGTCTTAATATTTGCTTTTTTTTCCTTAATCTCGAACCAATAAGTGAGTTGTCGCATCTGCGAATATCGCATTAGAAAATTGCTCCATGGGACACAAGATTTAAACATGCTTCTAGAGATCGTCGAGTATGCTTCACGAGAAAAGCTGTGTGATGTTCGCTTATAGCTTCAGGGATAAGCCTGTGTAGCGCCGCAGAAAGAGCCAAGTGGCGCTTGTGCAAACACGCCACGCACGCGACGACGCAAGTGAAAAGACGTGCATTCGGGGGGAAAAAATGAAAAAAGAAAGAAAGGCACATCGACAGAGTACGCGTGTTTGCCGACGGATATACCGCTCGTTGGCCATGATTCACATGACACTTCTCTATTCTGGTACGAGGTTGTTCCTGCTGCTTTTCTAAAGTGTCTACGTACAGACAGTGCGAAAACTACCTTTCGGGCAGTGTAGACACGAGAGCATCAATTTTATTGGCGCCGTCGCATCGGAACTCCGGAAATTTGGTATATCTTAATTGTGCCATGCACCCCTGATTTTCCGCCCTGTGCTCAGCTACGGGTTGCGAGCGCCCGAGTAGCACATCCGACAGGCAATTACGCTGGTAGGTAAAGAGCTGAAGATTATTTTGTTATTTATGCGTATGGAAGTTTCAGGGCGTTGCATTCACCACAAAAATGTCCGGCGGCATCTCCAACACCGGCCCAAGTAGTATTATTGACGGGTGCCAACAAAGAACAATGATTATAGATAGGAAATTTTACGCTGACTTTCAGTTTTCAGTTTGCGAAGTTGCACGTAACAGAAATAGCTATTGAGGTTTGGGCTATTCGGGCGTACTATTTCCTCGGCGCAGTTCTGACAGCATCCTCAGTCTTGAAGGCATCTTCTCCTCAGCGATTTACCGGCTTACGAAGAGTGGTCAATGCTTCGGAGACCTAGATTTTTTTTTTCTCCGCATCCCTGTCGTCTACGGAATATCCCCGAATGTTGTAATACGAATGCATCTCAGTCAGTTAGAGAATAGAGAGCAGAAATAAAAGGAGATACATTCTCTGCTATATGGATACAAAACCATGAACCATGAATTCAGTTTTTACTCGTGCAGCTTAATATATAGGTAACCTGCCAACGTGACTGTTCTTACCAGCGACCTTCGCCGTAGCTGAACGGGGCGCCCCCTACAAGTGTTTTCCTTATTTAGAAAGAAATATATATTCTAGCTGACATTAAGAGAAATAAATTGAGGTGGACCATTAGAGTTACAGAATGGGTGCCAAGAGAAGGGAAGCCCAGTCTAGGACGGCAGTAAACTAGGTGGGGTGATGAAGTTAGGAAATTTGCAGGCCCAAGTTGGAATCAGCTAACGCAAGACAGGGGTAATTGGAGATCGCAGGGAGAGGCCTTCGTTCTGCAGTGGACATAAATATAGGCTGATGATGATGATGGTGATATTTCTTACTGCACTCTAACACGATTTTACCTCTTGCAACTCGAGCTGGTGTGCGCACCGACTGTCGCGTAAATTGAGGTATGACTGGCCAAAGAATCTTTGATTACTGATACCTCTTGTGACAACTTTTCAGACGTTTCACTCAATGACACAATGTTGTGTAACAGCATCTCACTTCTCCAAATACGCGGGCGAAAACTATGACTGGAACCACATACTAAATTTGCGAATTTTTATTAATAAGTTACAGCTCCACAGACTCCTCACTTTATACAGAGTTTTCCAGTTGACTATGGCTCAAGTCTTAAGAAAAAGCAGCCTTATATGCCGAAGAAGCCGTATTTCTTAATATTTTTATTGTCATTTCGAATCATGTCTAAAGACCTTCTTGTGGAGGTATTATAAAAAGGTAGGGGTGGTGAGTAGTAAATTATAGCAACAAATAGTTAAAACATTACAGGCAAAGCGCGGACAGATATGGATGCAAACACAAGTACATGGTCAAAAACATGGTAACATTATTGAACACGGGCAGTAGTTATTTACAGCTCAATGAAGAAATTCAAAATAAACAACAATTTTATCCCATAAGAACAAGTTCAATAATCACAATCAAAAACTGCTTCAGCGTCGACAAACAATACGAATGGCAACTCTCTTGCAGAAAACCATGTAAAAAAATGCGTTATGGTTTACAGGTGTTCTGCAAAATGGTGCGCTATTTGTCGGGATCACTTTCAGCGACTGTCGGATCGTAGGTTATTCCAATTTGGTATTTTTCAGGAAATAGAAAGACCGGGCAAAAATGTGAAAAGCTTTGCTTTGCGCGTGTGATTGCGTCAAGAAGAAATTACCGACGGATTTTTAAAGAAGTCATCACGAAGTGAAGAGTTGTAATGAAGTTTACGTGAATAGCGACAGGCGGCTGATGCTGATATTTCGGCGGTACGACAGTTCCTCCAATTTGGCGCGTTTTTTTTTTTTTTTTTTTTTTTTTTTTTTTTTTTTTTTTTGCTGTTACGCTGAAGTAACGTCAGTAATCAGAAAAGATGAATCGAGCAACACTGCGGTTCCTGTTGTCAGAAAACAATTGAACAAGCCTCCAGCATGTTTTGTGCTCTCCTAAATTATTCTATCAGTCATGACAATATAACAGTTGTTTAATGATTAACTTTACGGCCACTATAGCACAGTACTCTGTTTTAGAGCACGTGTTAAGACCAGTTTCATCTGTATGCGGTGCGATATCCTTTGCGCGACGCATTCATTGCGCGTTTGCGAGAAAGCCCGCGAAAATTTTAAGCAAGGTCTACCCGGCCTCTCGCTTTCACGCCGCAGCAGTGCTTATCTCAAACGCGCTTCGAACGAAGTATAATTCGTCCAGCGTAATTTCTGGCCGTGTAATGAGCACCCACGTTCATAAATATGATATGTCGCCTTTCGTCGCCGCTGTTTAGGCTGGCTCGAGGCGGCCGATCGATAACCTGCGCTGCGGTTCCAGATAACTTGGCTTTCGCGGATTGCTTATCGCTTGTCACGCGCCGAGGCTAGGCCGCGTCGTCGTGCTATATGCCATGGACCCGCCGCTAGCAGGAAATAAGCGGCCTAACTGAGATACGCTCCACGCTCAAATCGATACAACCACCGCGTTATGCTCCGAGCGTGTTTAGTTCGATCTGAGCGTACTTGAGAGTAGCAGTGCTGTGACGCGCAAGTGGCAGGCCGCGACAGTTCTTTTCTCTTATTTTGTATTTTTTTCTCTTTAGCGGGGTTCTAGCTTAAACACGGAGGAAAAGTCCAAGCAAGAGGTATTGCGCCGCAAAACGAGCGAAACTGAAGCCAAATTCACATTTTTGTTCGTAAGATGAACTGGGTTATTAGCCGGCCGCTTTCAGTAATATGTTCACACCCTTCACGGTAGCTCGCTGCCTATGACGTTGCGCTGCTGAAGTCCCGGGTTCGATCTCGACCGCGGCGACCGCATTCCCGAACCGGAAGTAATAATTCGCAGCGACTCTCGTGTACCGTGCATTGGGCACACGTTAAATAACTCCAGGGGGTCAAAATTAATTCGGAGCCCTTCACTGCGATATCCCTCTATACCTACTGTGCAGTTTCGGGTTGTTAACCCCGTAATTTATCTTATATAATATATATATATATATATATATATATATATATATATATATATATATATATATATATATATATATATATATATATATATATATAT
Source organism: Dermacentor silvarum (assembly GCF_013339745.2). Lineage (NCBI taxonomy): Eukaryota > Metazoa > Arthropoda > Arachnida > Ixodida > Ixodidae > Dermacentor > Dermacentor silvarum. The sequence goes on along the minus strand of NC_051154.1, from coordinate 109,112,412 downwards.
ATATATATTGTTACGGAAATATATTGTTACATTGGAAAGTTCTTGGCGAACGACCGATTGAATGAGGGACACGAGCGGCCGGGAATCGTCAAAGCACTGCGTCACTTGTGTGGCAGGAGACGCTGCTTCAATTTCTCGCCGGACTACACGCACGACATTCTCGGAGGGGGTGGGCTCACGTGGAAGACAAAGGTCTTCACACGTCGATGAAGCAGCGGTGTTGGGTAGACGCGTGAACTGCTGAACTATGCGGCGGCTTTTCGCTTCTTCAAAGCGGCGACATTCGTTAATGATTTCATTGACTGTTGTAATGTTCTTATACACGAGAAGGTTAAACGCGTCGTCCGCTATGCCTTTTAAAACGTGACTGACCTTGTCTGCCTCTGTTATGTTTTATCCACCTTGCGGCAAAGAGCCAAGACGTCCTGGATGTACCCCGCACCTCCACCAATAATGTTACGGGAAGGAAGAAGCGTACTGGTATTTACAGATGGGTTTTAATGGCTGCGTAGAGAAGCGAAACCCAGAATCTTCTTTGTCGTCTCGCAGGGCACTAACTATGTCCTCTTCTTCCCACAGTACATACTGTGACAATATTTTCACTGTCACTATATATTGACTAGCTACAGCTGTTCGTGGGAACAACATTGGCGTAAGAACTGCTTCGTAAATTCGGGTCCTAATGGTATTTGAATGTGCTCTAAAACTGAGTGTTGTCATATATAGTGGCTGCAATCTCTAAGTACACGCAATCTCTAAGCAACTTTTCAAAAGTAAATCATATGCCTCAAACAATTAGTCATATGAATAATGAGTGAAGGAGAACACGAAAGATACCGGAGACTTCCTCAGATGGCTGATAAAAGTATACAGTTCCGTCTGCATACAAGGCCAGAGGTGTTTCTTTTTTGTTTTTTTTTAATTAGTGCGTGTTTGTTGGGACGTGGACAGCACCCCTGTGGCGGCGGCAAGGCATCCGACTCCGCGACCAATTTCCCTTGAATCGCTTACTTGCTCAAAAGAACACGTGTGAGCTCTTTGTCGGTCATATATATGTATAGGCCTCCTGGTAGCGCTCCAAATCTCGGAATTTAAAAAATATACTGTCCTTTACTTCCGTACTATTCCGAGCTCGTATTCATGTTGCGAGCAGTCTTTAAACTTCTGACACAGACTGCACGCTTGTTATTCCCCCGCCTGTTTCGTTCTTTGTTTACTGTTAGCTTAAATTTCGCATCGGCCGAGAATCCCTGAGAGCAAAATCTTTTCTTCTTCTTCTTAATGTTAATTATGCGTCGTGTCACAAACAGTTCTTTCTTTCTTTCTTCTCTTTCTTTCTTTCTTTCTTTCTTTCTTTCTTTCTTTCTTTCTTTCTTTCTTTCTTCTTTCCTTCTTTCTTTCTTTCTTTCTTTCTTTTCATCTTCCTAGCCTTCGCTAGTGGTTGCTCTCTGTTGCTACGAACTTCTCTGCAAAGTAAAAGTCACTCCGGTGTTTCTTGTTACGAAAACTCGCGCGAGCACCATCGCACTGTTCAAAATTCCCGCACGAAATGCATACAACACTAACGCAAACGAGCTAACTTCGTAGAGGTACTACATCACTGGCAGCGGTTAACTCTTTGTATCTTCCGTTTGCTTAAGCAAGCTCGCACAACTGAAGGCAACAAGCTTATTGAATCTGAGCAGCCTGAGCGTAATTACAGGTCGTTCCTTTTTTATTTGCTCGTCCGTCGGAGAACGTAAACAACTTTTGGGGCTGTTTCCACCCACCGCGCGAAATTTGCTGTCAAAATCTGCGCGCTGCTGGACGCCGACTAACGAGAGAGCCGCCGCCTCGATCTCACACGCAGAAAACATAAGCGCCCCGATTTTCCTCGCTGTCGTGAGCACTGCCCGCACTCGGCAGCCACACGTCAAATTGATCTGAAGCGAGCCTCGTTATTAACGCTCTCTAAGCTGTTTGATAACGGATGGGGGGGTGAATGAATTCCGTTTGGCAATTATGATTATTAATCACATCGTCACGCGAGCACACATGCCGCTACACGCGCTGTCGATGCGCTGATTATATAGCATGGATACAGAGCCCGCTCTTCTCCACCGGAGGCATCTTCCGAAAACGTTCAAAAGAAAAGTAAACCTACCAGCTCTGTAGAGATCACACAAATTGCGCAACTCTATTCCGCTGTATGGATTCCAAGGTCAGAGGTCGCGAGCCGACTTGCAGTGTGTCGACCCAGCGTTTTTCAACGCTATAGTAACCCTCCATATGTTTCGGCCGTTTCGGTCCATCTTCCTGAACCAATGCTCACATACACAGGATAACGCGTGTAGTTAGACTCGCAGACTTATCCGCGTCGTTAGGTAAGGGTGAAAGATTGTTATAGAATCTGATCGGTCGCTAAGGACTATATGGGTGCGAGTGAATACTCAGAACTCGAGCATTCAAACAAAATATTCTCGTATTTGATGTGATGTTCAAACCGACTAGCAGTATTCGATGGGACAAATTCTTCCAGAACAAATTCAATTAACGTTAAGCATCTCTAGGGTTAAAATATTGTGATCAGCAGTGTGGATATATGCGACAAACGAGAGCTCATTTCAAATCAAATCAACGAAACCAAAGTTTATTTGCTCTCTGTTGAAATAGAGATTGAAGGACTGCGAAAAAAAAAAGAATAAAGCGGCTTCCTTTTCTTTCTTCGGCGCCTTTCTTTTTTCGGCGCAAGTTCGACCAGCGGCCATCAACCAACGCAGACCACACAACACTGACCGCCGTCAATCTCGAAAACTGGCGTAAGAGCCAAAAAAAAAAAAAAAAAAAAAAAAGCTACTCGCTTTAAAAGCTTATTCTGTGCGGAAACAGGTGCGTTAGAAGGCGCACTTTGTCAATATACGAACGTTGCGAAAGCTTCTCTGCAACATCCGGACATTCCTCGTGCTTTGAGAAGCGCCGAATAGGCATTTATAAGCGCGGTTTTCTTGTTTGTTTGGTTGTTCCTTTTATTTTCGCGACACTTTATACGGGCATCTTGCTTAATGTGTGATCCTATATAATATTGCTGTGTTTCAGGAGAATGACAACATGAACAGTTTGACTGCTTGAAATAGTTTCCTGCATTCCAGTGCTATTCTCCCTTTATTATTATTATTATTATTATTATTATTATTATTATTATTATTATTATTATTATTATTATTATTATTATTATTATTATTATTATTATTATTATTATTATTCAGGTTGCATAAAGCTTTGCCCTGACTGCCAGGTTTCTGCCATACAAGCCCACGGAAGGCTTCGGCAGACCTCGCACAATGATATGTACACATTGATTGATTATAATAAAGATTATTATTATTATTATTATTATTATTATTATTATTATTATTATTATTATTATTATTATTATTATTATTATTATTATTATTATTATTATTGCATAATGCGCATGAGAAAACGACTATGTCCACATTTTGGCCCGCGTTCAAACATGCTTCGTATTCAGAAATGGTCGGAATTGCATTCAACTCGAATTCCATCACTTTTTTGTATTTAATTCGGTTCAGAAACTCGCTTGTATACCACTGTGCAACACATCTAAGAAGAAGCGACATCTATAAATAAGCGACAGGCGAGGTTATCACCGACTGATTCCGAAGCATGCCCAGCGCGTGGTTCTTTGACGTGCACTCAAAGTATTACACGCGAACGTTCTTAGTGCGTTAGCATTCTTCGCGCACTTTCCGGTGGCTATCTATCAGTGTTTGTATATAACGGTTTTCCCGTCTGCCTTAGTCGCTGGGTAGTCAGTGGTCGAATTAGTAGCGCGTCGGGCTGCTGTGATAAGGTGACAGGGTTCGAAACCATCGGACCAGCTTGGGTCATAGTGAATGTGACAATGCGAACATACGAGTCGCTCTTAAACGAATCTCTTTCACGCCGACATGGGTCACTGTAGACTGGGAAGGCACCGCTGTTCGAAGAAACTCTTTGATGCCAACATGGGTCATTGGGTATTTGCCAGGAGGTTTTTGCCTGTCTTCTTCGATGAACGTGTTTGGTCGTGCATTTCTGAGGCCACGCGCAGGCTTCGCGGCGGCTCCGCTAGTTGGCGCCGAGTGTTCTTATAGGTAAGCGCGAAAGAGGAGTCCCGCTGCAGTACACGCTTAATAAGTCGTTTCGACGGTGGCACTACGCCGTGTCGCAGTTTTGATTCAATGCTAGCGCATTACCGTCGACAGTCATCGTGAGATGGGTTCTGCAGCAATGTTTTGCGTGCCGCCTTATCAGAATTCGGGTGCCGCGACCTTTAGTACCGAACCCACGACGTGCCGCTAGCCTTTTTTTTTTAACACGAAAGTGTTTTATTCCGGGGTCCACCAAGACTTCAGTGACGTATTTCCGTCACGGAAATACGTCATAGAACATAATACAAAGAAAGAAACCAGAAGAAAAAGTTCCACAAACATGCAAAATTTGGAAATCGAACCCACGACCTCTCGGTCCGCGACGATAGATCGCCGAGCGTTTAACCCATTGCGCCACAAACGCAATTGCAGAGAGCTACACAGACGCGCCTTATATATCTAACACTCCTCCGTGTACCCGTGCTCTTGCTCGGGGCGGTGCCGCCGCCTACGAGCAGAAAAGAGAAGTACTGCATTATGACACTAACGCGCACCGACAGTGAATGCTTCGGTAGTCTCAGCACTACGACTATAGTGCCTAGAATATACTTACTAGTGTGCCGACCGCCGGGCGTTTCTAATGGGAGACGCTGGCACCGCCGGTGATGCCTTCCGCCGGAGGCCACCAGACGGCGACACTGTTTGGGACCGTGCTAACCGAGCGGCGCATCGCGCGTCGCTTGCGCTTCGGATGCACTTTGGATGCGCGTTCGTAAGCGCAGTCGGTTGCGGCGCGTTGTAGCTTTCGAGCAAGTAGCATGTGGTGCCTCCGCATGTCATTGAAGACACGTTTCACTTTCGTGTTCTATACCGATTCCTATATAAGAGGGATCAACCACATTTTTTTCATTGTCTCTCACGCACATGATATATGCGGCTTTTGTTGCGAAAGCTGCCGCCACCGTACGTTCCCAAAACAAGAAACATTTACTTACTTTATTCGCCATACTGTCTCGTTCTAGATGTATGTAATGCACGGGCTTGTTACTGCGTCGGAAATACCCAGACGCCGAAGAACAGTTTCTCGACATTAAGGCGCGAGCGAGCGAATCACGTCATGCCGTCTCTTCTTAAGGCCACGGTGTGCAGGGCGCCAATGCTGAGAATATATATTCAGTGGCCCCCAAGGTGGCTGGATGTACACGGAACGAACCTGTCTTCTTTCACCTCAAGACAGGAAACGACCTGTATCCCATTATACCGCGTCGTGTACAGGTACGCGAAACATGCACACATATACACGTATTTGCACTGCAAATGGACTCCCTCACGCTGGAGAAATAAAAAGGAACCGTAGCAAGCTAGGCTCGTTCTCTGTCTGTCCTCTTCGGTTACCGTTCGCCTCAACAAACAGTACGGTCGTGTTTTCGCCGTCAACACAAAAACTGAGTAAAGAAACCCACACGGCACAAGTGAGGCAGGATCCACGCCGTATAGCGTGCTAGCGCATTTCCGCAACCGCGTAGCTCGGAGCAGGTCCACTCGAGCGATATGGAACACACGTGCGTTGTGTGTTCCAGTCCTTCCTGGCCAGCGCGGTGCTTGAAGAGGGCGAGCAGGAATGGAAGTCTCAATCGCCACCTGCCGACGCATCGTCGCAGGTGGGGACGCCCTTGGGCTCCCGTGACGCGATCTGTTTGCTTCCGGAGCCGCGCGGGTCGTTAATTACGGGCGTTGCAAAACCGAGCCGGCCATGGCCCGCTGCACCGGCGGCGGGTCAATACTATCGAGTAGGCAGGGAACCCTTGTGCACCTTACCCGTGCGCCGCGAGGGACTGTTTTCGCCACTGGCGGCTTTTTTCTCGTGCAAAAGCGACACGTGCGCGGGACAGTGCACGGAATAATGACTTTATGGATATGAGCCGCACTAGTCCTGTGTATGTGTACCCGTCCGCCACACCGCGCCTTCTGATCGCTGGCGGTGCGTGTCGCTGCCGCTGGCCTAAATGGCTGCCGCAAAAGAAAAATACGGAACGCCGTGATAACAAACGGTCGAAGCAGAAGCGAGACAGTATGTATTTATACCGGGCGGTTCGGCCTCACTCGCTTGATTTCTTTTTTTTTTTTCTCCGTTCTCCTACTGCCCGCGCCTATACATGGCCGACGAGGCGCAAGGGAGCGGGGGTAGCTTAGCAGTGGGCATAAAAATGGACGTAAAACGTATAAGGATACGCTCGAGGTGGGATTTCCGAGACCCGCGAAGGAATGACGCAAGTGGTAACGGAAGAGATGAGCGAAATATCCGCTGCGCATGCGCCGAGGCCCTGTGGTGGCCAGAAAGAAAACAGCCCTTGACGCAAGCAGTGGCTCGAGAGCGGGCTCATTTTGAGAAACACACGCAAGTGCAGCGTGATTTCCGGCGCAAAAGCGGACTAACGATAACCATCTCGCCTGTGGCGAGTGGGGACCGACTCTCGTGAACAAAAGGCGCACAGTGGAAAATAATCGAACGCCCTTGCTTTAGCCAGGTCTCTGGGGGAGTAGCGGTGCTTTTTCGATTTTCTGTATTTTTTTTATTGTCTTTTTCGCGCAGCTCTTGCGGTACACGAGGCGAGAATTAGCGTTTTCATTTTACTTATTTTTTCCTTGCTATTAGCTGTTTTTTTTTTCTCTCTCTCTTACATTTCCTTCAAGTTATTGTTGGCAGCCTGGACTGTTTATACCATCCTGTCGGGCACTGCTCTGTGCCTGTTTTAGTTGTTTTCCAAGGCCGCACCGCTGGTTTCGCACGCAAGCTGAAATGTTTTTGTGCCAGGCGTAGTAATGTGATGCAACACGTGCCTGGTGCCGAAGAAGAAAAGCGATTCGTCTTGTCTCAATGAAAATGCTAAATTTTGTTCCAGCTTTATTCGCGCAGTGAGCGCAATTATGCGTTTACGTGTTGATGGCTCAAAGAAGTAGTTAAAATTAACCAGTCTTGACTAATCTTTACCCTCCGTCAAAAAAATTACGTTAAGAAAATTGTACTTAGGCCAACTTGGTAACTGCACTTTCTTTCGGACTCTTCGTCTTCGGGCTAAATTCAATATTCCCCGGCACTTTGAACGCGCCGAGCACAGCTCCGGCTGTGTGTAATGCCGCTACGGCCATTTCTTACGTTGTTCAGCGGCCATGGGAGAAATCGTATTGACTTAAACTGCTTTTAAGTTTAAAGAGCTTAAACTGCCTTTAAATCGCCCTCGCGGCTCCTCTCGTTGAATCCACCAGTTTCGTGTCGGCGGAACGTGTTCTCTCGACACTTGCACATATGTTGGAACGTGCAGGCACGAATGAACTTAGCGAGGGCATACAGACCTGGAAGCTCGGAGCCGTAACGTCACGCTTGTGGGCTAAAACAAAGCCGTTCTTCGTAAGCGCGTGCGCTCTGCGATAGAAAAATTGATCCACCGATGTGATGCCTCACGGCTCGAAGCACTCAGGCCTCTCGTTACACTGTATGAAGTGGATGAAGCCTGCGTAAACATGCGCAAACCCTGGGGTGCTCGGTCAGTCGTGAGAATTCATGCTTGTGTGCACCTTTTTCGTCGGTACGGCTGTGAACGAGCTCTATCCCTTCCACTCACCAACTAATAATAGTTTTCACATTTTACGCTGTGTGCGTACTGACACACACGACTTGGTCATGCCAGTGTGTCGATAGGAGAACGAGAAGGAGTGAAATGCTGAAGTGGGTGAGTTGCAGCGCCCCTTTGGTCACCTACCAGCGACCCTCCTTCGTCGCTTTGTATAGTGGGTAACAAGGCATTGCTGTAACATGCGATTGCCCGAGGCGGAGTAACCAGGGGGAGAGGGGGTACGTATGCTCTAACACAAACTATACTACTTGGCTGCGATTCTGCACGTAGTCTATATCAAGCCAGGTGAAGGTGGTTGTGAGTGCACGCCTGTATTATTTTGTTGGTAAAATTAAATGCAAGTCGTCGATAACTATTTCGATGTTCGTTGCAAATGTGATTTCTTACGGAGTCTATGCTTCATAACTGCGTTATTAGAAGCCGTATTTTATGTCGATCTATTTCATCACTAGTTCTTATCGCCATTGACTATATAGTACGCTTCTGCACCACCTAACGTTATCGTTCTGATTTGCCAACTTAGAGCGACATATAATAAGGAAAGAGAGGTGAAAATGAAATCAATCGCTGCAAAATACAGTCCACGTGTCTTTTCGATTGTATCAGGATCATTACAAAGCCATTTTCTACCAGCGCATCTTTATTACTGCCTAGCAAAGTTTCGGTGCTTAGTGTAACGACATGGAACTAGCGATCTTGGTTCTTAGCGATCTCGGAACTAGTTCCAAGCTAAGATGAAAACAAATGTCGCTCAAATGATTTGAACGATAGCCAGCCAATGTTGATGTTGTTAGCCAGTTCTAACTACCTGCAGACTCCTCGCACATTATCGTAGCAGATGTGTTTAGCAAGATTTCTTCCTCCCTTTGCAGAATCTTTATGATCACATAAGCTCTGCAGGATCAGCCAGCACATGCGTTGTCTTTCTAATGCATTTATGGCGACACTACATTATCTCTAATCAGAAAAGCATTGACGTTGCGTCTAACTCTGCGCTTCAAACTACACACGAGAGAGGGAAGAGGCAGGGCGGCAAAACGGTCAGGTTAGGTTCATGAACGGTCTAAGTTTTCTACGGCCCTTCTCCGGCGGCGCTTATACGTCTATTGTGACGTTGTTATATATATATATATATATATATATATATATATATATATATATATATATATATATATATATATATAATATCGACTGCCATTGGCAGAGTAAACGGACGGCACCCTCCGCGATATTGGGGTTTGTCGATTGAGCCCGCGCCGCCGCCGAGCGCCGCTGATGGTTGCCAGGCTTCGTTCTTTGTTAGCGCTCTGCAGCTGATCGAACCGAGGCCTCGTTTGTGCCCCGCTCTTTAACCGCCGAGCTCACGCTTTCTCTCGGTGCCCAATCCACGTCCTTTTCCAAAGAAACCTTTCGATCGCTCTCGTTTTCTTGTCCATAGCGCGAACCACAGGGCTGCAAACGCGCGGGGGCAGAAATGAGACTTTAACACGCCCTGATCACTCAGCCGGACGTTTGCGCTGCGAAGGACGGTGCGAGCAACCGCGGTGACCGCCACTCTTGCTGGGCCCGCCTTGATGCTGGGCGACGGAGGCACCGTCGATCTAATGGAAGCTTCGTTAAGGGAAACGGGCGCACCTCGTAGTTATCACATCCCGCCGCTGCCCCGCAGTTTCTGCGCAGGGATCGGTCAGATTGGAGCCCCGCCTCCCCCCCCCCCCTTTCTTTTTTAATCTTTTTTTTCTTTTTCATCAGCGGCGTTCACCTTCTGGATTTGCGACCAAGCCTTCACACGTCCTCCCGCGGTTTAACGCTGTAGGTAAGGCGAGAAGCAAGCCGCCACAGAAACAGTGCGTTTCTGTGGCGCCTTGACCGACCCGTTTGTAAGCTTCTCGCACGAAAAGTATATGCTCCAGAAAATCGGTTGTACGTGTAACACACGTGCGTTGGACAAATGGGCAGAGCTCTTAAAACGTCGTAAATTAGCGAAATATGTAGGGGATGTTGACTTTTTAGAGTGCATTTTCTGTCTACGTAAAGATTTCTACGCGTAAATTACGCCGAAATGCATTATTGCACTGAATAACAAGTTCACAAAGACGCTATTTTAGCATTGCTTACCTGGGAGACTCCTCGTTTCTGTTTCCACAAGGTCAAAAAATATTCCGACATTTCAACGCACCACGCCTTCTCAGAATTTTTTTTTTTTTTTTTGTCAATCGCAAAAAAAAAAAAAAAAAAAAGTGCCGGGGAAGCAGGGTACTTTTATTAGCAACACAATCTTGACAACGAGCAAGCAAGCTAAGTGGATCACTTGACCAACTAACTCTTAATTGCGCGTTGTTACAACGGTCGTTTCCTGCGTCAGTGTCTCAAAGTGCACCGCCCCACTTTCAATGAAGCGTAGCGTCATTGGCATTGTGTTCTGGACCTGAACAAGAGACGCGTAGCCCATATTATCTGTCCTTGCTTACTCTTTTATCGTTCATTGCTTTAATGACAATGAATGCGCCGCGAGGGCTCTCATACAAGAAGGTCGTGTGCTACTTACGGAGCAGGCGAGGTCACGTGCACAGAACTGATCGTTATTTATTTGCCTTTTTAGTGGAAGAAAAAGAAAGAAAACGTCCTTCGCATGACCAAACAAAATCTAGGCCCTCATCTTTCCGTCTCTCTTCTTACACTCTCTCGAAAGAACCGTCCAGTTTCTTCACGATTTAAAGAAAAGAAAGAAACCTCATCCCAGTGCCCGGCAGCACAATTAATCTTTTTTTGGTTTTGCAAACATGATCTGCCTGCACGATTTATACTAAAATGTCCTCGTTGCCGAATGCAGCAGCCATGGAAAGAGAAAGGAGAGACATTATTTGTGCTAACAAACAGCAGCAACTAGATGCACGGGAAAGTCAGAGGAAGCAGCTTGTGTGGTAAAGCGACAGAAAACAAATCTTTTGACTGCAGAGGTGGGCGAATGCCAGCTTTCTCGAATACGAATCGAATACGAATAGCAAGTGTTGAATATCAAATCCCCATATTGAATAGTCAAATGCAGGCGCATATATTTACAGCAGGAATATTTATTTTCGTATAATTAGGTACCACGCTTGCACTGACTTGTGAAAAAAAAAAAAGCACGACTAACGAGGACATGTAGGATCAGTTTTAAGCAAAAATACTGCAGGAATAGCCTCTCAACATCTTTGGATTGTGGTTGGAAAAACAAGCTTTTCAAGAGTGAATGTCTGCTGTATGACTAGCTTTCCCAAAACGCAAAATAAATGGTTGGCGAATAAATATCAGAAGTTGTGGAAAAAGAAAGAAAAACCTGCTGCTGAAGGACCCGTGTGCCGTAAACACAAGCAATATGGCCCGTTGCAAAGAAAGCATCACTGGACGTAGCGTAAGAGATAAACCTGCTACATGACTAGACTGCCAGAAACACTAAATCACAGACTACAAGGAAAAACAGCAGGTTGTCATGTAGGCTTCGGCCGCGAAAACGCAAACAAAGTTTGCATTATACCTATTTCGTTTCTGCATTGCTTTGAAAGCTTTCATCGTTGTTTCACTTCTGATAATTTCCTATACTTTGTTTAGCAGACAGAGAACAATAACCAAACAGTTGGTTTCTGCGGTATATATAAGTAAGTTTCAATATTCGAAAATACCGAATAGTTAATTTTCGAATACGAATACAAATAGTTGGGGCAATACGCGATTCGTATTCGAAATTTCTAATATTCGCCCACCCCTACTTTTTAGCCAATGTTAGATGAATGTGGGCCTAAATAAGCACATATAACCTAACTTAGGCAAGGCTTAGGCCATATTAAGTTATATATATATATATATATATATATATATATATATATATATATATATATATATAGCAATCTTTTTAGCCCCCCCTCCCTCTCTCACTTCTTTTTGAATGGCGTAGGCGTCCGAAACGAGCGACAATTTTTTTTCTCCACGTTTGGTGGCGATGACGTAATGTCCCTGCGAACAGCACACTCAAAGTGTTGTTTGCATTTAACGCTCTTGTAGATTGTACCACCAGCAACACCATGCAAATAATTAGCGTATAGGCACTGCCAGCTGCATTTTTCACTTTTTGTCGACGCAAACGAAGCCGCCTTTAGTTAAGCTTACGAGACCGGAAATAACAACAGCATACGTTTGCGCAATTGTCGCGTTATACACTTAGGGTCGAGCGTCGCACTCGCTTACTGCGAAGCGTAGCCGATACGCCAGAATGCAGAGCCATCGGTCGCGGTTTTCCTTTCTCTACACGTCGTTGGCCGTTCCATCTTCCAGGTCTATCGAGTACACAGAATAAGAGTTGATGAGATTATTGCTTATTATTAATACCTCACGTATTCGGAAACGAGGAAATATACATGTGCTATAGAAATAAATATATGACAGAGCGTATGCTAAACTCTGAAAGGCTATATAGCTGAGATTTCAAGGGCGAAACACGAAAAGTGGCAAATTAAAACTGGGGCGGCTATGTGCGTTCAATCACGTGGTCTATGCTCGCGAGGGACCGAAGCAGCGAGCAGGCAAACTTGTAACACTCAAAGGCTTTGTCTTGTCTAGTCTGTCTTTCTGCCCCTCTGTCCTCGTTTTTTCGCGCTGCTTGTAACTTCCCAATTTAAAAGGCCACAGCGCAGAGGCAGGCGGGCGTTTTGCGTTGTTCTGGTTTACACTATTCCGCATTCCTCCGTCGCGCGTTAATCTGGCGAAAAAAAGTCTGTCACGACGATAACGAGACGCGGCGTTGTTGGACTCATATTTTAATATTCCGATAGCCTGATGTGTGTGCGCATTTACGCACATCTGTGGGATGCGTGGGTGTGTGCGCGCCTGCGTGCACTGGCCACCCCCTCCCAGCCTCGGTGCAGCCAATAATTGCATCGCGCGAGAGAGGAAGTTGTGGTGGCGGAAGAGCAACGGTCTGCGAGTAGAAAAGGGGGGAAGGGGGGGGGGGGGGGGGGGTCAGGAGTCTGAATTAAGCTCCGTCATCGCGAGAGCATTAGGGCGACGTGCGCGTCGGTAAACGCCCTTTTGCGCCGAGCTCGCGTCGTGCCCCACCCCGTGTGTGCAGTGGTTTCTCGCCTGTCCGCTGCCGGTGTGCGTACGTGCTGCGTGCTTCGAAGGTTGTGCGCGCGCGTCGGGTCAAAGCCCCGAGAGCGTGGCACCGCACACCCGGAATCCGGCGCAGCGCGGAAATCAATTTTCCGAGCTGCGCTCAGCTGTTGCCTCAGCCGGGGCACAATTGGTGCCGTGTGCACTCGTGTGCACACTTTCCTGGTGCAAGTTGACGGCCAAGCAGAGCCTGCGGCGGGACAAGCTGTCGCGAGCACATACGTCACCATGTGCATGCCAGCGCGTGACCAGCCGCCCATGCAGAGCGCGGACCGTTTAGCCGCGCCACAGTAGGGTCACCTAACCCATTCGTTTGTCCCGGCAACGTTGGTGCACAATGTGGCAGTTCGCCTTCATTTTGCGTCTGACCTGTTTTAAACACTTACGTAGGCTGTATCCCTATATACTGTGAAATAATATCCACTGCCGCCCTTTCGTTAGGCAGCGCCTATACAATAGTGGGAGACATATGCTATATATGAACGGCGGTCGTCGCGCGCTTGAGCTCCTCTGCAGCTTTCTGCGTGGGTGAAGGCGTACGCATTCTTAAAGTATACAGCCACGCACTCTGACTTCTGTGTGCGTACTTCGAACTTTCTGAGTCATCTGAATGGCGTACGTTTATACGCCCTCAGATTGCCGCTTTCAGCGGGCGCGTTGGCGCATAAAGTTGTGCTGCCGCATGGTGGATGCGTGCGAACGGTTACCACCTTAGAATTCGTAATGAACCCTGAGCATGCAGCACGCGTTTTCTTGCACCGATTGTCTTACCTCGGCTAACCGAAATCGCCCTTGTGTAGCCATACACAGTGCCGTAAAGATCCCGCCTGCGTGCGCGAGTCTGTGCGCTGGTGTGTTTTCGTAAAAAGTTGCCACGGTATAGGACCGTAGATTGAGCGAAGTCGGTCTTATTATGGTGCGAGAAATTGCTGCGGTCACCTGGGAACGTTAAAATCTAAAGAGAATCTGAGTGCATTTCTGTGACGCCCCACGTCTCTATACGCTCCTATAGCACCACGGTGAGTGCTATTGGCGAACCATTTGCGAAGGAATTCCACGCAGAGCAGAGCAGGTGGTGTTTTTCCCAGCGCGCCGGCGAGAACCTTTAGCGCGCTACAAACAGCGAGCACACTATAGCGCACACATCGTTAATGCGGACGATATATACGGTCACACGAAGGCAATTTTTCATTCTTGCTTCGTATGACAATGCAATTACGATGAACCAGGAAAGGAGGAGTTGGTGCGGGGTGTTGGCGGTTCTATATAATCAACGGCTCCTGCTCTCACCTTGTTCTCGTGTTGCTTAAACACGACAACAAGGTGAGTTAAAAAGGTGAATTAAAAAAAAAAACTGGGGTATGGGGGTACATCATGCATTTGACATTGACGCTACAAAATTGCTTCGGAAATATCAAGAACACTGGCTTTGTGAGAGTAATGAATTCGGCATCAACATTCGAACATTCTCCGTATAATGTGCCAATAGCCAGAAATAAAGGACTTTCTTTGGATACCTACATCGCTAACGGGTTGTGTGGATCATCACAATCTTCTTCAGCACTGCCAAGCATCAGCGCTATGTGCAGTGGAGAGTATACAGAGAAAGATGAACACTTCATTCAGACACAAAGTCTTACACTGGGGCTTTCTTCGGGAGCGACGGTGCACCGACGTACTTATAATGCATAGGATCTCTAGTCTCTACATCTCTAGTCTTGGATTCATTTTTCTTTCTGCGTCTCTTCGTTTTCGACATCTCCGCAGTGTTGCATTTACGAACCATGTAAAGGACGTCAATGGAGGCCTCGGGAGCGCCAGCACTAGTGCGTTTGCCACAACAATAGGTTGTAGCTGTAGTCGTACAAAAGCACAAAAATAATTACTGTTATTGTTCTGTGTTTATATAACGAAAGTTCGTCATATTGCAGTCTTGAAAGCGCGGCATCAATCCGTTCTCCGTTGGGGCATTGAGGAGCAGCAGACGTCGGGCGACCGGTGCCTGCACGGAGCGCCTTCTCAGAGTGGTTGATTCAGCCGTCGTCAACGTACGCACAGCATTGCACAATGGAAACCAAAGGCGAAAGACGGGAAAGCGCGACTTGTCTCGCTTTGCCTCTGGCGGTCGTTGAGTATAGCGATGTGCTGCCTCTATGAAGTGCAATGGCACTGCGATAAATCACCAGCCCAGACGTACCTTCGTCGTGCCTGGGGCGAACGCGGTGAGTCGTCGCGCCGAACAACGTCGTCGGGCGAGCCGGAATAGCTGGGGCGCGACATTGACCCGCCAATGCGGCCGTCCTAAAAACTGCGGCTGCTATTTCGGGCCTTTCCTTATCGCGATGCCAGAAAGCACGCTCGCACGCGGCCCCGCAACACATCTCTCTTTTGGTGTGCGCCTGACGGCTCCGCGCTCGTATATGCGTCCACGTATCGTATACATGCGCTGTCGCCTCGTCACAAACGAGCCCAGTCTGACCGGAATGGAGTAGGTCGCTTCTTAATTGGAGGCTCGTTTGCGCGGGCTTCATCGCTGCACTATACACATCACGCAACCTGCGTGTGTCTCAAGGAGCGGCGCGAAAGTGCGGTACTGCGTCGTCGTTGTCGAGAATGCCGCAGTTCTTGAAAAGTTCGAGAAAAGCGCGTTTGCCTGGATCCGTGCGGGAGCAGCGTGACCATATATAGCGACGGTTGTGACTCGCTTCGCGTTCCGGCAGCGTGCGACAATACTCAAGCGCGAAACGTTGTCACAGTGCCTTGAGCGATGCACTTCGCGTTTCTTTCTGTTTCGACGAGACCCGCATGTCACGTCCCTTCCTGCTCGAGGACTTTAGCGCCGAGTCAAGTGCGCGTGCTCCCGCGTTTCTCTCTCGTTCATGCATTCTTGAGGAGCGTCGGAACATGCAAGAACGTGCCGATCGTGAACTTCCCGACGCGGCTTCTGCGTCTCGCGCACTTGCTTTTACACTTACGTGTCAGCTGTCCGTTAAAGTATAACTGTTCTCTCGCGCTGGCCTCTGAAATTGTTCTCCGAAATAAATGCTTATCCGTACTTAATTTGAGTTCGAGCTATAATTAATCGATTTGGCTGAAGCTCGATTTAGACCGGCTGTAATAGTTACTGCAGTAAATTAGCAAAACGAGCGAACTTGCTTATGCTCGCGATTTATACGGTACGTTTGCGAAATTAAATTAAAAAGTTGTAGCAGTTTCACGCGAAAGGCGAAGCATAAAAATTGCGATAGCAAATTTGTGGAGAGCTATACGGAGTAAGGATAGTAGTTTTATCAGCTGTACAAACTTGGACATGCAGCAGCACCGGCAACACACAGAACTGTTGTCGACGCCGTCGGCGTTTTGCCCGCGTTCGCACAAAACGCGCGCGCGTTGGTGACCGTTGCCGGAGCCTCTGGGGGCGACTCAGAGGTTTCGACGAGATCAGAACGGGACACTCGTCGAGCAGCGTCGGAAGTCTTTACCACCTTCTCGCCTCACAACGTTTTTATATAAATAGGCATTTTGTGCCGCAGCTAAACGTCGCCTACCTTCCCCCCCCCCCCCCCCACCCCTACGGCCTTTCGCGTGTCTGAAGAAGTCGCGTTTGCTCTACATATACGGTGATTGTAAAGGAGGAAAGAGACGCTTAATTCTGCAGCCCTTAAGGGAGCACGGCGCAGAACGCGCGTTTGTTCTCCGCCGTGCGTTCACTCCCCGTGAAAGCGCGCGTCCCTCTCGCTTTTTCACTCGCACATACAGCGTTCGGCGACAATTTCATCGCCTATGACGTCATACGGAACCTCACGGCGACGGCGACGGTAGAAATCTGCTTTGGAGTGTCCATATAATTGCTATCGCAATAAAATAAATAATACACTTTCTTCTTTAACCAAATGTCAGCAACTGCTACGCAAAATAAGCGCGCGCTCTTATTCGTGCACTAAAGGCGAGACCACCTCACGCTACAAGAGAGCGACCGCAGTTGCGGCGGCAGGCCTTCTTCGCGTGGCCGACGCTCGTCTCATTTTGCGGCCGCTCATTTTTGTTCTTCCGCGAGCGCCGGCGCAAAACGACCGCGGCCTCCCGCGGAGCTCGAAATTCGCGCTCAACATCCGGAACGAAATTATTACGGCGCACACACACGCACTTGGTGCGCCCCCCTCGCTCAGACGCAGCCGGGATCTCGAGTTTGAAGCGCGCAGTCGCGGAGCGCCGTGCTGCACTTGATAGCACCGCATCGCGCTCTTGTCCCTTGTTCGTGCGTATTCAGACCGCGCGGATTGAGGGGCGGAGGGGGGCGCCGGCAAGGAACGACAGAAATGAATATTGCGCACGCGACATATGCACGCGGCCGCCGGCGTCGCAGATGCAATCAGCCGCGCGAAAGAGATGCTGCCTCTCTGGGCTCCTTTCTTTTTTTTTCCCCTCTCCTCCGAGTTCTGCGCCATCGATTGTGGCCGCATCAAAGATGCATGCACCGTAGCTCAGCTAGATGGGGCGTCCCTCTGTGGAGCGGTTCTCAAGGGCCGCGACCGTCTTCCTCTCACGCGGACGTGGCAGCCTGCCGTGCGTCCTTCCAGCTTGGCTTTGTTTTTCCTCTTTTCTTTTCAACGCAGTATACGTGGCACTGCTGCGAAGTAACAAACGAGACGGAGTTTGAGGAGCGGGCCCGCCGTCTTGCAAGCGGCGGCGGAAAAGCGCTTCTTCGGAAAATGTCCATACATTTATGCATGGCCGAGAGAGCGCACTGCAAGAAAAGACAGCCGCTCTATAGATGGGAAATGACCGCGGGGGGAGTTTCAATCGGCCAGAGCTTCCGGCGACGCTCGGTTGCGCAATGTGCGCGCGGAAGTACGCGAACTTGTTTGTGCGCACGTAGGCTCGTGTACGTGCTTTCCTGCGGATACTGTGTATGAGCTCTTGGCGTGCGCAGACGGAGGATTGTCTCATAAATTCGTGATGGGCGGCTCGCGGAAGCCTACGCGGTTGGCGCGTGGCTATATATTTATGATTTCACATTTCCATGCGCGTGTTTGTCCAGCCTAAAATCAAACCAGTTCAGATGATGAATAGCCGAGTCTATGTCTGTGATTTTTTTTTAAGAAAAGACATACACTCTCGTTTGACCCTCAAGCGCTCGCCAATACATTGACTTCTATTTTCTGCCGTACTTCACCGCGCGGTCGTGATCCTCGTAAAAGGTCGCTCAGTTATTGCGACTCCGTGAGCTGTCTGCTCATGCGCAGAAGCTGAGGCGATGGATGCTCCTCTGGGGTATTTTATTTTCTCTACTGTCGTCGGCCACTGAGGTCCTTGTCCATCGCATTCGCTCAGTGACTGTGGGCTTCAGCTCCTGAAAACAAGGTTACGCGTTCGATTCCTGGCCTCGGCGACAGCACTTGCGAAAAAAACAATTAGGTCATTCCAAGAACCCCATAAGATTCAAATTATCGTGGATCCTTCGAATATGGCGACCTTTAGTAGCCGAATTAGCGCTCTTAGACTTTAAAACCCACCAACCAATCACCGCGATCCGTATAACTGCACCTCCAGCTCAACATGCAAAACGAGTAATTGAGCATGTCGACCCGCGCACGCCCCTCTTGGTCATGTGAGCCGGAGGACAGCGTATCCGTGAACGCTCTTACAATACCAATAATCTTCTCATCCGGGGCATGAATTGCGGTAACAGGGAATTTCAGAAACGAAGGACATTAGCAAAGTTCGCGCACGCTATCGACTCTGCTCGTAGAAAAGGTAGCAAGCAGAGCCTGCGTTCTACGCATGCGCAATGGTGCTTGTCGCGCTTTTTGGCTACGCTAAGCCGCCCGCGTCCACCATTTCTAAAGCTCTCGAAAAAAAAAATCCGTTTAACTCGCTTACTTCTCACGAGCCTGTCTTGCCAAACGCAAAGAATGCGCTCACGCGGATCTCCACTGTACGACGCGCGCGCTTGTCTCAAGTAGAAAACGAGAAGAGGTACGCGCTCGAGCTTCAGTCGAAAGCAAACGCGCGCATTCGCCATGGCACCATGTCGAGCTATGTTTTCTTTCATTCGCTTGTTTTGTTTGTCATAATTATTCATTACGGTTTCTCAATCATGCTTTCCTGGACACAGTGAACGCGAAATAAAGCGCAGTTGCCAAGGAAAACACGTGGTATTCTTTTCCACGACCGCTATGTAGAGGCTCCACCTTCGAAGAAAATGTGTAATTGTAAATCAATTATCAACCTTGCATTTGAATACGCGCATACATTTTTTTTACATTTTTTTCGATGCTTTACGCAAAGCAAGTATTGTACTAATTTCTACAATAAAGCCATAAGGATGATAAGGATGGTAAGAACCGATGCATTGAAGCGTAATGCCGTTCTTGCGAGGGACTCCCCCCGAACGTTGTCGAGTGTTCGACGAAAATTCCGTCTGGCCAGCCAGTACCGTTTATATTAGTGCTACAGCGGCGAATCGCATTTCCCAGCTCATTGTGGTAGTGCGACGTGTCAGCGTTATGTGACACACAGTGCCGCGCGGTCGGCGCTTGCAGCACTTGCGACGCCTTATGTCACCTGTCTGACGTAGTAGAAGCAGACCGAGTTCGCGTTGCCCTTCTTCAGTGAGCGTGCGTCGGCTACGGGCAGCCGTCTCGCGGCTGCCGCCTTGATGCGATGCCGCAGTCTGTTTATAATACGACTTATCCATTTCGTCTGAGAAAGATTCCTGTTGGGCTAGTTTGTGTTCTGGATTAGCATTCATGTTCCTGGCGTCACAAAAAAAAAAAGAAAAGGAAAAAATCGAACTGACTGTTTCTCTATACCCATCAACCCTCGCGTGGTGAATTAAGCCGGCGCACCTTCCGGTAGCCCATTGTCGCCTATAAGGATGCTGCGCGTCACCGTCTGGGCCAAATAAACGCTGGGTGTGTGACGAAACGTCAATGTTTGCTCTTGTTGTTTTTTTTTTTATTTGGCGAGTACCGCATTTCGTGTTCCTTTCAGCACGACACGTCAAGAATAGAACAGTTGTTTGCTTTCCAGCGACTGTTCGGATATTGTGCGGCCGTATAGGACGCTCCGCTCGACGCGCCTGTCGAAGAAAACATAGGGCGGGCGCCTGGAGTGACGCCACCTCGGCTTGCCAGAGTTCACCAGCCCCGTCGTAGCGCGCGCGTGGTGACGCTTCATTCTGGCGCTGGTCCCAAACAGCGTGCCAAAGCTGTGTCGCTTAGCCCCTGGTAGCATAGCATGTGGAACTGGGCCCCAGCTGGGAACGGTGACGGCCCGTAAACAAGCCAGACTGCGCAGTCTTGTGACGCACTGCCTCACGCACTGCTGTTATCTTTCGGGCGCTGTCGTAGGCATTTTTCTTCTTCTCGCTACCAGGTGCCGCATCGCATCATTTCTTCCTTCTTCTCCTTCTTGTCACGTGATGCCTACGTCCAGAGCGCGACCCAAACATTGTTTTCACGATATCTCGACTAGCTAGTGGTACGTCCAGTACAAACGTTTATACGGTTAGCTTTCAAGGGAAAATGACGGGAACAGCGCAGCAACAATATCAAACATCGAAGCAAATAAAACTGTTTTACGAGATGAACTAACAATCCCCGAAGAATGAGTGCTAATAAATGTTATTGTTCGACATGCTCCAGAAGCAGCTTGATTAGAATTGTAAGAGTGCAATTTACGTGTTAGCCTTAAGTGTTTCGGTAATTTTACTTCAATTGGCAACTCACTTAAAAACTTTCGCGTCACAAAATGGGATGAATCGCTCAGCATCTCCTTTTTTTTATTATTATTATTTTTTTTTACAGTTAGACACTTGCCTAGTTTTACTAACGGAGAAAGGATGGCGGAGAGTTAGTGTTTATTAAGTTGTTTCTTGCGAGCTCCAGACGCCGTGGACTAAGCAGCACTTTACTCGTTATGGGCACGAAATTGACTTATTCGACCAGGGCTCGCTATCGTATACATGTATACCAAACTCGACTGGCACTTCTGGCCGCCCGATGGTCGCCTCCGTTTCCCAATAAAGCACGCGCGCTTGGAAAGCGGTGTGGGTTACGAAAACTTCGCTTGGCATTCCTCACGCGAGCGCTTCGAATTCGCCTGTTTTCAACCAGACAAAACTGAGCCCCTCAATCGAACTTGGCTCACGCCGCCGCTTTTGACCTTCTGCAGCTGCCGCAGCGCTTATTCGCACCTGACGCCTCTCGTTGTTTGCGGAAATTGAATAGGCGCTTACGTCCCCGGGCAGAGACAACGTTCTTTCATCGCCATTCTTTACAGTGAACGACATTAAAAGCAGGGGCCGGATGCCAGTGACGCGTGCACGTCGCTCATGAAATCGTACGCGCGGCGCGTCCTCGGCAATTTCGCGACTCGATTCGCCTATATTCCTCTTTTCCTCCTCCTCCTCCTTCTTCTTTTTCTGTGGTGAATGGACGTGTGGCTCATATACCAGTACCACCGGCCCACCCGTGGTTTCCGGGAGGCAGCGTCCCTAAATTGATTTTCTGTGCTGCCAGATATCCCCGCGGCTGTCTCCGAAGCCGGAACCGCTATTTTCCTGCAGCCGTCTTTGGCTTTCCTGCACGCACACCCTATTTCGGGGCGCTTCCCGCGCGACCGCCTTCCCCAATAACAGCGGTGGTTTGTGCTGCTGCTGCGTCGGCGCTCGGACCACGTGACTTCGGGGGACTGCACACAATACTCCGTTTCAGACATCAGGTGCAACGCTGTAGATCGGTCACGAAAGTTGATCACTCCGTCAATGCTTCGCTGCGCGGCGTTCGCTCGCGCGAGCTTGCACGTGCGGCTACCCGCGACAGGCTGCAAATAACAAAACCCGGAAAGAACGACAACAAAAATTCTAAATGAACTAAAACAACGCATTACCATACCGCAGTATGTATGTTACTGAGGATTAAAACTTGTTTCATTCAAAATTGAGCCTATATAAAATACGGTTGCGCACGATTGCGGCCAAAAAAACATCGAACTAAATCCAAGTGCGAGCTGCAAAAAGCCTGTCTATCCTCCACACCGTTGCACCTGATGTCAGAAACGGAGTATATGCGCTCTTCGAAGACGGCTCTTTTCTTTCTTTCTTTTTTTTTTTTTTCGCAAGCAGTCTTTCTGGGGAAGCTCAAGTTTTGCGCGTGCGCTCTCGCATGGACTTTTTGCTTCCACGATCTTGAAGTGCACAAAGAGGGCGCGCGCGCCGGCGCCTCACGGAGCCTTGTGGGGTCACGTGTACACAGCCATTCTACGTGCCCTCCCCCCTCCCTTCTTACTTCCCCCCACCCCCTACCCATTTCCTTGCTTACCCCGCTTTCGGCTAGCCCCCCATTTCATTTCCGACCATCGCGCTGCTCACATCCCCCCTTTTCATCCTTTTGCCTCCATGGTCTCCGCGCCACCCCGGCGCGCCGTCCAGTCGGCGACCGCATTGTGTGCCCTCGAAGCGACGCGGCGCCAAGAACGCCGAGAACGTTATTTAAGCGGAAAAGAAAGAAAGAAAAACGAAAGAAAGAAGAAAAATGACGCGTTCAGCGACGCAAGAACGTTCCGGCAGTGAGCCGTTAAGTTCACAGGGCCAGTGTCGCGGCCGCCCAACCGGCGCTGTCTGCCCATGGCTCTGCCGAGCGTGGGGCAAACTCGCTACTCGCCAACTCCAGCTCCGACTCTCCGGTCGACTGAAGCGAACGCGGACACTGAGCCGCGGCAAAAAGCCCATTTACGCGCCGAGGGAGCATTAATACGCCGGCCGCACCGCGCATCCCGACGCGTTCCAGTAAACCGACACCAGTGGATTCTATGATTCGCGGTCGGTTACTATAGTATATCGACCTAACGCCGTTCGGCTGATCAGTATGTGTACCATCTTTATTCAAACATTTCTAAACCACTAGCTCGTGGTGTTTAATAGGCAGAAATTGTTTATCCGTCGAGCGCATCTATACTTGCGCATTTAATGGCAATTTGGGAACGGAAATGCTAATAAAATAAAGCTCGCTGTGTCATATCATTCCTTGTTTTTGCTTGCATACACAGCGATCTCGCTGACGACTCAGTGTTGCGCACAGCACTTCACATGTGATTCTCACTGTTGTAACATTGCCGATGTGTAACGTCCGTTTCCATTTCGTCACTGCTGCGGCCACTGCGCTTATATTGAAGTCATCCTTAGTGCAGCATTATGACCGATCGCTATACAGATGCATGTAGAAACCGCCCGGCACGCTCGCATTGTGCGCGATGGTGGTGGTCTTATATACCGGGTGTTTGAGCGAACACTTTCAAAAAATTGTAAAGGTTGCCTGCGGCAGATAGCACAATTGTAGTTCATGGGCTGCAGTCTACTGGAAGAGGCGGACATTACTCGCTCAAAAAATTGAAATTCATAATCGACTAATTAATAAAAAAATCACTAATTAGTTTTAACTAATTACCGTATGGCCCATATTGCAATTTACAAATTCTAGCCGTGGAGTTCGCAAGGTGGATCTAGATGGAATGAATTCTCAGGATGACACCAGTATCTCAGATATTAATTCCCGAACTTTGCGGACAAATGCATTGGCGTTCGAGTTGATTTTGTGCTTCAATGCATAAAACGGCTTTGTGTTAAGAAATTTCAATTTAACTGGAACGCCAATGCATTTGTCCGCAAAGTTTGGGAATTAATATCTCGAAACTGGTGTCATCCTGAGAATTCGTTCCAAGTGGATCCGCCTTGCTAACTTCACGGCTAGAATTTATAAATTACTATATGGGCACTGAGGTAACTAATTAAAAACTTAATTATTGATTTTTTATTAATTAGTCGATGATGCATTTCAATTTTTTTGTGTGAGTAATGTCCGCTTCTTCGAGTAGACCAGCCCATGAACTAAAATTGTGCTATCTGCCACGGGCAACCTATAAAATTTTTTGAAGTGTTCGTTGAAACACCCTGCATACCGCTATACGTATTCTGCTTCACTTGCATAGAAATAATAACGCGACCCGCTCCACAAACGCAGAAAAATAGGTGCTCGTCGCTATACGAGAGAAAAATGAGAAGTACCGCTCGCGAGAAACTCCAAAAATAAATTGGTTCGAACGAGAGCCGGCGATGAAACTTTTTCTCCAAGTTCTGCCACATAGCTAAACAGAAGGAAAAGGCCCACGCCTGAATTAATTTTTTGCCTGCTTATTATTTTCTCATTTGTGCGCCTGCTATTTGATTCCTCTGTTTCCTTTTACAAATCGGAGCGACGGCCTGCTTTAGGTTCGTTATAACGAGCTGGCTCCGGCAGTGAAGTGAAACTGATTCCACCGTCTTCTTGTTATGGTTACTTCTTTTGAGGATGTATTCTGTTCCTCTGTTTTTGCTACAGTTGCTGCTGGTGCTGCTAATAATGCTGTCTTATGTGTTATTTAACGTCATTCGCGCGCCAGCTACAATAATTCCTTCTGAGATAATGTACGCAAACAAGGGCGCGAAGGTTCTCAGGGAGCCGTTGTTTGTGACTAACAGCGTCCCTTTCGATGTTCTTAAAGACTGGAAAGGCGTTTGTTTTACCGCTTTGTATGGCTTCTATTTCTTTCTTTTTTTGTTCTTTTCCTAGAAGATAATTCGCTGTTGCCGGAGAGCAAGCAAAACAATCTCAAAAGGTGTGGCCAACTCATGGGTAAGAGGTGTTTGCCCGCAAGCGGTGTTGCCGCTTCTCTGTGCATTTTCCTCTGTAATTTTCGTTAGCGCTTGATTTCCGTCAAAAACTGAATACTTTGTATCTCGGAATGGATTTCATCAATGCCTTACGCGTTTGTCCATGTACCACGCTCCTACACGAGCGATGTTTTAATGCAAATAGCATTCTTGTTATTGTTACACCAGTTTTATTTCCGGCTGTACAGGGTGTCCCAACTATCGTGCACCCCAAGATTTAAAAATATGCAAATGCCACGTAGCTGGACAGAACCAAAGTGATGTTGTTTGCCGTCGCTTGGAGATACTCGGATTATATTTTGCATTACGCCTAATGACATAAGCAGTCTTAATTAATTATTCAACTGGTCAAATATTATAATTAGAGGAAAAGTCTCAATGAGAAAATTGTAGAGCAACACGAAAAACTCCCGCTACAGCTTTCTGTTGCTCAATACGTGCTACATAAATTAATGTTCTTTCCCAGCGTGAAAGAAGCCCGCGAATACACGCAAAATTGGCGCGCGACTGGCCGCTCGATGCACTTTGCGTGTATTCGCCGGGCTTCTTTCACGCTGGGAAAAAAAAAACAATATTATGTAGCACGTATTGAGCAACAGAAAGCTGTAGCGGGAGTTATTCATGTTGCTCTGAAATTTTCTCATTGAGACTTTTCATCTAATTATAATATTTGACCAGTTGAATAATTAATTAAGACTGCTTATGCCATTAGGCGGAATGCAAAACATAATCTGAGTATCTCCAAGCGATAGCAAACAACATTACCTTTGTTCTGTCTAGCTACGTGACATTTGCATTGTTTTAAATCTTGGTGCACGATAGTTGGGACACCATGTATGTCTAACCGCTTTCATGGACCGATCCAGAAGATAGTGCGGTATAAAAATGTGCGCTTAACCTCGGTCACGATGCTCGTCAATTAATTTCATTTTTTTTTTCGAGTTCATTTTCTGTCTCATAAAATGACGTTCGCATACTTGGATAGTCATCGTAGATGAGTCCTGACCAAACATTTTTATGCCTCGCGTGCTAGTGGCTTTCAGGCACGAACATAACGAACTGCAAGTATACATGCGATTGCATGATTCTTTCTCTTATTCGTCGAGCGTTACAGGCATGTTGAACGTCAGGACCAACGTTCGACGCGACGTCGTGTGCGCAAAACGTGCCGATGCAGCGTGTCGCAAACAGATGCCGAAACGAGGCAGCTCGACTGGGCGATGAACAAAAGGAGTGTACGAGTTATTGGAACCAAGGAAAGCTCTAAACAGCTGTTAGTGTTTTAGGCAGCGAGAAAATGGCTTTCAGTTTTCAACACCGCCATCTGTTACGAACTTTCATGGCTTTCCACACGTCCGTGCCAGAAAACTCTCGCGTGCAGCGCTCTTATATAGCTATAAGATGCCATGTTTGCAAACAAAGCTATAGGGCTAGCGAAACGAGCAGACGAGTACCTTGACGCTGTTCTTTGTCTTCGGTGTTCACCTCTTTGAACAGTAATACGCTGCCTCATCTTCTTGGTGTCACGTTCTACAGCTTCAGGAGTGTGCTGAACATAGGGGATCGAACAGCGCCTCATTTCTCGAACATATTTTGCGCTGTTCGATTTCCTTCTCTGCAGCTGGTCTATGTGATACCCCAGATTTAACTTACTAAGGCGAAAAGACAAGATCAGTTTACGATCGTCCCACAGCAATTGACTCTGTATCAGATATGCGGCACCCTATAGCTGTGTTCATGTACGCGCAGATAGCTCTCCATCGGCACTTCTTGTCCGTCAGTAAAATATAAAACAGGCTATTGCACTATCCTGTGATGTGTTATCAATGAAAGCCGAACTGTTCGCTGTTCTGTATGCAGTTCAGTTTCTAGGAATGGTTGAAAAATGTTCTGAAGTGGCTCATTTGCCCTTACCAACTTAAATGCCAAATTGAGACATAATCCTGGAGACATAGTCTAAGTGTGCTAGACGTTGATAGAAATTGCTTTTGCCAGTGAAGCCCAGCAAACTGTCGTCTTTTTTCAGAGAATGCCGGTACAATGCAACATTCCCGGAAACTGTGCAGCTGATTCAGCAGCGCGGAAGGCGCGTCTGAAAAATCTGGCCACCGGACTTCCTATAACGCGACCTAAAATACCTATAGTGAGCATGGTTCGATAGAGGTGCTAAACTGCTGATGTTGATTACGCTGAATTTTATATACCGACAGAGCTTAACAGACAGTCTGCAAACAGTTATTCACCACTTCCGGCTAGGTTGTCTTTGCACGAAACAGTTTCTATCTACATCGCATTTGACCCTGCTGGAAACCCTCACGGCGAAATGCGGCAACACATATAAGCGCTACATCTTTTAGTATGCTGCAAACACCATGAACCAAGACGCTGATTGGTATCGAAAATAATGAGGCTTGATCACAGGCATATTTGGACAGCGAAGCTGTCGCTCTCTTTGCCAAGAAATGGTCTTAAAACGCGCATTTATTGGTCGAAGTGTGTTTTTGAAGGCCAGTTTCAATGCCTACACAGATATTACGGTAGATATAAGTGAATGTAACGTGTTGTCAGGGCAGGATTTTTTTTTTTTTAAGCAGTGACATTGTATGTCTTTCTTTTTTTTCTTTTTTTATCTCTCTCTATCTCTGTTGTGACATTCTGCGTTTATGCCGTTTTCTGTTCTTGTTTTTGTTTTGTTTTTCCTTTCGTCATTGTCTACGACTTCTCTGGAATTTGTCATTTCTTTTTGGTGCAC
This sequence comes from Dermacentor silvarum, assembly GCF_013339745.2. Taxonomy (NCBI): domain Eukaryota; kingdom Metazoa; phylum Arthropoda; class Arachnida; order Ixodida; family Ixodidae; genus Dermacentor; species Dermacentor silvarum. The sequence continues at coordinate 109,085,031 of NC_051154.1, read as the reverse complement.
TAGCTCTTATTTATTTTTGCGAACGTCTGTGAATATATATATATTTAAAAAATTTTTGCTTTTCCTTGTGACAAGGAGTATTCGGCACCATACTTATATGTTTCTCAATGACCATACCCTGATGGTGATATCATTTTATAAAATCGCGTCAAATAAATATAATATAGCGAGCAGCATCAATTCGAACAAGTGTTCTTCGTCAACATCGTTTTCGTCAAATTGACTCTCGGCGCGCTTCCTTTTTCTGAAAGGAAGGACTTCTGAAAGGCACATTGAATTTCAAATTAAATAGAAGTCGTCGAGGTCCATCTGCGTGAATTATGCAACAACTAGGACGCTTGCCACAAATCTGTCCTGCAAGTCTGAACTGCAACCACCGTGGCTACTTGCGTCACAGAACTTGCTCGTTTGAAAACTTGAATCTCTCTTTTTTAAAGTAATATATAATGCAAATGTGTCCACTCAACCGAAAGCCTGCGGAAGCTCATCGGCACGTGTGGCTCGAAGGAAACGCAACAGATATTTAAGTCAACGTGAGAAACACACGCTCTGGCTAGCTATACCGCCGTTGCCGCCTCAGTCGCCCTTTCCATTTTTCTTTTATAATTGAACGTTTTCTCTGGTTGCAATGTGTTTTTGAGCGAACGTGACCACACGAGGTGCATGCTGGCCTCACGAGGAGTGGTTGCCCGTCTGAAATGGTGCACGCGTTCGAAATGACTGAAAACAAGCATCAGTGGTCGAACAAGGGATATGTGTCAGGCTAGCCAACGTTGCGGCCAGGGAAGTAGTCTTCGTCGGGGCCTCTTGTCTCCTTGCCGGAACGTTGGCTCCTGCCTGACGCAAATCCCTTGTTTGATCTCGCTGGATCACTTCAATCTTCATCTTCGTGCGAGCCTCTGTCTTGTTTGGAAATAGACAATCATGATGGGAGCGGCGTGTTCGCCTGTACCAAGCGTCGCCGACTAAACTGTCAAGAACAATCACAGTTCCCTAGACACCCTCAGCGCAAGAGGAAGACGTCGCGCAGTAGTGTTATAATGAATACACGTGGCAGTGGTTTCCCCTACCTGTCCATCGCCGCCACATCATGTGAAAAAAAATAAATGAAAAATGAACGCTCACTGAATGGAAGTAATATCCTTAATTTGTTCACGAGGAAAAGGCGGAGCTCGCTCCCCACCAGATGATCCAACGCGATTTCTCTCGGCTTATCTGAGCAGCAAAGCAGAAGAAAGCATTTTCGCATTTCACATCATCTGCTAAAGTTAATCTGCTCCTTCGTCGTCTCGGTAACTACCCTACATATGCAACCTAACGTCCGCAGCGTCTCTTGAAGGTCGCTGCCAGTCAAAGTACTCACCGAACCGGATTAGCACCGGACGAAGATTTCCTATACGCGCTCCAACTAATGCCATATATTCAAATCACTCCCTTCATTTTCTGTCTCTCTAAAGCAAGCTAATTTCGCGCACGTCAGTGAAACTCGAATAAGAGTAAAGTGGCCACCTTCGAGTTGCTTCAGACTGCGAACGGAACGCGGTCGTACTGAGTGTGCGCGCTCCGTCGAGTGTGGACAGCAGCCGCACTGCGCCGTGCCGCTCCAGTTGTTGGGCGCAGCGTCGCGCGACCAGCGGCCGGAGTGGGTACACACCCCCTTCCTTGCCAGCCGAACAGGGCCCGTTTCGCGGCCGGCTCCTCTCGCCGATCGTGTCGTGGCAATCTGCCAGAATGTTTCGCCAGCGTCCAAAGACCGTTAGACACGCTACGAGCACCGACTAAAGGATTCATCGCTGTCGTGCTTGTCTTTCTGCGCTTCGTGTTTCGGCCAGTGCATGAGGCCGCAGGGCGCTGACAGTGACGAAGTGTGCACGCGAGTCTGTCACGAGAACCGCGCACATTTATCGGGGGAGGGGGGACCGATGCGACCTCCTCTTCGCGCGGTCTGGTCGCCGAGAAAGCTGTGCCGCCCCCGAGGAGCGAGCCTTGGTTTCTCGCTGCCACTGCTCCGGTGGCTTAATGCGGCGCGCTGTACATTGCCTTTCCTTCTCTAATCTCTCCCCCCCCCCCCCCCTTATCACGCCATCTTGGCATGTTCCGGCGCCCGCGTTCCCGGAGAGGAGACACGAGACGCACCGTTTGCTCGAGCTGGGAAAATTAAGGCTGCAATGATTTATTTCCGAGCTGGCGGTTTCGGACAAGCCGTAAGACGACCAGCGATTAGTTTAGTTCTTTTCTCTCTCCTCTCTCTTTCTCTCTTTGTCATCCGGCGAATTCCGAGTAACTGCTGCTTGTCAACTCTGGTACTGAAGTTGATAGCGATAGCAGCAAGGTATTTGACAATTACACGAAGTAAGGTTCTTAATTAGTTTTATTGGTGGTATAAATTGCAGTAAACAGTCGCTTACTCATTCAGTCAACAAGCATGGTGTCACGCGCCGCACCGACAAACGTGAACAGGGGCGCGATCTTGTACGCGTTCCAAAATGTAACGGAGGCGTTCCGTTCCATCAAGCCGCACACGATTGGTCAATTTGAACGTCGCGGTTGAAATTGGCCAATCGTGTGCGGCTCGATGGAACGGAACGCCTCCGTTCCATTTTGGAACGCGTACAAGATCGCACCCCAGGTCTCACTAGCTGACCGCGAGCACACGCTGTCACAACGCTGGCGTGATAAAGAGCGCCAGCTTCTGGGAGCGAACGCTCTGCCGCTCGCATCTCCGTACTGGCTGTCCAGTACGCCCATGATAGGGCTAGGAGGCTTGACCTCCCGGTCCCAACATGGGACTAGCCAGGCAGGTGGCTACACCCTGCACAGGACCAGAATAAAGTTTTTCCATCCATCCGAAACTCAGATTAAGCTACACAACATCCAACACTAGGCGAGCGATCACTTTGCCCCCCCCCCCGCCCACTGTGCGCTATAGCACTTGAGCTTTACTTGGAACATCACGGCGACGACGTCGGCGAAAATTCGCCTGGAGTGTCACAATATTTGTTATCGCAATAAATATATGTCTAGCAGCAGCAATGGAGCGACATGCGTAATTAAGCCCCAAAAAGTGAGATCCGCGCGACTGTTCGCGCTTTGAGCAAGTGCGCCCGGGGCAGCAACATTGTAAGGAATTTTTTTTTAACGCGAGAGCATTAAGGGGCCCCCTTGTAGCAGAAAATCCGGTGTCGGCGTTGGGGGCGTTGCCCGGCCAAGAAAATCATCCTAAACCACCCCGACCGCGCAGTCCCTCCGTGTGGCGCAAGGCGTTAGGTAACAAAAATTGAATTTCTCAAAGTAATATCCGTCAGAAAATCGTAAAGTACGACTTAGCCAAAACCTGCAGACATGATAGCGTCGTATTGTAATTTGAATGTACGGGAAAACATAATTCTGTTACGAGGCAACTCAAACCCCTTTTCCAGCATTTCTATCATACAACAGCGGCGCGCCCGGGTAGGTTGCTTGCTAAAATACCAACCAGATGGCGCTCGCCTTCTCGGCAGGTCAAACTGGGATTTAGCCTGTCTAATACGTTTTGGACACGCGCGTGCCTCGTGGCAACAGCAAACAAATAATAAAGTAATAAAAAGTCCTAGGGCCTTCACATTTTGATATAAGACGGCTTATTTTCCACTTCATTGATGCCTTCAGTCAAGATTGAACGCCTTAACCAATACGAATTCAATCTCTCTCTCTCTCTCTCTTGTAAACGGGAGAAGCAGCACAGGCTTTGAAGAGGACACAGGGTTTGGGTAAAGGGCGACGCTGAATTCCTCCAAACTTTTCGTGTGTAGCATGAAATTCCATGGTTCTCTGGTGACATTTTCTTTAAACTATTTGGTGCGTGTCATGCTACACTGAGTCTCTTGGGACGCATGGAGCGAGAAGAATAACGGGATTCAGGGGGCTTGGTTTTTTGTTACCCTTTTGTTATAGGTCAGTTGCTCGCTCCTAAGCTCGCGTACTATGTTACGCCGGTAGTTAAAATGATGTTCTGTATCCGCTCCCATGGCCGTGAGCGGCGCTGGCAAACACTCCCATGGCTAATCTTGTACACATACACAAATGCTAAAGAAACTGGGAGGGAAGATGGCCACCGCGTTAACTTCATTGGTAAAGCACCGCATGCGTAATCCGGAATATGTGGGTAAGGCTTCCAACTGCGGCACTTTACCTTTTCGTCCAGTTTCATTTCCATTTTCCTGTGTATTTCTACGTTTTTAACTAAACGTAACAGATAATTTCCCCAGCGCTTTCTCTGCCTTCATTGTATGTTTTCTTCGTATGGGGACGTATTGAGCAGAGGACTGCCTCTGCCCGCGTGGCTGCAGCGAAGCTCCCTAAGCAGCGGCCGGTGAACTGCCGTGCGCTGACGTGTCGCTTTCTCTTGCGCAGGAGCTGGTGTCCTCGGCACCGGACAGTCGCAACTGGCGGGGCATCGGCATCGCGCTTCTGGTCATCGCTGGGGTCTGCGCCCTCATCGTCACCGCCGTCATTCTGCTCACTCCCGGTGACGACCTCGCTCCTTGCTCGCTTGCTTTCACGTGCCCTGTGTGTCGTGCCAACTGAAGCTTCACTTGAGTGTTCAGCGTGGACTTTCTTGGCAAGGGAGGAGACTAGCGCATAGCCGACCAGACTGACAGCCCCCTTTCAAAGGGCCGCGAGAGAAAGACAACTTTTTTTTTTTTTTTTTTTTGCTTGAGAGCCGCATATAGGAGTTGCAAAGAAAGGTTATTTCAAAGGGACGCATTAGAGGAATAGTTCCTTATATGGCCCGCATAGAACATGGGCGTTGCAGATTGTTATCGCCCGTGCCTTTGCACATATTTTGACTGCCTCTGCTTCTTCTTGCTGAGAAACTCCGACCTAATTACCCGTGACGTAATATTGCCCCAAGATCGTTGAATGTCCCAAAAGAAACTGATAGAATGCGCTGCGTAAGAGATCGTGAACAAAAGTTACTGTCTCAGCGGGTATACCCGACCGCCAGTGGCACATAGACCCTTAGAGGAGTTGCATGCCACGGTTGCCGCTTTTGCACCAGCGACTTTTAACAGGATATGTAGGCGCGCTGGCTGCTACGCGTTTCTTTTGTCAGTTTTTGTTTTAGTTGCACTTCCGAAGAATAGCAGAGGCTTCATTACTCTATCTCCCTACTTACATCGACATCATTTGGTTAGACCTCTGCTAAATTTAGCTAGCGTTCGCTGCCATCAAATCACCTCTTACATTCCGCCTGGTATTCCAAACAGTACAAGTCAGTGGGCACGGCGTCGGACTTGCGTGTGGTCTTGTGGGTCTTAGAAAACGCCTGTTCAGCGAGCGCCATTGTTTTTTTGTTTTTTTTTAAAAAAAAAGTGCGCTACGATGTGTAAGATCACTATCTGAGCTCATACGAGATAGACCGACGTTGGGCTAGCTTTTCCTCTAGATTTCCACTTGGCAGCAAATATGCCACCACAATTCAGAGGCAGAGTAGCAATTTGCTTACAACGTGGCGTTTTTACTGCGCCATCGATGGACAGAGACCACTGCTCGAAGGGTTACTTAAGATTACAGAGCTTTTAGGACGGACGGCTAACCCAGCGTATAGACATGCAGTTTTAGTTATTTTTAGTTATGTCACTACTACGCGTTGTGTTTTCCAATAAAAAAAAACACAACAGCATTTAGACTGAATCTCGCAACGCTACACTCTAGTGTTAACGTGTGACAGTAACTTAAGGTGTACGTAGGGTCTTCTCATCTACGTAGTGGTACAGTTTTCTTTATTCTCTGATCTCGCTTAAAACGCGAGCACGGATACCACATAACTCATTGCCTTTGGCACTTTGCTGCGCGGTTCTTCATTGCAGGATCTACATGGAAGATCCTGTCTGCGAGGTCACGTAAGGCCTTAACAGTGAGAGGAAGGCCTATTGTTGGCCTTTCAGAGCTAGCAGGTACCATGTTTGTCAGAAATGGCGCCCTCCTTCATAAACTAAAAGAAATTAAAAGGCTGAGTGTGTAATGGTCTCTGAAGTTTACCCATAACGTTTTATTCTCAGGCCTACCCTCTGGTGCAGCTCCTTAAGGGCCCGTGGTGGCTAGAGGGACCGTTTATAAATGTGCCAATCTAGCTTTCTCGAAATTAACGATTCCCTTAAATATGACGACCAGCACACTGTTAAAATGGTGATTAGTGGGCAGCTGCTGCATTACTCTTGCTTTCGTGCGTTAGATATTATGATAAGGAAGTCATGAAAGCAATAGCAACGCCCTATAGCCGCACAATTATAATGGGGGGCCGAATTCCCGCAGCTTTTCCTTCGCAAGGGGTGTTTGTCATTGGTCGACCGCCTTTGCTAATAGTACGTCCAACATCATGATTTGCTGGCGTCTGCTCTTACGAACATTTTTTTAGCGTAAGAACTTTCTTGTGAGTACCGGTCCAGTAGTTTGCGAATTCGTCAGCTGCCATGTTTTGGGCATGTAAACTGCGAGAAAGACAGCTTGGCACTTTTATAAAGGCTTCATTAATACCTGCAACTCTTACTAGTCCCGCGATTGTTTTGCTCTGAATTTCCTTTTGTCCATTACCAACAGGAAAGTACAGCCGCCGCGAGGCACGTCAGACTTGATTCTCTTAGAATATATGGCTGGACGTTCACCGGCTCACATCGCCAAACAAGCTGGCAGCACTCCCATTTTTCTGGCCATATGGGACTGATTGCCAAGCTGTGTTTTTGACATTCACTTTTAGTGGCGTGTCCTGACGGCGCCAGTATGGCTGTGCAATTTCGCCTTGTTCACATCTACCTGTATATACCTAAATTAGCAGTGTGTTTTCTTACGAGGTCACTACGCTCCCTGCCTGGTTGTCTCAACGCGTCTAGTGTTTGTTTTCGTTCAAAAACAGCGCACGCTCTTTATTGGGACATTTTGTGTTTACAAGCCAGCCTTTATGCCTCCTATTATGTGCAACTTGTTTTTGTTCAGACAGGCTGCCGGGATGAGAACAAAGCGTTGGTGCAGACAGTCACTCGGTTGAAACTGCGACTCATTTGTCGTAGCGCTCGTTTTATGCATAATTCAATAATTTCATACTTGCAATAAACCTTTTTCATAAACTGCAATATCGCAAAATAATTTTCATATAGCTCCTCGTGGCGTGCATCTTCGCACTTCCTGAACTGGAATCAGTTCGAGCATTTTTATATGTGCGGTATGTGATGCAGTGCACAAAGCTGCTTGGTATGAAGCAATTGTATCGAGTGTTGAACAATTAACTGTCGTTTTAATGATGAGCAGTGCCGCTATATCTTGGGCATCCACCAGAGAAATAAAGCCGACTTAACAGTTTTGAAAAAAAAATCTGTTGGTTTTGCCTAACACCAAATTACTGCGTTTGTTTAGGCTGGTTTGTCATGTAAATCGAGGTTGAAGATGCGCATATTGTTTCCTAAATGTGACCCATTATCTAACATTTGGTCCTTCGTGACAAAAAAAAAACATGATTAATTTTCGCGCATAATATTTTTATGCTCATCGATAATTCAGATGTGATTCTGTTGAGATATAATGTCGGAATTTGCTCTGAGAAAATAACCTCGACGCCTGGATACCACGATTGATTGCACGCAATGCAGTTTTGTGATCGATTAAATTATTACTAGCCCCAGGCAGTTAAAAGAGGAGAGCCAATTTAAGTTTGCAGTTTAAGTAACCTCCACATGAGCTTATTATAACTTCGTTCCCAAGAAACTGAACTTTAACTTTAAAGTTACAATATTACGACACAGGTGAATATCACGGCACTTCTGTGGCTTTACGGGATCCTGAGGCATACAGCGGAGGCATTGAGGAGTATAGCATCATAAGCGTGACAGATACAAAGAAATGGGCATCACGTGAACCACGCAATTTCCAACGTGTTGTGTCGGCGTGGTTTAAAGTGGCAGTGCTCTCGGAAGAAAACTAATAAGCGTTTGTCAAGAGAAGCAAGGGTAATGGCGTAGTCGTGCGAGCTGTATCTGTAAACATCATCAAAAAAAAAAAAAGAATGCAGTACAGAAAAGACAACGTCTCTAAGAAAGTAGCACGCGCAGATAGACTGTTGCGGCGCACAAACAGTTAGTTGTGTCGGCTTTGTTGAACTTCCGCCGACTTTAAACCCGAAAAAAAAAAGGCTGCGCAAGGAACTAAAACTGACATATTCAAATGTGCTCTAAGAACCTTGTTTTCACATAGTGGCATTAAAGTTACCCATTAGAAAGTTTGAGAGGAGGATTCGTCAGGTGGCTGCTAATAATATACAGCTTGTTGCATACCGCTGAGAAGACTTAGGTTTCATTAGGAAACTTGCTGCATGTTAACTGGGACACCTTGCCTATCAACCTATAAAACGGATGTCCAGCGCTCTTAGCTTTCTAGAAAATGCACTAGCGTTATACCGATAGTTCTCGGTTCTATGTTTCTGGGAGTGAATCTGTTCCGTCGTTAATTTCCCAACTTGGTGCTGTTAGCAGAGCTATGTAGCACGCTTGTGGCCGAGCTATTAAATGACTGTGCTTGTGGTAAACATTTCCGAGCGATCCCATAAAATTTTATTATTCGCTTAGCTCAAACGCAATTTCTATTCTTAGAGGGCGCTGAGAGGAATGTTCATTTGGGGGTTTTACTGTAGCGCTAGTGTATCGCCCCAATAGGAGCTCGAACTGGCTGCATGGAATAATATTCGAGACAAATGTCAATGAAAACGGTGAAACCGGCGCCCAGTGAAAAAAAAAAAAAAAGCAAATTACGTTCTCCAAATGGGTACTGTTGACACGCAAAAATTTAAGAAGAGAAAAAGATCCGGGTGAAAACACTTCCGGCATATATAGACTGTCGCCGCCATTCTAAGTGAGTGGCGCGTTTCTTCAGGGTTCGTTCTCTCGCAACGAAGCTGCACCTGCCCGCGTGACATGACAGTCGTCGTGAGTGGCTTTGGCGTTTCTTTCAGGAGACAAGGGACCCCGCGTGAAGCAGGCCAGGATATCGCTCGAAGAGGTGCTCCATGGCACGTTCAACCCGCGCAAATTCAACGGCTCCTGGGTCTCGGGTGAGTATAGAGCTTCTTCGCGTCCTATATGATCGAAAAGATCGGGGCAAAGCGACGAAAAAAAAAAGAAAGAAACGACGTGGCGGTCTGCGTGCCCCGCCATCCCCTCTCCATGAGCGGTGTCCCCTCTTCGTGCCCGAGCAGAAGAGAGCGTCAATCGCTCCGGCGCCAGTTCGCGCAGATTGCCCGTACGTGACGCGCCAAACGCGGCTCCGGTAAAGTCCCTATATATAGGGACTTTAGGCTCCGGCAGCGCCGCAGTAGTCTTCGCGTGATTTCCTACGTGCGCTGCGAATGCGAGGCGTGCGATGCATCCCTTTCTGCTCTACTGTGGGAACACGGCGCGCTAGAAAGGCACCTTACCGAGACAGAGCTTGCGCTGGTGCAAATGTGCTCCAAGCTGGCCCCTTCGCTGTGCCCTCCGATGTGATTATGACGGTGATGATGATAATAATAATATAGGAATGACAACACCCGCCGTGGTTGCTTAGTGGCTAAGGCGTTGCGGCTGCTAAGCACGAGGTCGCGGAATCGAATCCCGGCCGCGGCGGCCGCATTTCGATGGGGCGCGAAATGCAAGAAACGCCCGTGTATACCCTGCGCTGAGTGCACGTTGGGGAAACCTGGGTGGTCAAAATAATCCGCAGTCCCCCCCTACGGCGTGCCTCATAATAAAATAGTGGTTTTGGCACGTATATAATTCCCTATAAAAAGAAGAAGAAAGAAAGAAAAAAAAATATAAGAAGACGCCCGCCGCGATGTTTCAGCGGATTGAAAGAAGAAAATTGTCATTCACCTGAGTGTATAGCAGGAAGTTACAAAGGAAACTCATACGGGTTTCTCGGAATGAAAGCTTCACAGTTGAAGAATGATTCTTCCTGGCGGTCCGGGTACATTGAGAATCGCATTTGACTGCGCAAGCGGGGATTTGTGCGTTCTCCACGTGGGAAAAAATTTGTGTTCAGCCGCACACGAAGCTTTCTCAAATTTTGCTACAGATACAAATCAAAATCCGTATTTTAATAGAGCAAGAAGAAAAGAAATATTTGTGCACGGAGGTCGACTGACAGTGCACAGGGAGGTTGTCGCTACAGCACTGCTAAGGTGAAAATATCGTTAAATAATCACCCTGTGTTGGCCCAGCACAGCAAGTTCTGTTTTTTTCCGCGTAGACGTTAGGCTAAATCAGAATCTATTAGGCCATTCAGTCAGAAGAGGCTGAATACTTCGCAATTTATATAATGTCTCGAGACTGCATTCTTGTCCTGTCGTGACTATATATACAAAAGACGACGTCGTGCATCGCCTTGCGGCTCCCATTAAAGCACTCCGCTCACCCGAGTTTGTAAGGGAGCAGACATCTAATGAGTGTCGGAAAAGCAGAACCGTATGCAAATTGATCACTTTAAGAGCGCCCTAGATTTCGTATCGACTAACTTGTGTCCCAGCACTTGTGTTCCTGAAACTCCCCGCTAAACGTTCGGCTGAACCTCCGCACTTCCTGCCGATGTCCTACAGTGGAGCCCTCGTGGAAAAAACGCGGCGCTGTTATTCACTGCAGCTCACTGCCGCGGTGCAGGAGCTGAGCGGTTATAGATTTTGTGTCGGGAATGTGGCGCTCTCGAGAAAGTCGCTGTTCGTTGTTTCCATGCCTTCTTTCTTGCCTGTCAGGAGCAGGGCCTTGGAGTGGTGCGTCATTTTTCACAAACACGACGAAAATGAGAAATTTAAAAGAAACATTGAACACAACCTTTCTCTTATTTTTTTTTTTTCGAGGGAAAGTTGTCGGCGCACATCTAGCATATATATGTACTCATTTCATACTTCTTTTTCTTCTGATATTTTTCTTTCTAGTACGCTTGGCAGTCTAAAACAGCCAGCCGCAGATAAGGGAGCGCGAACCTCTGCTCCGTGAAATCTTTATGGCCAGTGTTGTTCCTGGTTCTTTTTTGAGGTCACCAAAGTGTTTCAGTATTGTCCTGCTCGTTTCTCGTCTGCTTGTGGCGAGCACATGTTGCCTTGGTGGCACCATTGCCAAAATGAAAGTTTTTTTTGTCTTTTTTTTTCTGAAGTGGTCATGACAATGCCTGTGGAGGACAGCAAAAAGAAAAACGTACCTCTTTCTTTCTGTTGTGAAACAGTCCGTTTCTTTTTTTTTTTTTTTTTTTTTTGCTGTTTCGAAATTAAGTTGCTGTCTCAGCATTTATTTATTTATTTATTTATTTATTTATTTATTTATTTATTTATTTATTTATTTATTTATTTATTTATTTGTTTGTTTGTTTGTTTGTTTGTTTGTTTGTTTGTTTGTTTGTTTGTTTGTTTGTTTGTTTGTTTGTTTGTTTGTTTGTTTGTTTGTTTGTTTAATCAGTCACACCACTCTAGAAAAAATGGTAGAAACACCGTACACAATTGTAGGAACCCAGCACGCACCATTCAGCCTGCCATGAATACATGCCTCCTTATTCCATAGAATTCCAGACCCCCGATGTTTGAGTCGTCCCGGCAACGAGAATACTCACCGAATTTAGCGCTCAGAGGCGACGCCACGCAGTTTACCAAACACCACCACGAGCGCATATTTCACCAGAGTGCATTCTTTTAAGCCTCGCCGGCGCTTCCGCGGCGTCGCGAGCAATAACGGCTCGCATTCAGAGGCATAACAAACTGCCGGCGCAGGCGCTTGCCGCGAGCATTTCTAAGCGTGCGCTGGCACGCGTGCAGCCAACTGCGTCCGTCCACAGAACGCCGATAAGGCCCCCCGCGGGGCGCCGCGAAGCGCGAGTGGCCACACGTTATGCCTGCTTGCGCAAGGCTGTGCGTTTGTCGGAGATTAGCTGTCGCTGCGGGGGCTGTAATGAAGAACGACGAGAAAAGTATTTAACGATTCCGCGCAGCTGGCCTCTTTGGTACCGCAGATATGGCGTCAGCAGAGCGCGCTCTGCCCATCACATGCAAAGACTGTATGTCGTACAAGGCACGTATGCTTTCGGTGATTTTGCCAGAGTTGTAGGGAAGAGGCCGCGACAGCTATCCCATATCGCTGTGAATTATTTTTTTTTCACTCTCCTTCGCTCCGATGAGCTATTCTTATCTGAGCCACACCGCTGGCGCGAAAAGGCCTGCAGAATCTTTTAGTATCTGACACGAGCACGTTGGCGTTTCATAAAATCCGTAATCTCGAATGCATTGAGCGAACATTATTCTCACTCGCTCGCTTGTGGATGAAAAATATACATACGGTGCGAGTTCCTAGATTGGATGAAATAAGTGTACTATAGAGTAGGGCCAGCAGCGATTTTCGGCGTCGCTTCAGTGAGTGCATTTTGTTCGTCATAATTTTTTATCCCCTTTGGCGTTCGCATTGGAGATACTGTTTACGGCACGCCAATACTTTTCGACGTCTCTGGAAGCAATAAGGGTCGGAGGATTTCATTAGCATATCTTCGTGCAAAGTTTAATTTACGCCGGCGGAGGGTGCAGTAGGCGAGCACTCAGTAAGAGCATGATATAAAGAGGCTTGAACTTTTTTTTTTCTTCCTCCGGGGATAGTGCGCTATCTGCTGCTTCGGTATTCGTTTCTGTCTTCGCCTTCCAGGCGCAGTGCGAAATCTTGGCCGCTTTTGTTGTTTCAGCGCGGACGCGGGCTCTGGTAAGCGCAATCGGAAGCTTCGAGCTCGTCGGCAGTCTGTCGACTCTTTTGTCTGTTTTATTTCTTCTCTCGCTACGAGCGATGCGCTAAATGGAAATGAAATAGTCTGTTTAAGAAAGACAAAATCAGGAGAGCATCCCGAGCACACAGAAACAGCGCACGCGCCGCACAATATACGGTGGGAGCTCGCGATAATCTTTCATTTCGTTCGAGCTTCCAATCCCCTTTGTCTCGAGCGGATTTTTCTTTCTTTTGTCTCATCTCCACTCAATATCAGGCGCACTCTTCCAGTTGTCTTTGTTCTTGGCGTTCTTTTCTATTTGTCCCTCCCATCACCAGGCACGATGCATAAATGAAGAGCTGCGAGGTCAAAAGGGTGCTGAGGAGGCTTTGCGACGGGTGCTCGTTATATACTTCCCCTTGCACCCCCCAGTGGGGAGGCTTTATCCAATTCCGAGGCGACCCTTCTTGCTCAGGCGCGCCGTAATTGCTACTTACGCGGGAAGAAGTTGCGCGTGCGACTATATAGGCCGGCGCAAGGAGCGCGCGGCTTCCCGCCATGGGGTCGCGACGAGCTGCACGGAGTGATGTCCAAATTGCTTCCCCAAACTGCGGCATCGTACAAAAGTTGGCCTTCCCTTCAGGCTCGTTGTCATAGGCTCTGAGAGCCGGCTGGAAATGGCCGCCAATTAAAGTCTGGCTGTGAAGGTGCTTCATCGTTATTTTTTTTTTTATGTGCACATACACGAAGTGCTTTTCCATTGACATCTTCTGTTCTCAAGGCTGATTCTTTTTTTTTTCTTTAACGTTGAAAAACGATACATAAATTTAGATGAAACAAAATTAAAGACTTCAATTAGTCGGAGTTACTGATACACAGGTAGGGTATTGAGCTCTCTCTAGCTTGTTATGCCGGGAATAGCTACTAATTGCCGCTTTGCGACTTTATTGCTGCCTTTTTTTAGTGAACGATTTACGGTGGACGTCGTGTCCGAAACCAGCCAGCTACACTGAAGAAAGCGGGTCGCCATTTGTGCCGTTATGCCTGCGCCCCCCGCCGCCGGTTCTAGCCTCCCCCTTTCCGCACGCACGCACGCACGCGCACACGCACAAATTGCTATATATCGTCTGCATATTGCCGCGTAGAATCCGGTAGGATTTTCGTAATGAACGCAAATCGTGATAGAGTGCTCGCGGCGGCTACGCGTTCACGTTTTTCTTCTCGTTTTGAGGCCATTCACCACGGATTTCGAATGACGCGAATTGTTAATGGGGCAGCTTTCATGAGATAGATAGATAGATAGATAGATAGATAGATAGATAGATAGATAGATAGATAGATAGATAGATAGATAGATAGATAGATAGATAGATAGATAGATAGATAGATAGATAGATAGATAGATAGATAGATAGATAGATAGATAGATAGATAGATAGATAGATAGATAGATAGATAGATAGATAGATAGATAGATAGATAGATAGATAGATAGATAGATAGATAGATAGATAGATAGATAGATAGATAGATAGATAGATAGATAGATAGATAGATAGATAGATAGATTTTTCTGAAGGTGACTCCGAGCTCTGCCGAATTCTAGCTTTAATTACGAACCTGCGAAGAGGATCTCCTCTCTATAGCCACTCCACTGTTCACAATCAAGGGATACGACGCTACGTCACGACAAGATCAACGAAGCCCCGCATCATAGGCAGTAGCAGAGTCCTAATGGTGCCTTTTGAAGAGAACCAGTGCTGCGTTTGAGTATTTGCCCCGAGCAAACGTGCCAACTGATCAACATGCATTCAAATCAATTGTCACACTCACTTCATATTAAAATTGGTAGAGAAAGGTTGTAGATTAAAAGGTAGCAGGGGGAAGGTAACAACGTTTGGGCTACCGAACCAGAGCCTTGTTTAGCTGAATAGAAGAGGGTCCAAACATCCAAGTGGTCAAAATAATTTCATTGACTTTTACACAAATCACTCAAGTTTTTTTTTTTTTTTTTCTTTTTTTTTCTTTTTTTTTTACGTCGATTCTGTGGGCCGCTTTCAAGTCCAACGAATCGCCGCCTCTTTTTGTATTTACCTTACCTTGATTGGCTATAATGAGCCTGGTAGCCGTCCACCTGCCAATGATTCGGATCATATATGACAATGGCGTCTCACTGCGCTCGCCGATTGTGCCGAAGGGGCCTCGTGCTGACCCGTGGTCCTCTTCTCGGCAAACGAGCGTAGTGGGTCGGCAGAAGAATTTTCTCCGGTTGCTGCGCCTCTGCACGTGGCAGCACCTCGACGCATTCCGCGCTGCCCGTGGTGGTCCACGGGTGCCCGACGGCTATTTTCGGTTTCACCGACAGACAGAAAGCAGGCGCTGTACGGGTGTATAGGCCGCCGCCGCGCCAGCGCGGAGAGCAAGGGCACGTGGGAATAATTTATGGGCCGACAGAGGGGTTTGCACCTGCGTAGGGGGAGTAGCCAGGTTCGCGGAGGGCAGGTGCAAAGGAGATACAGGCCGCGTGTGACAGTGGTCGTGGCGCGGGCTGCGGGCCTGCCCGTTTATCACGTGGGATGCGCGCGCCGAGGTGACAGCGGCGCCTGAAGACCCCCGTGATATTTTGCGCAGACGGTGCCTCATTTCTGCGTGGCCGCGTTGCGCCTGTGTATGAAAGAACGCGCGGAGCTTCGAGTTGGTACCGCGAGGAAATATTTAAGATCCGTACGCCAAGGGGTCTGTGCCGTGTTTCTTAGGACGCCTCGCTGAGAAGACTGTATATGCAAGCCAGTGACCACATTTTGCTCGGGAGAGCGGCTCTTGATGTTCAAGTGTCCCGCTGTAGGACAAGCCACGACGACATCTCAGGAATCGGGGAATAGGAACGTTGCTGTAGTCACTAGAGAATAGAGGGCCGGGACTCTTAAGAGCCAAAATAGTGCCGCCATTTCTATTTCGCATCGATCGCACTTCGCTTATTGGGCCGACATGCAAAGAGAGAATGTCAATATCGTGGACTTGCGAAACCTTATTGAAGCTATAGCACGGTATGCAACACTATAAACTAGCGTTATCTGTTCATCAGAGAATGCATCTATTTATTGCAACTTAAGTTCCAAGTCACAGCCAGTGAAACGTGTGCGCGGTATCTGTGGCAAATACTTGGAAAATCTCCAACACGGTCCTATTGACTTTATACCTAAATTTAGCACTTTTCTTGTACAGGCGGTGTGCGGTGCCTGCTCATGCTGCATTAAGTCATGATCTTCAACTGGCCGTGAGGACGTTGAACCCTTAAACTTGGTGGAGCAAAACGAGTAAAACTGTGTCCCTTAAATATCTGCGGTTATGTTACTCAGGTTTCCTGAGTTCGTAAGTCTATATTGCATCATATTTTACCCTGTTTTTTTTTTCTTTTCTCCTCATTAAAACTTTCGTGCGCAGTTGTTGAGTCAGCAGCCTCTTTAGGAGAAACAAAAGGTTCTACCTCGGCATATTAAAACTGAGGCGAATCTATAGTCGATAGTGATTGTCGGCAATGTTTGCGTATACCTCGAGCGAAACCCTTTGCCGATTTTGCGGCCCGTATGAAATTTGAATTTCGATCCCGGACCGAGGGTTTGCGCTTGTGGTAACGTGAAAGCTCGCTCGATCATATTCCGGCTGGCTTCTCCTTTTCTGTGCATGCCGGCCTCTTTTTCTCGCCAGTGAAATCTCTCGGGCTCAATAAAACCTCTCTACAGAAGCCAGATTTCAAGAGGGAATGAAATAAAAATCGAAACATGAAATATAGGCTTGCGAAATGATTTTTTTTTCTTCTTCTCGCGCTCTTTCTCTCAGTAATGAGAGTTTTTGGCATTTGAAAGCAATGAATAGCTAGAAAGTTTCTCCGTGGAAGCTCGTCTGCGACAGTGCACCGAGGAAGATTCGAGTTCGAATGAATATTCCTCGAATACCCGCAATATGTGCGAAAGGATTCTGTATCGGCTCGCTACATCTTGCGAAATGCGTCATTCTGCGCTCTCTCCACCGCTGGCTACGCTATAGCATATTTGCGTTCTTCGAGCCAGTATAGCTAACCGAGGGAAGCGTATTGAAGCGGGTAATTTTTCTTTCTACGCTTTGCCAGAGAGTCGAGGCGGCTAAACTGCTATGAGGCGCATTCCTTAAATGAACATTTTTATAGTTTGACTTCCTAACTTTACCTAGAAAGTCCGACCTGCTCTTCTTAAAAATAAAAAAAAAACTGCTTCCGAATGTATGCGTTACATTTTTATTGTATGTTTGTTCTATCTCCAAGTTTCACTTGAGTATAACAAATTAAATTCTGGGGTTTTACGTGCCAAAACCACAATATGATTATGGGGCACGCCGTAGTAGGGCACTCCGGATTAATTTTGACCGCCTGGGGTTCTTTAACGTGTACCCAATGCACGGGACACGGGCGTTTTTGGATTTTGCCCACACCAAAATGCGGCCGCCGCGGTTGCAGGATTCGATCCCGCAACCTCGGGCTTAGCAGCGCAATGCCACAGCCACTACGCCACCACGGAGTGTATTCACTTGAATGGCGCCGAGTCCTTACGTACGGACAATAAGTGTCCCGTGTAGTGATTCTGCAGCCTCCGCTTGCCGCACGCAGTGTGCTCGTGTAACATGCGGCACAAACGTCAGAAGGGTGCTTGCTACTGTGTCATCACTGTCCTCTGTCTTTCTCAGTCTCTTATTGTCTTTCTCTTTTTCTTAACTTTTTTTTCAGTCGAGTGCGCGTGTTTGACGTTTAGCTGAAATTCTGCACGTGGTAGTGGAGGTAGCCAAAACTCGATACTCGTGGCCACAGTGTAGTAAGGCACAGTTTAACGGATCTTAATGACTGTGTGCGTTCAGGCGTGCGCCGCTGTATATACGGTTGCGCATGCGCGCACTGTGCGTCCTTATTTCAGCGATTCCGCGATGTACGATTAACGCGATGTCATTCCTAATTAGTCCCTCGCAGCGCGTCTCTTCAACTACGTCCTCTTTGTCTGTGACTCTCTGCGACGGATTCCTCTTGTTTCTCTTCGCATGTAGACACCGACTTCGTGTACCGGGACGCAGACGGCGCGCTGGTGCTGTACAACGCTCAGAACAAGGAGAAGAGGACGCTGCTGCACAACACTACATTCGTGAGCGCCGATTCCTTGGTCCTATACATCACGATGACGCCACTACGCGGGAAGCAACGTTGTTGCCCTCCCTGCTGAGAGTGACTTCGTAGAGTTGGTAACTCTCGCGTTGTGGCTTGTGTGACACTGAACCAGCAACGAAGAGCTCCGCTTCGCCATCTCTATGTGGGAAATCTTCATAAGTGGTTAGAAAAACTGGAAAAAAAGTAATAGCCTCGACTGCTTCAAAATTTAAACAGTGATTGAACTTCGGTGAAGTTTTAAGAGATTCTCTGTTCTATGCCCAGGCCCCAGCGCCATCCGGCCGACTGGTGTCTGGGCATAGAGTAATGATCCAGTGATAGCCAATTTACCAAGCGCATTTTCAATCAGTAGCTAATCACACAGTCAATCAAAGTAGTTCACATACACGCGCACATGTGCACCCTTGCATATGCACCCTCGCGCACATATGTGCACCCTTGCAAGCCGAGAACACGCCTGCGGACGAGGCTGCTCTCGCGCGACTTGCGAATGCATTTGGAAGATCTTGGCGTCATGACACAGACTGAAGACCATTAGGGTCAGATGTAAATACTATTTGAAATATATGGGGTATGACGAAGTTAACCTGTCAGGAAACAGCTCCACTACGCGAGTTGTGGGAAGCTGTGGGCTGAGATTGAAGAACGGTGGGAAGCTCTTTCAATGGACATATATGATCTCGTACCAGCGTTCTACGACTCGCTTGCTGAGGTCGTCCAGGCTGCCGAAGGTGGTTTTTTCTTTCTTTTTTTAATATATATTGACTTATTGTACAAATACATTGCGGGAAGTATACTCTTGTTTTTTTTTTTTCAGTTCATTAAACAGCAGAATAAAATTGTGTTTGCGATGACGGGAACGAGTCTGCATCAATGCGACATCGCGGCTCTTCAGGCTTGAGAAGACAATAGAAAAAAAAAGTCAAAATCTTCAACATCTTTAAGTCCGCAGATCAACTGCAAGGCCTTAATACTTCCATATTTTTATTCTCGGCGAAAAAAAAATTCACAGATTTTAAAACGAAAACTGAATGAAGCCAGCTGCATCTGTGGGCGCGTCTCGACTTTGCCGGTGCTCAAACGATCCACATGGCTTTATGCAATGATATGTCCCCTCCCCTTAAAAGATGATAAAGGACAGGTAAACCGTCAGAAAGAGCAGGCAGACATACATACATACATACATACATACATACATACATACATACATACATACATACATACATACATACATACATACATACATACATACATACATACATACATACATACAACATACATACATACATACATACATACATACATACATACATACATACATACATACTACATACATACATACATACATACATACATACATACATACATACATACATACATACATACCATACATACATACATACATACATACTACATACATACATACATACATACATACATACATACATACATACATACATACATACATACATACATACATACATACATACATACATACATCCATACATACATACATACATACCTACATACATACATACATACATACATACATACATACATACATACATACATACATACATACATACATACATACATACATACTACATAATACATACATACATACATGCATGCATGCATGCATGCATGTATTTATTATGTGCCCACATACACCACTAGGGTTACATATATGGTGCAGAGTAAAAAATGGTACAATCGCACGTCAATGGCAAGTCAACAAACACAGCCAGAAATCCAGACAAAAGTGACTATACTAAAAAATGCATATATGGTAAACGTTAGGCATTTAGGTGATCTTTGACACATCTTAAAACTCCACGGAGCCCGAAAAAAAATCAAAGCAAGCAAAAGACGGGGTATTGCAAAGTATTTGTATTCGCTGCAAGGGAGCCTTTCATTTGCTTGTCGTGAGCAAAGCGCTGAAAATGTCTGGTCAGGCACGTCAATACTTCCCTGAATAATTTCATTCGGAAAAATTTTGTCTTGGCACTGCCTCCTGGAGCTGAGCCTACCAGGTTTCCATTCATTAATCAAAGTGTACATTACGCTGAAAGTGTCTATCGTACTCAATCCGAACAAGACGTCTCTGTACTACCTTAATTTGCTCGTTACATCCCACTCCCAAGTTGTTCCAAATAACAGATGCAAATCCTAGACGACGTCTGATGAGCGAACAAGAAATTGGGAGTAAGGCATCAAGTGTCCGAAAACGCCGCGTTTGATGAGGTAAAGTAGTGTTAGAAATAGGCGCGCCATTCTTTTTAAAGGAAAGCTGCTAGTCACTTAGCACGTCCAAATCCCGAAACACATCAGTTTTCCGAATTTCAATTTCAATTTCAACGCGACAAAGTAATAACTTTCGTCTTTTGCGTGCTTATCGATAAATGGCTTCGAGAGCACCAGTTGAGAACACTCAAAATATCATTTTAAAGTTTTTCGCAGCCCGCAAAATCCGAAATATGCTTAAACAATTTCACGTCATCAGCAAGCAGTAAAATGTTTCCAAATTTAACACCACTTATAACATCACTTATGAAAACAAGGAACAGCAACAGGTCCAAAACTGAACCCTGAGGCACACCTGAAGACCGTGGTATAGGGTTCATATAAAGCACTGTCAAAACGCACTTAATTTTTCCTCGATAAAAAGTAGCTTACAACAATCGGGCAGGCACCATAACTTTCCATATTTAGCTCCAAAATATGGTGGTCCACTTTATCGAATGCCTTCTAGAGATAGAGGTAGATAGTGTTTACTTGTCAGCGAGATGAAACCAAATGCGCACTGTATTTAAGGTAAAAACATAGATTTATCTCAACAGATTGGGCCTAGCGGAACAGCCTAGCCGCACGCGCGCACTGTCGACCATTTCGACGATATGCTTGACCCGCCGTGGTTGCTTGGTGGCACGAGGTCACGGGATCGAATCCCGGCCACAGCGACCGCATTTCGATGGGGGCGAAATGCGAAAACGTCCATGTACTTAGACTTAGGTGCACGTTAAAGAACCCCAGGTGGTCGGAATTTTCCGGAGTCCCCTACTACGGCGTGCCTCATAATCAGATCGTGGTTTTGGCACTTAAAGCCCCATAATTTAAGTTTAATTTACCTATATGCTTCCTCATACGGCCTCGATTGGCTCTCCTGTCGAAGTTCGTGTGATATTACTAAAAAAATGCAAGGGTGTACGTTTGCAGCAATGTTCGAACCACGTCACCAGATCCCATGCTAACTAAAAGAACGAGCCGCTAGATTTCCGTGGGTCCAGTTTCACTCGCATGTCGCCACGCGAACGTTTGATTTTACTGAGCCACGCGAATCTATAGATAGAAAGACGCTGTTTGTTATAAAGGGGAAACTTGAATGGATAAAACGTTGGACTGGCAAGGCTGACGTAGGCTTGGAACTACAAAGACTAGAATCTTTTCTCCATGTTTTACGAACGGCTGCAGATTTCAGATCCATTTTTATTTACTGCAGGCCACGTTGTATTATACGATCGTTAAACCGAAGAAAATGTAACCAGTAGCAAAAAAAATGCAGAGTGTAAGAAAGAGCAAAAGAAAAAATCGAACTGTTCATTTTTGCGACACCGGACATAGTGATCGCGCTAGCGCGGACCCGTCTTCTTTTTGCGTCGTCACTCACTCAAACTTGGCGCGCGAGAAAAGTGAGCCTCCGATACGCGACCTCCTTTCTGAGCACACTTGTGTGTTAGGGCTTCCGGCATCTAAAGGTGGTTCAGGTTTAGAGAATAAAAAAGAAAGTTATATCGACGCTCGTCGAGGAAGGCTCGACCTGCAGGTCTGTGAAAATGAGACGTTAAAGCGCGGAGTCGCAGGCTCATTGGGGCACTAGAGGTTGCTTTAAGGATGGAGTAACACAGGAAGCGCACGAGACACGCGGGAGGAGCGCTCTCTGGACAGCCGATGTGCCGAGTACATTTCGTTCGTATGCTTCTTTATTTAGATTTATTGATTCTTCAGGGAGAACGAGTGTGCTTTGAAGCTCGCGTTTAAAGACTATTGGGAATAAGAAAGAAAAGGCAAACGTTAAACCTATGTCTGTTTGTTAACTCGTTACTAAATATTTGTGTTTTTGCTGTATACTGTTTTCAGCTTCTGCGTGACGTTGCGGCACGAGGTCCCCTCTTAATGCCAGCGCGGAAAGCTGCCGTGGGTCAGTTGGTTGTCGGGAAGCGCTCCTTCCGTTTGTTCGGCATTACACTCGCCGTGTGCCCCCCTCCCTCAGTGAGAGCTGAGGCCCTCGTGGCCTTGGCTGCTTGCCGGCCGCTCCGGTCAAGCTCTGGGCGCTGCTGCTCTGATGCCTCTCCTTCGCTCTTCGCGCCGCCCCCTTGCGCCTCGCCGGGGCCGTAAACGTTTACAACGCTGCGGCGCTCAAGACGCTGGGGAACGCAATAGGCGGGTCCATCCCACGCGCACGCTCCGGACTTTGTCCGCTCAATAACGGCGTCGTTGGATGCCGAACAAATGCGCGCCACATCTTAACGAGACGCAGCCAGGCGGGCGGGCCGTTTGCAAGCGGCCGAGTTAAAGCCCCTGTGCGCGCCCGCAAGCCCCAGAGGCTTGCTTGCCCCGCCACTATAGGGATGAGGAACGCGGGGAGATAGGAGTCGCGTCCTCGCCCGAGCGAGCTTTATGTGTCGCCTCGGGGACGTCCGCGGGAATGGCGCGCGAAGCTTTGATGTATTTACACAGCCGCTGTTACGCGCGCAGCCACTGTAAAACATTGACGCTGCCGGTCTCTTCCCGTACACGGCGCGGGTCGGCGCAGTCAAGGAAAGGCGACCTCCTCGTAACTAAAGCATGGCCTCGGACGGCTTGAAGAATCACCGTACCGATAGCCTTACTTTTTCTTTTTTTTTTTCTGTCTCGAGCACGTATCTGTTGTCGTCGTGTTGCGCATATGTAGTATTTACTGTTTGTCGTTATACTGTCTACTTTCTTTTTCAGCGACAATACGACGTGCGCAAGTATTATATGTCGCCTGATCTCAACTTCTTGCTACTTGTCCACGACGTTGTGCCCGTAAGTGAATTCTACAGCTTGTGTACCGTTTTTCTTCACTCAATGCTCGCTCGTTGCACATTCAGTGACCGCAGTTATTGCTACTGACTTTTGTAAAGCACTTGTCTCGTGCTAGTTTGCTAAATTATATTTAATTATTGATTACGGTTGATCGAAGCAAAATTGTGTCGACAAGTTGCGACACTACTGAGAATCACCTTTGGATTGATGCTTTTTTGAAAGGGCAACCATGGCGGCTTCTGATGCCGTAGTGCCTCGGAAAATAACCGTGCATTGCCACAAAGTGTGTACGACGCGGGCTCCGTATTGTATTAGCAAAACTGCAAATCGTCCGTCCCCTCGCAGTAGACTGATGAATACGAAGTGTTTCGCATGTGTTTGGGTATTTTCTCGTGTTTAAGGTATAGGTGTCCATTTGGTTGCAATTAAAATCAAAGTTTGCGATACGTTATGTTCATAATTAATGTGCGGAGTCAAGTGCATACCAAGCTGCTCTCAAAGTATAGGAACTCTGCCTGGGGGAAACCCGGTTGATTTAAGATGACAAAAGTGACCGAAGAAGCATTTAGTTGCAAGACAGGAAGTTAATTTTGTGAATATAAGCCGAGATCCGCGTCGGCTAAATAAGAGCTAAACTATTTTAATCTTGAGTTGTGCAGAGTCAGTGTTACATGCAAAATGTTTCTTTCAAATGTCAGGTATTGCAAACTGCAATAATGTCTTTACTATAGTTGGTTCTTGTTAGAGGAACTGCGCATTTCTCAACGCCCTTCGCTAGAATAACTGTACGGTTAGGCCTCACTTCACATGGAGTGCACAGTATATTTAAATATATTCAAAGGGTCGCTGTTGAGAAACATTTGACTCCGGCATTTTCGATGAGCCCTACAACTCCGATAATACGTCGATCACTGAAGCAAATATAATTGTTAATATTTTTAACAATTAATAACGTTCGATTAAAAAAGTAATCATGAAGAGTAGGAGAGAAATCGCTAGAGCATTACAATCAGACTTTTGTTTTCACAACGCATCAGAACAGTTTTTTTTTTTTTTAATGAAAGACTTGTACATCATTACGTAACAACTTTTTTTTACTTTCCTATCCTCCTTTTTTTCATTCTAGGTGTTCCGATATTCGTTCACCGCAAAGTACAAGATCTATGATTTTTCGAACAGGTAAGTGACGTTTACAAACACCAAAGTCGTTGTCTCTTTTTCTTTTTCTTTAATCCAATATGTCACTAAGAGTAGCTGCGGGCTAACGTTGCTTACTGGTCTCGCAGTCATTCAGAAAGCTCTAGTACCAAGATACATCATTTGGCAATGGCCGAAGCGAGAAATATGAAGTGTGCAGTGCAAAATTGTCCTTGGAGCGAGCGAAGCAGTCAAAGAAATACGTAAAAATAATAAATGCTTTTGGTGTGCAGTCCTGCAGAAATGTTCCGTCACTTCAAGGGGTTTTACTTTTGACCTACAATATAAATAAATAAGCGGATCCTGAGGTCAAATACATGCTGCTAAGATTCGAAAGGGAACCCGACAAAGAATGTCGACACTCCGATCAAATGGTTATTATTCTCCCACTGACTTTGAAGCAGTTTAACAAATTTCGTACTCTATAGAGGAACTCAGAAACACTTTTTTTTTTTTAACAAGCGTGGACATGAGCGATAGAGGTCAAATATGTGCTATATATTCATTACGCGGCCAGTAGCTGCATCAGCTGCATACCAATAATATTTCGCTGTAACACCTGCAACTCATCATAACATCTGCCAACTGCAGACACTGGCGAACGTTGCGAAAACGACTGACATGCACCCTACTGAGTATCTGCCGGAAAGTGGTGAGCCGTCTAGCAAAAAGAAAAAAAAAAGAAAGATATTACATCTGGGCTCACAACAGGAAAGATGTCCTGCTGGATTTATATAGTGTGCCGCTTGGAAGACTTTATTTCGGGTTTAAGTTAACCTTAGTTCTGTTCATGTATTAATGGTAGCGCTATACCTGACACGGAACGAAATAAATGCACAATACGATGGACAAAGTGTTGACTTTCAAGTGTGAGAGTTTTATTATAAAGACGTTTATATATGTTACGCGCTAGTCGCACGAGTCACTATAACAGTAACAAAACGTCAAAAAGAAGAAAAAAAAACAGCAAACATGATTGGCGTAGTGTGCACTACGATAGCCGCGAAGTGAAAAAAAAAAGAAAAGAAAAACCGCCGCACTACCTCGTTATCATCAAAGATCTAAAGTATCTAATAGGTAGTTATAGCGCTACCCTTAAAACATAAACCAGTGCCAACTCACCCAGTTTATTGTTCTTCATAGTCTTGTTGCAAAAATATTTTTTTATTATCAAGAACACCCGCCAGCATGATGACTATGCTTAATTACGCAGATATCTCACTTTGGTAATCACATTTAACTGGAATGCACAGTGCAATGAAAGAAGGATCGCTATCTCATAGCGTTCGAGATTCACATTGTGCACTTTAGACACTCTGCGATGGTTAGATAAACTTCTGTAAGATGAATGAATAGCCTTGATGTCACAATCTGTTAGATACAAATGCTACACCGCGTTTTCTTTAGTTTAACAAAGCATCTATAGCTTGGTTGAAACCGAAAATTGCGCGCGCATACTGGTAGCAGCTTTTGGCGATTTTTTATACTCGTATTTGTACGCCTTTTTTTTTTCACAAGGAAATATCCCAATAGTAAAGGTGTACAGATAATTAAGCTGCATGCTCTGGCAACCAGTAATTTAGTGATTGATCTCACGCTCCCCCCGCATCCCTACACCCCACTTGTGAGCTACAGCGGACGGTGTGAATGGATTATTACGGATTGATATAGACCGCCTATGGGTGTTTACTGTGCATGCAGTCGCAATCACACGACCCTTATCGTGTATCGCCTTCATCTAAATACCATCTCAGTGGGCTTTAACTTATTGGCCGCAATTTCCTTGTTTTCTCGTGTTCTTCAGAGAGGTGTTTCCGCTGAAGCACAGCTCGAACCAGGAAGAACTACAATATGCTGCCTGGGGCCAAACTGGAAACCAGCTGGTGCGTACAGACAGATCCCAACTTTTCCTTGTTATTTCTTTTTCTCTGTCTACTTGCAATATATGTCCTTAACTGTCGTGCTAAACTAGGGACGAGAAGCTTGTGACAAAATAGGGATAAATTAATGCAACGTCCAGTAGACATTATTGGGCGTGTTTCGATTCTGGACCATATCTGGGATGTTTCTAGGCCCGTTCCTAAAGAAGCCGGCCGTAATTGCCATATATATATATATATATATATATATATATATATATATATATATATATATATATATATTCGCTATCGCGATTAGCTGGTGTCCGTTTTTCCAGCTGCTTTATAGTGCAAACTGTTTTTTAATAGCAGCCTTGGGCCCGAATTTACGAATCTTTACTTTCCTGAAGACTGTCGCAGGCGGTCATCCTCGATAATAGTGTGTTTGCGAAATGTACGTGGGTGGCTGTTCCTGGAAACCATTCTAGCGTATAGTAAGTATACTTCGAGAAAGCGGGCCCTATTTCTTTTCTTTTTGGATTCGGGGTGTTTGCCGCAACGCCTATATAGTAAATAAATTAACAAAATTGGCATAAAAAATGCATGCAGCCCTGTGTGATGCAGGTAGAGCAGTAATGAGTTAGCGCATTTGTTATCCGTTATCCAATGGGTATAGTCATCTGAAACAATAGGCTTTAGTTTGACCTCCCTGAGCAACTTGTGTCTAATATCCTTATTTTGTTCGTAAGCACTGTTACCCATTGTACTGAATGCGTTGCTTCGCTCGCTGTCACAATTAGTCGACGCGTTTTGTTGTTTTCTTTTTTCGTTGTTTTTTTTTTTGTGTGTGTATCTGTTTTCTTCGCGAATAGTTATACTAAATTCACGTGGTTATTCAGTAAATATTGAAGAAATCCGAAGCCATCTAGTTCCGCGACCTAGGGGGAGAGGGGGTGGGGGGCTGTAATATATTTCGTCAGCATCACCAGTCTGTTCCTCTCTGACGCTCCCCCTGTTCACTGGTTGTAGTAAGCACGGTGAATGCAGTAAGAGAAGTTTCCTGAATACAAGTCCTGGTCCCGCGTTCAGGAAACTTCTCTAACGCAGGAGCGCTTGCAATCACGATATCGACCAGCGTGATAACGACAACATGATGGCCGTGATGGGCAATGGCAGACAGTGCTTACGTGAGACAAGTACCGTGAATACGGGCTATGGTCTCGGTCGCGAATTCACTGAAGTTCTCTTCCGTAAGTGCGGTCATTTATTGGCCTTGGCCTCGGCGATCGTCCCGTCGTCACGAGGCAGCCGTCATGTTCGGCGAGCGCCCCAGCCGGAAAAAAAACAGCTGTTAAGCTCTGCATTCTTCCTCTTCCCTTCCCGTGGCCAGACGTACGTGTTCGAGAACGACCTGTACCTGATCCCGAGCGTGGGCGACTCGTCCCCCGTGCGGCTCACGGACACGGGCTCGCCTGGTGTCGTGTTCAATGGCGTGGCCGACTGGCTCTACGAGGAGGAGGTTCTGGGCTCGAGCGGTGCGCTCTGGTGGTCGCCCGGCGGAAGCCGCCTCTGCTACGCCACCTTCAACGACAGCGCCGTTAGCGCCATGATGCTTCCACTGTACGAGGGGCAGTACCCGGCACTGTTGCCACTGCGCTACCCGAAAGCGGGATCCACCAACCCGGAGGTTGAGCTGCACGTGGTCGCCGTCACGCACGGCGGGGCTGAGGCTGCCAAGCCCGTGCAGCCGCCGCAGGAGCTGCTCGACAAGACCAGCGAGTGAGTCTCTCCGCGCCGGTGTTCAGTGGGTGCATATTAGTGATACATAGAAACGACCAACTGTATACTTGCAAGCGCCCAATATGCCATCCGTCGGTTTCGCTGAACCCTGCTTGCTTTGTTGTGTGAAGTAGTAATTGACAGGCAGGGAGAGCCGACAGTGGGCAGCGGCCACTGGCCATAGTATTTGCTCTCGTGGGCCTGCCAATATCACGCATCTTGCTTTCTCTTTGCTTAATGCTTCTTTCTCACCTTCTTGCATGTTCGAAGATTTGAGCGTTTCTGTTTTCCCTATTCTGCTCCAACAGCCAGACTCTTGCACGGTATAAAACAGGAACAATAGCGATGACGATGAAGTCGGAGACGTTGGAGGCGTGTGAGCGCCGATTCGACGTTGGTTTTTTAGATGTTGTTTGTCGTCAAAATGCCCTATTCTAGAGGTAACCTGGTGTCACAACTGCGGCTGGCGGTAAATGCGTCATGCAACGGTACAATTTTTTTTCTATTTGCGATGCTGTCGAGTGATATTGTTCACTCATTCTCGTGCCATCTGATTGCTTTGTTATGCGTTTATATTGAAATAATTGCGTTGTTTCTCAATGCACCAAGCATTTTATCTACACGCCACTATACAGATGCGTCCGGACTGCATTACACGAGTTCACACTCTGCATACAGCTTCTGAACAGCCTTTCGGGCATAAGCACGTTCAACTTTAGTGAAAAATTGAAAAGCAAAGTATACCTATTTATACTAAATTAAAATAAACAGGGAATTCACAATTACTCCGAGCTGCTGCAGCAAGGAAAACAAAAACTCTAGCCGCGTTCGTCCTGGCTCGCGCAGCTTACTGCTGTACTTACTACGATAGTCTTAACCATTCCACAGTAGATTGAGAGTGAGAAAACATCCTTGTTCTTTATCGCCCTAGAACACAGAGGTCTCTTCTTTCTCTTCCAACATGTTTAGCAGAACACGGACTTGTCACTTCACTAAATTTGTCGCAGCTGCAGCCTTGAAAGATTTAGCCGTAGCGAGACTGCAACACAAACGAGCTATTATTTCTTTTTTTATTTAAGTTAGTATATCTCGTAATTTTTTGTTTCTACGCATTTATAGATTCGTATGAACTAGCCTCTGGCCACAGTTTGTGTTTACATTATACGACCGTTCATGCTTCCGTTCAATTATCCGCGAGATAATAGCGCAGGTAGCACGAACCTAAAGGCGCGGCACACGTAGCGCTTGTGTGGATCGCGTGTTTTGTTGTTTCCGTGTTCTCGACGTTGTTTCATCGCGAGCAATGAACTAGCCCAAAATAAGACTTTATTCCGTAGGTCGAGATTGCTGTTAACTGCCCTCAAGCGAGAGAGCCCAGCGGGGCGAAAACGTCCAAGTGAAGCGCAGTTTCCCTGCGTGCCAAATGTGCCACACGCGGACGTAGTCTGGAAATTGTTCAGGGCACTCTTGACTAACGACGCCTCGGCAGGTGCCGAAGCCCCCTAACAACGCAGCTTACTGAAGCTTATCAGTGAAGTCGACACTACCGTCTGCCATGATCGGCGGCGCTCGTTTGTAGAGGAATGATCCTATACCTAAGAAGCGTGGCGTGAACAATAGCAAAGGGCAGAATAATAAAGAACCTCTTAATAAGTGCGCTAAGCATGCGATTTGAAAAACACGCGCAAAGGCGAAGGAGCGCACGTGAAAATGACGCCTTAGTGTGCGTTTCATGTGCAACACCATCTAGCTTGACGCCGTGCTGGTCTGGACAGCGACATTCAGCGCGAATCAAACAACGCAGTTGAAGGCTAACGTTTGTCCCATCGTGTTTCTTCTTTTCCTCGAGTCGTTCTTCCTTATCTCAGTCGATAGCCTCATTCGATGGATGGCCAGTTGACCGAAAGAGAGCCTTGTTTCGCGACCTTCAACTTCCAATGTATTTGCTGTCTTCCTCTTTCACCGTATTTCTGCTTAGCTCGATTTCATTGTTTTCTTTCTTTTTTTTTGTTTCTTTCTTGTTATTCTTTCTTTCAAATTCAAGGTTACTATATACGCAATATACTCGCTTGGAGACGCTCAATGTAAGATAGAAGAAGTTCTTACTCTCCATTGACTGCATCAAGGTTAAGTAAAAGTTGCGTTCACTTGAAATACGGCATGATGAAATACTTAATACACATGCGTTCATTCAAGCACTTTTGTAATGTAAGTTGTTTCGGTTGAGAGAAAGCTTCTCTCGCTAAATGGTTGTGCAAGGCCGTCAGAATAGCGGGACTTTAATATGGAAGGCCGTAAAGTTACGGAGAGAGTTATGGGCCAAGGTCCATGGAGTTCTTTCGTGTGCAGCCTGGAACGTGTGCGGCCCGCAAGAAAAGAAATAATACCGAAAAGTAGGGCTTTCTACACACTTGGTTATTATTTCTGCCCTCATTCAAGCGCATTATGATTAATGCGGTGGCTGAAATTTCTGTTTAGCGCGTTTCGATGTCACGTAAGTTTTCAACTGCGCGCTTGCGGCCATAAAACTTGCTATAATCACGCCACGAAGCGATATTTTGGAACGATATGAGGGGGCACGGTGTCGTTGCTTTATTTTTTTATTGGGCGCTCGCGCTTCTGATAAACGGACGGCCATATTCGCAAGCAGTGGAAGTGTTTTCTGCGCACTTCCACATGCTCGCAAGAGCTTGTGTTTAAGCATCACCGCGCTGCGGACAACACAGCAAAATGGAATTTCTGGAATGGCCCGTTCCCGTATGAGGAGACGAATGCTAGCAGACTCCGCGCTATAGATATACGGCAATGTAGAGCTCGCAGGCCTCGTATACTTCTTTAGAAATTCGCAGAAATGAACGCACGCCTGCAGCGTTGGCAATAGGGACACCGAAGAAGCCGCGTTGTATTCTGACGCCTCGAGCGCTGTGAACTTGGTTACTTTGATGTTTTGCAGCCTTTGCGCTTTAAGAGTCCGCCTTTAAAGTAAAGCGTGTATGTGCTCGATGTGCATCTGTAGGTATACTTTAGGAAACTAATAAATGCATATTAATTAGCGTTGACGGATTAAGTCTTAACTTGAATCTCCAAAAGAGAAAATAAAACGGCGCGCGTAACAAAACCGAACGGCGTAAAAGGACGGATTGGGGACCATGTGATTTCGGCATATCATGAAAAAAAAAAGTGCAACCTCAACACGGATGACAGAAGGATGCAAAGACGAAGACAAGCGCTCGTTTTCATCCTTCCAACGTTCGCTCTCGCGTGCTGAACTTTTGCTTCTACGATGCTGCGTACAGGAATGATCGTAGACTTGTCCTATATGCTTCCTTCTATCTTTTTTTTTCTTTTATTATGTTAGCAGCGCCATTTTACGTTGCCTCTTAGCGCTTCCGGAAGTGTTACACTAGCAACTAGCCCTATGGGTGGACCCTACTGTTGATAAGTATTAACGTTTTTGTTATGATGAAGATGTTAAAGTTATGATGATAATGAATACTACCAAATAGATGCGGACCGCTTATTCTATAATAGTTTTGATGCTGCTTTTAGTCTTGGATAGTCATGCGATAGTCATCAAAACTATTTATTTATATACTTGTCGCGTTGCCTAGCACAAGTGTGAAAGATGGCGCACGTACCAGAGTAGTACATGCTGCTGAAAAGCAACCATGCAATACATTATACTAAGTGGTTCCTTATTTTTTTTTCGATATTGAGGGTTCCTTCAGTAACTAGCGTTGGCGCCTACAAAACTTGCGATTCGTAATTGCAATAACTTAGCAAAAATAGGCTTAGCTCCAGCGTACTAAAATATGTTTTTATCTTTCTGCAGAACCTAACTTTGTGATACTTATTTGAATCGATGACAATGCCTTGGCCGCTTCCGCAAAGCTGCTGACAAGTATACATGATTTTGCATAATATATTTAGCCCACAGGTTTCAAATGAGTCATTCGGTTTTACATGATGTTCCACATCTGCTGCCGTTTTTACGTGCGGCGCTGTTTAACATTTTAAAGCTTATTTATATAAATTGCAATTTTCTCTTAGATCATGCCTTGATTACCTTATTTTGCTTGTCTCCTTTTTTTACCTTCAGATAAATCAAACCGCGAGTACCATGTTTTTGCATTTATGGCTGGTCTGTCGTAGTTCCAAAATTCTGAGACGAAATTTTAGGTGTTATATTGTTAATCCCTCCACTGACTGTCAGATAATTTATCCATGCCGCCGTAAAAACACGCCGGCCGAAGAGGAGTAGCTACGGATGAACTTACGTTAACCTCATCTGTGTGAACACATTGCCTTTCACACTTGTGACACGAGAAATAAGACTGTGGTTAAAGATGTTTAAGTGAAGGTCTCTAAGATAGCGATAAATTCATTTTAGTCGAGACAAATGATGAAGTGCAAGAAACTCGCGTGAGAACTTAAACGACAAGCTGGCTTTTCTGTTAGACATTAGTGTTACGCGGCAAAGCCACGTAAGTTTTGTAGGGGTCACGGAGGAAACGTTGATTTGTAGGTTTTTTAGTAGTATGCATAGGTTTGTCTGCCTTTGTATCCCAACGACCTCCACCAGAGTCTGGTGCGCTGCTTATACAGCGACATAAGCAGTAATTTTGTTGGCACTTGCCAGTAAAGCTTATTTTCTGCAATGAGCACGTGTACGTCAAGATATTGGTGGCTCGCTGACTTAGTTACGGTGGACCGCAGCGTTCTCGACTACCTCAAAAGGTGTTGTGGGGCTCCCAAAAAGAAAAAAAAAGAAAAACAGAAATTTTTCTTTGATAGCAGACTGTGTTAAAAATTTTTAAATGTTTGGTTTCTCTAGCGGTGCAAATTGTCCCTTTATTGTCACTCACATTATAGCTGTAATCTTGTTTTCACTGCACGTCAAGACACGTTCGGTCTACTTACAGTGTCGTTGAAACTGTCTTCCTCCCGTCGTCAGCTTTGCGCCTTGCGACAGATGAGTCTGTCTTTCACTTGATGCCGTCGCCGATAGCGTTGCCTTGCTGCTATTCCTCCGTAACATTTTTTTTCTTGTTTCAGCTAGAACTTGTATGTTACCTAACTATCCGCATTACAGGAGCTTGTACAGTCTCGCTACGGAGTTACATACTATCACAGAAGTTATTTGTCTTCAGAAAAGTTTCTCTAGTTTCTCACCATGATTTTGGATTCGTGACTGAAGATTCCGAGAAAGTTTTACTTGAAAAGCATTACACAGCAGCACCTTAGCATTACAAATTTATTAATTTGGCGCTGACAGCGGCGAAAACGTGCTTTCCGTGCAGGTACTACGTGACAATGGTGGCGTTCCTGGACGAAAAGGCGTTGCTCGTTAACTTCTTGTCGCGGGCGCAGAACTGGACGCTGGTGTCGGTGTGCCGGGAGGCCGCCTCGGCCTGGCACTGCTCCAAGTAAGAACTAACTCGTTGTTTCAGCTCAACCAGAAAAGAGGGGGGGGGGGGGGGTGATGAAGGTCGGGGGTGAAAATTAGGTATGTGCCCCCCTCCACATCCCTTTTACCCTCTAAAGTGTGGTCAGCTCTTTGTGAAAGGTTCGGGTGCCCTTCCCAATACCTTCTCTCCAAAAAAGCTGGGCGCCTAAAAGCACGTAAAACTATTTGCATATGCACGTACTTGCGTTTACGTTGCCTTCTGCAGAGAGATGCAGATGAGAAACTAAATGCGCGCACCGCCTTCTGCTTTTACGTTGAAACAATGCTTGGCACTTTCTGTCTGGCTAGTTACGACAATAATTTGCTTGTATTGTACCGAACAGCTAAGCAAACGCGTTGTCATCATTGTCATGATGGGCATTTAACGTTAGAGCACTGTAGAATGCGCTTCTTTACGTTTAGCTCTCCTGTGCAGTGTACAAGCAATCATTTAAATTGCGTGCCAAACGCAGGCAATGCGGGCAACACCGAGAGCAGCCGCGGGCCGACCACAATACAGGACTAAGCAGACGTGCGAAAGAAATTAAAATAAAACAAAATGCAGTAGAGGAAAGAGGAGAAGCGACACCGCAAGAGTTAATCGCGCACAGCCACGTGTCGGCACCGCTTGCACTCGTGGTTACTCTGCGCTACTACAGAAACGTTCTTTCATACATATCGAACGGCATAACTCCGGAAAGAAGCCGTCTCCCATTGTAAGAGCTCGTCAGTCTTCTTTCTTGGGCAATATATAGCGTCTTTTAAAGCTCATTAATCGCTTCCAAGCTCGACGGCCTTGGCTCCGTACCATGTCGCTCTGCTCCCTTGTTTGATGTGGTTAGCGAGTATAAGGGCCGACCTTCCGCGTGGCCAGGGTCGTCGAAGTGGAGAGGTCGTCACTGTTGTGCGTCGTTGCAGGCAGGCCGTCGAGACGGCCTCGGGCGGTTGGATCGAGCTCAGCGAGCCGCCGCTCGTGACTCCCCCGCTGCCAGGGGGCCCCGCCTTCTTCCTTCGGCTGCCCGTGCAGGACGCGCACCACGGCAACTTCCGGCACCTGGCTGCCTTCCAGGACAAGCGGCGCATGTGGCTCACGCACGGCCCGTACGACACCATCGCCGCACTGGCGTTCCGGCCCAAGACGCAGCACCTGTGCGTACTCCGACGTATGGCCGATGCACTATAGGCCGCATTTGTTTTTTTGTTTTTTTCCTTCTTTTTTTGTCTGCGTGCTTCTGCTTGCTTGGAGAATACGCACTTCGCTTTGGTCTGATCTGTTTATTTGTCATATTGTATTGTCAATCTAGGTCACATTGGCTTCGTGATTGCCCGTTCGAATGATGCGAAAGTGCGCATAAAAGGCTAAGAATTTCACTGTTCCTGCAATCAACTGCCTTAGAAATGACCTTGCTTAACCTACGCGTGAGGAACGCAGATTTGTGAAACTCCGAATATATGGGTATATAGATATTATTTTTAAAAGTTTATTAGCCTATGCTGCGTTTCAACAGAACCGCTAATACTTGTCATTTGAATGCAAAATACCGAACTAGCTTACCGCTGTGCAGTGTTGAGTCGTGTGTGCTGGTATTTTCTCTCACGTTATAGGTTTTTTTTTTCTCTTTTTTTTTCTTTTTTTTTAAGGCGTTAGCTCGCCAAGGAGCAGTAGGGTGCACAACAGATGAAAGCTTCAAAAGCAAAGGGCGCAATATAAGTGCTGGCCTTTTCTAAATCCATTGAGCAGACAGTTTTATGCTCCACACTGCTGCCTAAGAATATGCATTAACTAGTCAAGCACTGCGTTTTTTTTTTTTCCTTCTTTAATGTAAAAAAGTTTTCCTCAGCTTCGTTCATTACGTCACTAATGGCTGCGTCGTTATTCTGTTGTTGTTGCTTTCTTCTCAATCAGAAATATATCGCTACGGCTAGCGAATGTAGCCTAATGTTACAATGTACTATATTGGTTCAATGGGTTATTTGAGAAAGCCTATTGAACCGATGTAATATATTGTACTACTATGGTTACATTCGCTAG
This sequence comes from Dermacentor silvarum, assembly GCF_013339745.2. NCBI lineage: Eukaryota > Metazoa > Arthropoda > Arachnida > Ixodida > Ixodidae > Dermacentor > Dermacentor silvarum. The sequence goes on along the minus strand of NC_051154.1, from coordinate 109,049,731 downwards.
TCGCAGCAATATATTCCGCATAGGAAAACACACGTCACGGCAATGACTGCAGAGGGCTGACCTCTCCTTCTACAATCCTCATGCTACGCGACCTTCTCGGAGATTTGTATTTTTTGGATCCTGGGCCCGAATTCACAAAACCTTCTTACGCTTGAATTGTTCGTAAGAGAAATTTTCAGCCAATCCTGGCGCTGGACATATCATTATCGAAGGCGGCCGGCCAATGGCAGGGAGCACTTACGAAAGAAAAGCTTTGTGAATTCGGCCCCTGATGATTAGAGAAATCTCACTGCTAAAGCGTGTACGCATTCGCTTCCCTAATTATCATTGTAGTTCATATTTTTTGTACGTAAATCGAGTGCAATTTATAGGGAGTCTGCTTTGTTTCCATACTCATAAGGAAAACAAAAGGAAGTATGACAATGAAAAGGGAAAGGTTTTTAAATGGGCTCATGCACTGAACACTTGCAAATTATACGATGTTTTTGGGCATGTACAGGCTCTATCTAAAAGGTGCCAAGAATGTCTTGCTTCAAATCCTTTTTACGTGGCATATGCAATCACCTATGCGGCACGTAGCCGCTGTTCCAAGACCAAGGCACACACGCCTAGTAGTCCGGAGGTGGTCCATTTCGCCGATACCGCTGGAGCGACCGAAAGATGATGTCAGACTTCCGTGGCACTACTGTCCTTTCAATGGTTTAAACAGCAAGGTGAAGGTACCTCAGGCCTTTCTCTAAAGCGCCGTACTAGTAGGAACGCTGTGGGAGCGAATGTATTGAATGCGGTATTCGCATATTTATGTAATACCAGGATATAAGCGAACATGTTACAGCTCCAATCACAGTCGTCTAGAGATACGGTAGTGGTGTTGAGCAGCGGGCGTGTGCGAAGACAGCTGCGGTGAGTGAGTGACAGATCATGTGGGGCTATAAAGTACGCAGTCGCTTTGTATCTTGGCGGCTGCTGAGGCTTGCCTCGAGTAAGGCGCGAAGTCATCGATAAAAGGGAGCAGTGAAAGCCGCTGGCATAGTGGGAAGCATGCGTGGCAATGATCGACCCGCCGTGGTGGCGTAGTGGTTTTGGTGTTGCGCTGCTAAGCTCGAGGTTGCGGGATTGAATACCGGCTGCGGCGGCCGCATTTAGCTAAATGAAGGCGAAATGCAAAAACACCCGTGCATTGAGTGCACGTTAAGGAACGCCAGGCGGTCAAAATAAATCCGCAGTCGACCCCCCACTACGGCGTGCCTCATAATCATATCGTGGTTTTGGCATGTAAAACCCCAGAATTTTTTTTTTTTTTTTTACTTCTCACGCGTCAAAGGAAGCAGTCTCGAACCAGTGGCCTATGGTAGACGGCAGACATGCACATCGCAGGACATCGCTCCCGGACTATATATATATATATATATATATATATATATATATATATATATATATATATATATATATATATATATATATATAGTTACGGGTTATTCTGATAAGAGCGGGTTTATTAGGACACAACGTAACCGACGGTCTTGAGCGCCTGCCTGGGTTCCGTGATCGTTAGGCAAACGTCCTTTTCTTCCGCGCCCTCTTACCCCGTGTCCCACTACAGCTTATGGCACGTACCTAAATAATACAAGGCTTTCACGCTTGTAACACATCCCCCCGCGCAGACGAAGCCCACCGTGCAAGTCAAACAGCATCTCGAGAGGTAAAGTGCTTCAAGCGGGCAACATGAGTCACTTCAGTCTTTGAAGAGCGTCGACCATTAGGTGGATAGCAAAATCTCGGTTGTCGCAAGGGATTGAGGGGTACGGCGTATTCTGCTACAACTTCCGGTTCGATACCACGACGCCGTCTATGCCGCCGTCACTTCATGCCCATGTTTCACGCGCTTGGTCTTTTATAATATACTGCGGAACTTTGGTGAAAGACCACGATATAAGCACCGCTGGGCAGTTAGAAAACGTAGGTGTGAGCTATCGCTCATTCGTACTTATGTTGGCGCCCTTAAGCCCAAACCGCATGAGAGCGATATTGTGCGCGACGGCGACGAGCGACGGCTTCGAGCGACGAAACGGGCCGTCGCGCGAACAGATCGCTTGTTCTTGTCGCTCGATCGCTCGGTTCTGGAAATCTAGAACTCGTCGCTCGGAAGTGCTATGAATGAGCGACTAGCCAAAGCGCGTAGTCGGAACTGGATATACATCAGTCAAGTGCTACCGATTGTCGCACGGAACGAGCAAACGACTAGATTTTGATACGTGTAAGGATAATAACGTAGTGCAAGAGCTTTAGAAATATTTATGCTACTCTTTACACTAAAACACATAAACTTAAATTAATAAAGCACGCGTAACGCCAGTTTCGGCGAGTATTTGCTGCCTTCATACCGGCAACACCGGGGAGACATCGCTCAAAGTCGTCGCTCGTCTCGTCGCTCGCATGCCGTATACGACTTGTAGGCGACGAGTGAACGCGACAGCCATCTCCATCGCGTCGCTTGTCGCTGTCGCGCGCATGCTAGACTCGTGTATTTTTATGTGGCAGGCATTTCATGCCCTAACGTGTTTGTGTCGCGTCAAATAGTCATATAACGCTTATCAAGCGCAAACGTTTGTCGAGTGCATATAAACGTTCGTTAGCTTAGAAGTAGTTTTTAATAAGTGGTAAGTCAACCTAATAAGTGGCTGTTGGTAACGCTTCCCATAACAAACGGTACAGTCGATCGCTTCGTCCGCTGTTTTGTCTGCAGCGCGGTGCCCAGCGCGCGCCATGTCGTCGGCTGCTCTGCCTTCGCAGTCTCCCGTTTTTTGTCAAGAGACGCATGTCGTCAGAGAAAGCACTGATTTAAGTACCTCAAAAGTGCACGAATTATTTTGACGTTACCTCTCCTCCCTTTTTCGTGCAGCCTCAGTTGCCTTTTCTTTGTGCCGGAATGAAGACAGCACATAATCAATGTGCTGAGGATCCTTGCTGGGTGCACCTGTGTGTATTTAACTGATTGTTACTAGAACGTTAGTAGACGAAGTTATTCGCCAAAACACTTGCCTGTGGCGAAATGATCTTCACATATTCTGGCTCCTACGTTCGATACCCACAGCTCGCCGTTCACGGTCGCTCGTTTGACGGCAACTGCCCATTTACGTTTGTGCGCGTCATTCCATGGAAAACTAAACACTTTTTTTTTTCCTTTCACGGAAGAGTTCGCGCACCCTAATGCCGAGCAGCCAACCATAATCACGCTGCTGAAGCGTGTTTTCTTCGCGAACAGCGGGAAATCGCACTGTAGAAACTGCTGACAAGGCTGAACGAAGCAACAGAAGCGCTAACCCGCGAACCGGAAGTTGCTAGCTGACGACATCGTCATTTTGCTATCCACCTTTTGAATGGAGGCGCGCTATGCGGTAATTCAATTCGCTTATACGGTCGATATATATATAGACAAGTGTGTCGCTGGCTTACTTATACAAATAGCCGTGCAATTTCTGCTTTTCTTTGATACTTTTTATGTACGGCTATTTTGTATAAGTCAGCGACACACTTGTCTACGTATATATATATATATATATATGTCGTGTGTGTGTGTGTCGCTGACTTATATACATAGAAAGTAGTATCAAAGAAAAGCAGAAATTGCAAGCGCCGCAGCTAATCTGGCCCCATATTGACAAAAGAGCTTGCACGCAAGAATTGTTCGCAAGAGCACATTCCGGCCAATCCTCATGCTGGACGTATTATTACCGAAGGCGACCAGCCAATGGCAAATATCACCTACGAATCAAAATCTTTGTGAATTCGGACCCCGTTATAGCGCATTCTTGCGTGATCTTGATAAAAAGGCAGTGCGAGCTTCCACAAAAAAAATGATGTAAGAACCGGTAATCAACGGCGTCAAAATACATCCCACGTTTGTTTCCTTTTGCGGTGTTCGTACCTTTCGTCCCTCGCAGTCTGCACCATAGCATACATTTTAACGCGACAGCGTTAAGGACTCCGTGTCACAAAAAATCCGGCGTCGGCATCGGTCTCGGCGTCGGCGTCCGCGGCCAGGAAAATCATCCCGAACCACCCCGACCATGCAGGCCCTCAGCGTGGCGCAGAGGCGCTGGTGAACTAATTGAATTTCTCATAGTAAAATGCGTCAGAAAAATCGTAAAGTACGGCTTAACCACAACCTACAGGTATGATAGCGTCGGATTGTAATTTGAATATACGAGCAAACATCATTCTGTTACGCGGAAACTCAAACACGAACTCCTTTTCCAGCATTTCTGCCATCCATACAGTGGCGCGCCCCGGTCGGTGTTCCTTACAAAAACACCATCCAGATGGCGCTCGCTTCCTGGGCAGCGGCGCGACGAGGCGAAGGTGCAGAAAAAAGAAAGCTGCAGTTGCCGGGTAGCCTGACAAGCAGTCAGAGAGTTTTAAATGGTGTCGCATTCGACTCTTAAAGGCGAAGCTTAAGCGTCCTCCATTTTTTTAATGTTTTCCTTTGGCGCTTCTCTGAGCTGTCTTCTGCGCTTCAGAGCAGACAAGGATGCATGTAGCAAAGTCTGACACGTTAGTATGTTTATCTCAAGCTACCACGCATCCTTGTCGCCTCCTGTGTGCAGAGCGGATCCGATCACGAAGGTTAGCATGTTTGCTGAGATGCAATGCCTGGCCGGCTTATTGGCCGCCTGCTTTCTGTTTAGGTTTCGTTCTTTTTCCTACTAGCCCGGGGAATATAAATTTCTTTGTCGGTCATCCAGAGTACGTTGCAAAATTTATAAAGAAAATTATGTTGAGCTGCAATTACACAAGCGAATAGACAAGCGTCTGTATACGTGGGCTAGACATGACATACAACGTGGGCTCATTGAATTACACAATTTATGCGTAACATAACTTCTGTGCGCAGGTCAATGCTATTTTTGGTTGCCAAATTGCCGATGATATTTTGTAAAGTGTGGATCAGTGACTGCCTTCCGTCTTTTAGGTTGCCGACTGTGCACAAGGCGTTTTTCAAGCAGCGGTGTCTAGGAAACCTACTTATTTAGTTCTTTTACTTCAGTGAAAGTCGGCAGCTTTTCGTGGACTTGTGTCATTACTATTTATTTGCTATTAACGTAAAGATAATTATCGAGTCTGTCGGAATGTATAAAAATTTTGCTTTAGCACAGCGTTTACAAACCGTCGAATCAAAATAATTCAGCTTAATTATTATTTAGAGCACCACTACAAGTGGAATAAAAAAAATGAAACACCATCCGAATGCGTTTGCGTGTAGCTTATTGAGATTTAGGAGGCATAACTGCGTGAGCGCGCCAATACCACAGTTGACAATGCGCACGCAGTGCCTCTTCATTTTCTCTTGAGCATACGTTTCCATGCAGTCAGCTTACGGCAACCTTTTCTCTTGAACTTAGGCTTCGCTTATGATTAAGGCTAATTAACCAAGCCTTGTGAGTCTTGGCGATTCTCGTCTATCAGCCTAAATTAATTAGCCGTAAGTGCCTGTTGGCTGCAGTACGAAGCCTTCTCCCAGGGTTTGCCCCTGCCTCGCTCTAGCCGCTCCCACTAAATAATTGCGGATTTCCTAATCTTATCGTGTCACTTGATTTCCTGGACAAGCCTCGCGCTCCTCCCCTATTACAGTTTCCTTAAGAGGAAGCCTTGGCTCGGCACCAGCTCCGATTTCCTTGTTCTATTACGCGTGAAACGCAGAAAAATGCTCTCATTACACAACCGCTGAGCCGATGTGGCTTAAATTTGTTGCATATAAGAGAGAAAGCTAAGTTCTACCGGCTGTTGGAAGCAGAATTTAGATTTAGGGTCTGAATGCTCTTGTATCTTGCCGTAAATTGGCAAATTAAAAGAAATATATAAGCACAAAGTTTAGAACTTCGTAAAACTCTGCAGCCAAAAAAAAAAAAAGAGAGAGAGAGAGAGAGAGAGATGTATCAATTCTGTAACTGTGTTCCCTAGATCGTCTAAATCGAACAAGTATGATGTTTTAGTTTAAAACTTCCATCAAATGTGACACACTGTGTACTCGAGTCCCGTAAATTACTTGCTGACAAATCAATGTCATATTGGCATGTGAAAGTCAGTTCGCTCGCTTAACTTCATTGAAAATAGCTAAAATTGAGAGTTCTCAAGCTGGGTGAATAAAAAAGACAGCCAGGACTATGATGGTACTGCAGCTTCATTATACAGGATATTTTCGGATGTCTACTGTCGTGATGTCAGACAAGCACTCGCTACCGCAGGTTCTACCGAAGCACGCGTGAAGGCCGGCCCGGTGAGTCACACGTGTATCAGGTGCCGTTCGACAAAGAGGGCACTCAGCCGGTGTGCCTGACCTGCGACTTGGGCGATCAGTGCCTCTACAACAACGCCTGGTTCTCTCACGATGCCGAGTTCTACGTGCTCGAGTGTCTCGGCCCGGGCGTGCCTTGGGTGGCACTCTACAGCACGGCCGACAATAAGCAGCGTAAGTGGCTGCATACAACACCCGCACCTCCTAGCCGCCCAACACTAACGTTTCATGAAATATTTCAACATCCATGCGCGACAGCAAAATATTCAGTCACAGGGGCTGTAGTTCGCGAACAAATCGAAGTTGGGAACCCACGAAAAAGAAAATAACTGCTCTGGCATGCAAGTACTCATCCACTGCTTCGTGCAGCACTTGGAACTGTCGTTCCAATAAACTATATACACCCTATTAGCTGTCTGCTATGCCCACGCTTGGATTTTCATCTTCTTTAACGACAATGAGCTGCAGGCCATCGACCTGTGTGGCGTGGGTGAAATTATCATAATAACAACACCTATATGGTGCAGTATCAACTGCGTCTATACGCGTTTTCACACTGTTGGAATTCCCTTCTCCGTGACATTTCACTGTTCAAAGACAGCAAGAAATTCGTATCTACATGTCAATTAAGTAAATAAGGTGGCCCAATCTATTGAAGTACGAATGTTCTGAGCATTGTTTTGAAGCCGAAAGAAGTTACGGTGCTCTGACCGACGTAAAGAAGCTAATCTTGAAAGCCGGTTTAGGGCAACTTCAACGTCATGTGTAGATCTGTGAAAGTTTCGTTCTTGTTTTTGAGAAAGGGGTTTCGCTCAATTACTTGGCTCAGTGGCAAATAAGCTCGCACACATAAGTGCGAGCACTTAGGGCCTACCGTAACCTGTAATACACTATCCGCTATATACATCCAACAGTTGCTGCCAGCTGCATTTCTCGGGTGCAGCTACCGTCTGCATCAACGAACGGTGGAGGATTGGAGGTCACCTATTGAAATTAATCACCTATTGACAATGAATCTTTATGGGAGCGACGCATTGCTGTGTTATGCCTAATTCGGCTCATTTCCTTAGCGGCTTTCGCTCATCATGAAACCCTAAAATATGCGAACGGTCTCCGCGGTAGTGCCATGTGAGTGAGTCTTATAGCAATGCATATTCGTTTCCTCAATTTCGTTTCCTTCTTCACAGTGGAGATGCTGGAGTCCAATGCGGAGCTGAGAGAGCTCGTGGAGAACCGTGCCATGCCTCAAGTGCGCAACCTTGTCGCCCCCCTACCTGACGGATACAGTGAGTGCCCTCCGTTGCTCTAATGCGAGACGAGTGCGAGAAACGGTCCCCCTTGCAGACGCGTCGGTGCGGCTTCTGCTGCCGCCGGGACTGCGCGACGAGGAAGTGCTCAAGTACCCGTTCCTGGTACACGTCTACGGGGGTCCCGGGTCCCAGCAGGTGACGGAGCTGTTCCGCATCAACTGGGGCCACTACCTGGCCAGCCGCAAGGGCGTCGTCTATGGCCTCGTTGACGGCCGCGGCTCGGGACTCCAGGGCGACCGGCGGCTGCACCAGGTCTACCGCCGCCTGGGCACCGTCGAAGTCGAAGACCAGCTCAGGGTCGCCAGGTAACGCAGTACAGCTGAAAAGATGGCGACGCGCAGCCTTTGCCGAAATCCCAGAATTTACTAAGCTGCGGTGAAGCTTCTACATTACTCTCGGTGCTCTGGAGCTTAACAGAAAAAGAAAAATCAGAGCAAAACGACATCGTCTCAATCCCTAGAGCATGGGTTCTCAAAGTGGGTTCCGCGGAACCCTGGGGTTCCGCCGGCCCCTGCTCGGGGTTCCGCGAGCCACTGATAAATTTTCCGTGGTCCCGCGCTAACCAAGTGGCTAAAGCGGCGAAAATGAGGTGCGCTCGATCTACAGAACCTCCGTTACTCACGCCCGAGTGCCCAAAAGCACTCACAGCGCGTAACGGCAACGCGCGAACTGAGTAATAAATTCGCAAGCCGCTTGTAGCCACCCAACCTCCGAAAACGGGCATTACGCCTAAGCTTTCGCACTTAAATCACGGAGGCCGTAATTTACCAATATGCTCATTGCTGCCGTTTGTAGATAGCGTAGGTGCCGATTGCGTGCGCACTGACGTATACGTTGGAGGAATAAAAAAAATGAAGAAAAAAATGCGCGGCGCATCGCAAATACGCGCCGCAGAAGAGCAAGAACGGCGCTAGCGTCCAACCGAAACGAAGCGGCGCAGTTCGCATCGCCATGGTCCTCAGTGGCAAGCGTGCGCGGCACGTGATTGACAGCAACGCCGGAGCGCTTCGTGCCTAATTGCGCCCTTAAGCCTTTATTCTTGCGTTTATCGCCGCGCGTAACACCGCGTTGGCGGCATGCCGCGTGCCTTCATAAGTGCGTAGTTGCCATCCATGATCGCATCGATAACCACCGCAGTTTCGTCCACAGCAGTTGAGGCAAACAGTAGTTTCGTTTTCACTCGGTGCGCGCGTCGGCTGCGTGCCTTCACAAATGCGTAGTCACCAACCATGGTAGCGTCGACAGCGACCGCGGTTTCGTCCGCACTTCTTGCAGCGAACGGTAGTTTCGTTTTCACTTGGTGCGTGCGTCGGCCGCCTGCCTTCTGAACCGCAAGGTCGCCGTCCATGATCGCGACGATAGCGGCCGCGGTTTCGTGCGCAGCGGTTGCGGCAAGCAGTAGTTTAAAGCTGTCGAAGATTAAGAGCCCCGGCTACATCGCGATGGGCGGACAATTTGTTGGCGAGCAGCTGACTGGCGAAAAAATAATCGGGATGTACGCGCGCGAGGCCTTCACCGCTGCTAGCGCAAATTAATCAGTCATGAGATGACGAGAATTTCAGCTTCTGCACTGGTCTTGTGCTCAATAAATATAAACAGAATTTGCTGATTCATTGAGTAAATAAAAGCATGTTGATGTAGTTAAGCATTTGTTTATTGTTTTCTTGATACCCTCGGTAATTCGCCATTTGGTTAATTAGGACATTTTAATTCGGTTAACTGGGAGGGGGGGGGGGGGTTTCTTGGCGCATCATGGAGCTTATCAGGGTTCCCTGGAACGAACATGCTTGAGATCCCCTGCCCTAGAGCTTTGGAAAGCTGAAAGTTCTACGAGGTCCCACATATGGGGTTGGGCAGTAGCTCCGGGCACGCACTTTATGTTTTTTGAAGCTTTTGAACAAATTTGCACAATCCCCGAGCTAAGTTTCCAGAGAACAGCGTGCGTGCCCACAACTGCTGAGGGTTCGAGTGGTGGCACTCCGAAGTCCGGGGCAATGAGGGCGAGAGTGAGAGTGTGTGGAGAGAGATAAAGAAATTGCACATGAAGCAATTCCACTCAGATTTGTGTTTTTTTTTTTTTCCTTTCTTTCTCGGCATATCTGATGTTCTGATACTTTTCGTGCCAACTTTGGAGCGTCGGCGGTAGCGCACCTAACCCGCTTCCTTGTCTGGCCCACAGGCACCTCAAGAACGAGCTGTCGTTTATCAGCGCCGAGCACACGGCCATTTGGGGCTGGTCGTATGGCGGCTACGTATCGGCTATGGCGCTGGCCAACGGTGGCCCGGGCAACAACGGCAACGACACGCCGCATGAAAGCGGCTCGGCTGTCTTCCAGTGCGCCATCTCGGTGGCACCAGTCAGCAACTGGCTGTACTACGACTCCGCGTACACAGAGCGCTACATGGGACTGCCACGCGACAACCTAGCCGGGTACGAGCGTGCAGACCTCACGCGCGCCGCCGCCAGGCTCAAGGGAAAGAAGTTCCTGCTCGTGCACGGCACAGCCGACGGTGAGTGCCTTCCTTTGACCGACGCTAAGTGGGTAGCACAGCGTCCTGTCACGCTTTTAGTTAACAATCGTTACAGTGGTGCTCTCTGGACTGCGTTTGCGCTGTCTGCTAGATTATCCTGGTTCAAGACGTCAGGGGCAGACATTTAAAATGACAAAAGCCTCTCGCTGTGCAGCGCGACGACCTCTTGATGAAAGCAGAGCCCGCGGCATGCGCTGAAAGCAGCCCGACGCGCCTGTTCGGCTTCTGCCGTGGCGGCGCCAGTCAGGGACAGTGGCCTCAGACCAATGTAGGGGTTTCGATGGCCGCCTGTATTGATGTTGCAACGGCCAGTTCTGGTTTTATGCTTAATTAAATACTGGAACGATAACTCTTGCCTTGAAATGCAGCTATGTTTGTCTCCGTTTTTTTTTTTTTAAGCGCAAAGAGAAGATGAAAGAGAGAGGAACGAGAGGACAAGGCGCTTACTCGTAACTGAAATAATTTATTGAACAAGCGTAACACACACGCATATATATATATATATATATATATATATATATATACAGTAGTCAACAAATATATATTATATTTCGCATTTGGATCCTGTCACCTAAACTGCTGAGAATGGGGGTGCTGCGTTATGCCAGATCGCTAGCCCAGAGCAACAGTCTCTTTAGCACGCACTCAGGAAAAGAACGAAAGAACGCACATACATCCACTCGCACAAAAACTCAGAATGGGGCAGAAGTGAGCGCCATGAAATGAGGAAAGTGGAACTTTATGGCACCGTCAGTAACCAAAATGTTATCTATTTCTGTGGTGCAGCCAAAAAGATACAGATGAAAATAATGTTTTGCTTATTGACGCTGCCATTAACTCCACTTTCCACTTAGTTCATTTCATGGTGCTCACTGCACTGCGCCTTTCCGAGTTTTTGTGCGAGTAAATGCGGGTGCATCTTTTTTTTTTTTCCTCGTCATTTGATCGCTTGTTATATATTAAACAGTAGCATGCCAAACCTTTCGCTCGGCTAACCTTACCGCATGTATTAAAATTTATGTCACTAGCGTGCATGTATTTTCACTACTGGTTGATATTACGGTTTCTTTGTGATACATTCTTGGAATACGCAAATTATGTGCACGGTGGGTGGGCTATGTGGTATGAATAAAGTATGATGACAGTGCATGTTTAAGATACCCTAAGCTAGCAATCTGGCATAACGCAGCACCAGCATTCTGAGTTCTGTGAACAGTTTAGCTCACAGGACCCAAATGCAAAATATCATACCTTTTGTTCATTACTGTATATACGTATACACACGTCCCTCTCGTTACAGCTAAACAGAATGGCCACTCGAACGTAACATACGCTGTTACTGCACAGATCTTCCAGTTCAAGTGCCTGCAGTCCCCGAACACAAGCAGCATCAGCGGAAGCTGCAGCGACAATTATAGACACCATGTTCGTTACGCGTTCGTTCAATACCAGTGGTGTGGCATGGCAAGCCGCACCTTGTGCGCGCAGTGCTCCCTCATTAATTATAACACGAGAGAAGGCCATGCCAACTGCGGACCATGAGCTACATGCACGCTGCTCATCTCAAGGTTTGCTTGCCGCTCTCGGTCGGCTTTCCTCGGTCAGGCAGTCACTGTCCGCTGCGATATTATTATATGCAATATTGCGCAAACTTTTGCTCAACTAGGCAGTTTCCACTAGCTTATGCATCGGCCGTCCTCGCGGACTAGACCACTAGCTGTTTCGTAGCGGCAGAACAAGCATTCAAAAGGCAGCTAGCCAAGCGGAATTTTCTGGTATTCCGTGTTTCACTGGGGCTCTTGAGCAATATGGTGAACTTACGTGGCTTTTTGAATAGCCATGTCTCTAGTCTCCCCTTGATTACACCCTTTATCATAGGAGCCTCGATAAATACCAGGCTGCACAACAAAGGCGCGCCTAATGCCCACGCATCTGCGTCGCACAGTGAGAAGCGTGAGCAGCAGTGACTTTTCAGATCATGCTCTCAAGGAAGTCATCTCGAACCTGCGACCTCCAGCAGACGGCGCGAAAATGTTTCGAAGCTAAGCCTTCGCAGGCAAAGGTTCCGTCATCGATTCCGCGCGCTATAGACAAGTGTATTTGGGGCTTCACGTGGCACGAGGGCAAAGGGGTGATAACTGAAATGCATGGCGCAGGTTTACGAGTTCTGCATTTTTGTTAAATTTGATTCATTGTGAACCAAAGGCGCATTTGTTCACACACACAACTGACCGAAGATGACAAGGGAAAATGATGCCTTTACCTCACACTCAGAGAGAAATGTTTTCTTGCGCAAAACTCCTATCAAGTATTTTCGTTTAAGAATGAACTTAACCTCTTGCCCTATACTGTAAAGGTTAACGAGGACGCATACGTGAGCGGTCCGCTCATTAGAACGAGTTTGTGAGCCCACAGTTTTAATAAAATATACTTCTAAATGCTTGCTGACAAAAGAAGAATCAAGTTTCGAAGCTCAGTTTTTTATCAAAATACTACACATTTTTGTAAATGTTAAGACGCTTACAAATTCACAGCAACAAAAACGGATATCAAGATTACGAAATAGAAAATGTTCAAGTGCTTAAAGCAGGAGGAACTGACATCTTAAATCACATTGCACGTCTGGGTTTTAAAGTGCCCAATTTGTCAAGCGATGGTGTGACTCAAAAAAAAAATAATATGGGATTTTACGTGCCAAAACCACTATCTGATTATGAGGCACTCCGTAGTGGGGGATTCCGGAAATTTGGACCACCTGGGGTTCTTTAACGTGCACCTAAATCTAAGTACACGGGTGTTTTCGCATTTCACCCCCATCTAAGTGCGGCCGCCGTGGCCGGGATTCAATCCCGCGACCTCGTGCTCAGCAGCCCAACACCATAGCCACTGAGCAACCACGGCGGGTGATGGTGTGACTCAGAACATGTATACAGGGTGTCCCAACTATCATGCAGCAAGATTTAAAATTATGCAAATGCCACGTAGCTGGACAGAACCAAGGCAATGTTGTTTGCCGTCGCTTGGAGATACTCAGATGAGTTTTTGCATTGCGCCTAATTAGATAATTAGTCTTAATTAATTAAACACATTCTCAACTATCATAATTAGATGAAAAGTGTCACTGAGAAAATTGTAGAGCAACATCAAAAGCTCCCGACACAGCTTTCTGTTGCTCAATACGTGCTACACAAAAGTGTTTTTCCTAGCGTGAAAGAAGCCCGCGATTACACGCAAAATGGCAGCGCGACTGGCCGCTCGAGGCACTTTGCAGGTATTCGCGGCCAGCTTTCATGCTCGGAAAAACACTGTTATCCACTAGTTTGCTATTGCAATCGATGATTCGCCTTTTGGGCGAAACCGCGACATTTTTCGTAAAAGAATAATAATTACGTCAATTCAGATCATGGTGCTGTTGGTGCTGTTCGTAAAGTATATAACAAGGCAAAATTATCTGCCTTTCCAGAAAATCGAGTAACCATGAGCCTGAACGCTCACAGTGTTATCGATTTAAGAGTAACCTATTTCACTTTTAAGTGCAGCAGTATTAGGTTTGTTGTTTGTTTGTTTGTTTGTTTGTTTGTTTGTTTGTTTGTTGTTTGTTTGTTGTTTGTTTGTTTGTTTCAGTATAATCTATTGTGTGCTTACAATGTTCTTGCACCTGCATTTCTCCTTCATGTATTGCTCCAGTGTTTTTTTTTTCTCTCTCTCTCTCTTTTGTTTACTTGCACTCTTTTTATAATTATCAGTTTTATATTATTGTCCAAAGGTCTAGGTGCGACACTTGATTTCATGATTGCATACATTCTTTATATTTCTGTGTTCATTTATTCTCTCACTCGAGCTAATATTTCATTGTTCAAAAAGAAGTGCTGAAAGAATTAAAACGTGTTCTGACGAAATGATTTTTTTTTTTCCAGATAATGTTCACTTCCAACACTCAATGATGCTTGCCAAGGAACTGACCAAGAAAGGGGTTCTTTACAGAACTCAGGTGAGGAGGACATGTACTATAATGTCCGGGGTAGGAGGGCGGCAAGCTATAGTTAGGGAGAGCTATAAGGAATGCAGGAGATCCTTTCTACACAAAACCACGCCGCACCTCCTCTCCGTAGTTCCACCCTGCATCATCATCATCATAAAAACTTTATTATAGACACTGAAGAGTTTGGAGCACGCAGGCTCCCGGGCGCCCACACGACTCCACTGCACTCAAGCGTTTATGCTCGTTCGGTCCATAACGCTGGCAGCCCGGTCAGTAGCCACGGTCTGCACAACCGGGTCTCCAGAGCGCAGCATGGTCGCCCCGTCCTCCCAGGTCTTCAGGTGCTCTAGGCCCAGCGGGGCAGGATCCGCCCGGGCAATGAGAAAGGGGATGGGGAACAGAAGCGCGAGGTTCAGGACAGAGAGTACAGGCTGAAGTGAGGAAAAGGGGGTGATAGTAAGAAAGAGTGAGAGGAGAGGGGAGAGTATGTGTTTGTAATTGGCGCCAAAGGGTTGCTTGTCGATTGCTAAGGGATTTGTGCGGTGAAGGGTACAGCTGACGCGCCACCTTGGAGGCCTGCGTCAGCTCTTTGAAAGTGTGCGCGCGTTCCTTCGTGAATCCCGGATCGGAGGCCGCAAAAGCCCGGTTTAAAGAACCTCAGGCTGAGAGGTTTGTGGCCTCGTTTCCAGGATTCCCGTAGTGCGCGGGCACCCAAATCAGCTCCAAATGACGGGGCGGGGGGTCCACGCTCCCGTTTCCTTGCGGATCGCACATCCATAAGCAAGTGGTGAACCAGTCGTTTCGCGACGACCGATACGAGGCGATCACGCACCAGGCACATGAACAGACGAGATCGCTAGGTGTGGGGACGAAGAAGACAGGTCATAGCACTAACACGTGCACAGTAATAGGGGATACCCTGAAAAAGGTTTACGAGAGCGAATATGCCAACATCGCCATCCCAAGAACATTCTCGTATTTCGACAACGCGAGAGGAAAGGGGCATGCCGCAGCCGTGACAATGTATCATGGAAGGCAGAGTGAATTCCTCCACATGACGTAGGTATCGTTGGGACCTCGCAAACAAACACCACTCACACCTCGGGTGAGGAGGTTCACGCTGCCGCAGCGCTTGAGCATGGCCAAGGCGACTCCGTGGATAACAAAGAAAAGGAAGTGAGCGGGTTCTCAGGAGATGTGTTTTGCTGGGTCATCTATCCGTGCTTCCTTTGAGGGGCACTTGCCGCTACTTCACAAACGATCACTGGCTATATGGCAATGCTTGCTGTATCTGAATTATGGCACCGTCGCTTGAACTCGCGTTGCCAAACTTTAGTAATGAGCAAAACGAGAACAAAGTAAAAGCAGGAGCCAACGTTTCAACAAGTGGACGTGTCTTTTTCAAGGCTCCTGCTTGTCGAAACGTTGGCTCCTGCATTCACCTTGTTCTCGTTTTGCTAATCATCTTGATTTTCCATCTCCATTTCCTTCCCCGTGTTTTCCCCTAACTTTCCAGTATGATATGTTTTCCCGTATATGATAGCAGCAGTATCTCCCACTGAAGCGCGTCATATGTGATTACCCAAATTAATCAGTTCATAGGTAAGTTCGATATTTGCAGAATTTAGCATTGTGATTGTAGCTCAGAATATGTGTCAAACAATTTCGTTGGCTACGTTTACATATTCGTATGACTGTGTAATGGAGAGGCTCCTTGCGCGTTCAGGAACATGTGGCCGTCACTTTCTTAAATTGCGCCTAAACGATAGTACACGAGCGTTTTTTGCATTCCGCCCTCATTTGTATTCCTCGACCAGGAATGGCACGCGCTCAGCAGCAGAACGTTATAGCCACAACGGCAGTCATCTATTCCTTGTGCTCCAGCGGGGTAAGCGCGCAGGATCGAGGCAAACGAGCCGCATATGTTTCACACGCGCTGTCTAAAGCGTCTCGACACTGCTCAGTCGGATCGGGAGTGTCGACCTAAAGACTCCGACACGTGCATGTGTTCACTTTTTTTTTTTTTTATTGCCGCGGTATTTTAGAAAACTCAACGAGCAGTCTGACTTGCTTGGGTTTTTAAAAAAAAATGAAATTGTTCGTTGCCCCTTAGCGCCACTGACTGCACTTTTCCTGCGAACTGAACTGTAAGAACAAACACCTGCCAAGTAAATTTAGAGCTCTTTCAAGCTCACATTGTGTGCCTAAGTTTTGAGGACACTAGCGAGCGATGTCTAGAAACACTTTCCCCTATACCATCATCTGAGCAAGTGCAGAAACATTTGTCGGGCTTCTCTTTTATTATTGCTAATATTTTGTAGGCGCTAGCCTGTTGTCAAAAGTCCATCCACGACACGGGCGGCCACAGCAAAAATCGCGACACACCCGGAGTCACACGAGGAAGAGGCTAATACAACCTTTCAGCAAAGTACACTGGCATACGGGCAAGGTTCAGTTGGCGCGTGATGGATGCGCGCCAACTGAAGAAAGTTGCCATTAGCACATGCTGCGATGTGGCTGCGATATCGCTGATCTGGCACTGGCGTGTCATAACGTAGGCGTGCATCCTCTCCTCGCATCGCGAATGGGCAGTTTGGCTGGACGCATCGGGGCTAAACCAAACGTTGATACAGGCGTGCGTTTGTTATCATTCAGTCTATCCTGCCGTTTTCGTGGCCGCTCAACCGGACGACGGCAGCAGATGTAAATTGCCGTATTGCCTCCTGGCCAGCACTGGTTCCCCATACACATACAGGGGCGGTATTTTAGAGAGATCACTTTAGGGGATACGATCTCACTTTCTCGAGAATACCATCCCTGGTTTCTTGCGTCGTTTCTGTGGTGGGCTGTCTCCTTCATGCGTGCGCCATGTGCGCAAGCGTGAACAACATTTCGCCTCGAACATTTCATTCACATTTCTCCCGATGGTGCCCCCAATTTGTTCACCCTTTCCATGCCGAGGACGAGTCGTCCAGGAATTTTCTTTCGTCTACGGAGTGCCGCAGACGAGTGACAGTCGTTTCATCATTTTGGTCTGCATTCTGCACCATAGAATGGCACCAGCTTCCCAGAAAACGTAACATTTTGAGGGCATATGGCGGATGTCTGGCTCCCCTGGGTTTTAAAAATGCCGGCGCTGAGTGAGGTGGCTGCACCAACGACGACCGCCTTTTCAATGCCGGAATCCCGGTGTATCTGGACGTTTCTTCACCTCAAATGAACAATAAGGCCTGGAAACCTCTAGCGAGTCGTGTTCAGAGCTTCAACTTAGTATGAACGATTTTGAGGATGATTTAAGCCTCTGGCGCCCTCCCTCGCGTGACTCGGCAAAAACACTTTTCCGCCGGTGCTAATAACGTGCCGCATGGAGGATAACAAAAGCACGCTTGACTTCTGTTCCAATAAATATCGCGTTTCATGTACACTGTTTCTGTGGCCTTGCCTATCTGCAACTCAAGAACATTTTAAAAAAAATGTTGACAGCAAAAGACATCAGAAAATAACAAATCAAGTGCTAATATTTCAATGGTGAAATCTATTCACAATAAATCAGTCGTAACAAATTTCGCGAAATTTTGGTGCTTTTCTTAAAAGAATAGAAAAATCAATTGGCACGGAAATGGTTAAATATTCATTGGCTATGTAAGAACGCAAACCATGCAGCACTCTCGAATAAATATAGGCAGAGGGGGTGGTCACAATTTCGATCTGCACGCTGTACGTACGCATGGGCGCACGCTTTACACACCTCCCACACTGTGTGGACAGTAAAGTAATTGATGAACGGTGATTATTAAATTACTCCTGGCAGGCGTAGACTACTTGCATCTTTTAAAATTACAATTTTAGTCTTAGACATTGAAGAACTATACGAAGGGCTCACCCGAACACTCACGTAAATTTTTGCAGAATTCGTAGATTCTTTCGCCATTGTATTGTAGTCTGACTGTTCATCGTTTCAAGAAGTCCACAGTTGTCTTCTGTAAATGAGATGGTTTCAATGTCATTTCTATTTTCTTTATTAGGTGTACCCGGATGAAAAGCATGGCCTGAGCCACGTCACTACGCACCTGTACAATGCCATGGAAGAGTTCATTGACGACTGCTTTGAGGGTTCTGACCACGCTGTGGAAGAGGTTGGCCTGATGCAAGTGAAGGCCTCGTGATAGTCCCTATGCTACACAGCACCGGGGCGTCTCGTATCTAGGACCACCCTGACTACTGGCAACAAAAGCATCACTTTCAATCATTGCGTACGCTGGCCAACAGTAGCCAAAGGAAGTGAATAAGAAGCACCCGTTGCTGCACCGGACACCTCTGGCCGCGAATCGTCAGCAACGCAACCACCGAATGCCTTGGCGCTCACGCTTCCCCGATCGGACAACTACAGCACGGAGCTGTCACAGCTGCAACTGTCACCCTGGCTGCGCAGCAGTAACAAAACGCTAGTCATGCAGCGTCAGTCCAGCTGCCGAGCTAACATGATGTCCGGCACAAAAATCACTTTGCTAAGGATACTCGTTTTTCTGTGCTAGTCTTCTGGTAGATGTAGCTGGGCAGAAGGAAAAGTCTTATGGTGCAGCCAACATGTGCTCCTTGAGTTGCCACATGATCTTTCCCGTATACATTGCATGCTGAATTCTTCTCAACTATTGATTGATGGTACTGGTGCTGCTTAATGAAAAGACGTTCTATAGAAGGACTCCGTGTGGAGGGATGTTACAGGCTCTGAGAGCCAGCCTTTCAAAAAGACAAAGACAAAGAATGCGCAGAGAATGCGCATGCACTGTGTAATGTTATGGAATGAGCAGTCCTCATATGCCTGTTCAGCTTGCCATCGTCACTTCTGTGTGGGTAACAAGTTTTGAAATGATCATGGGTGCCCAGTAATATTGCTAATCGCATGTTGCGCTAACTGGAAAGGCGTTAAGATAATGCTACCTAACTACAGAATAAGACTGTCTCTGTGCTTAAGCGAAATTTACTGAGGCATAATGGTATTGGCGTTCATATCTAACTGTTTATTATCCTCAAAACAGGGGAATAAATGTAACGACACTAGGCTATTTTACATTTTAAACCTAGTATGAGAGAACATAGCCAAAATGATTTATGAGAAAACAAATGACTCATCTCGCTCGCTTTCTAAGTTCACACGGTGGCAGTTTTTCAAAATCATCCTTGTCCGGGCCGAATTCACTCCTTCAATTCGCATCCCTACTATATCATAGATGGCGGCACGCAGCAAGACCGGCAGGAGACGCCCTGTGCGAAAAACCAAACTGTTCTCTTCAACATTTGTGTACATGGACGCTCCCACTCACACTTGAGAGTCATATCTGCACATTTGCATCTCAGAGAGTTTTTTTTTCATATATAAGTGAAAGATAAAGATGCATGCATATAATTAATCATTTTTATCACTAGCATAGACTTCCATTAGACCTTCATGTATATAGACATCACAAACTTAACGACTTGCTCTATTCTTGATCAATTCTATAGTTTATGCCCACGTTTAGGATTTTTCAGCATTTTACAAGAAGCTTGGCAAGAGAAATGTACATAGCGATTATCAATAGCTGATATAGAAAGCAAGCCCAACCCTCTAGTTGCCAGACTTTGGCACTGAAATTATTACTGACCAGTTTCTAATCGATTATCTGTTAGCCTCAGTCTTTCCTTTATTTTTCTCCTATATGTCTTAAAGCAAAAGTATGACGATGAAACTATTCATCACTTTTACTTTTTTTTCTCTCTCTCTTTCTTTGTTCTCTATTGAGTGGCAACTGTTGCTTTCTATTTCACTTCATTTTTCGCACTGTATAGAGACCCACCACCTCAAGCACTCTACGTAATGGAGCTAGAGTCCAAAGTGGCTTTTTACGTGTAAGCTTTTGCTTTAAGGTGTGAATGACTCTGGCTCTGTTCACGGAATAATGGAACTTGCTCTCGCAAAAAATAGTAATAATAAATAGGAGTAAAAGATAAAAAAAATTCTGAGGAATGGATTTTCTATCCACCTGGCGGCAAGCAGACGTTTTAAAACTAGCAGTTTTTTTTTTCTTTCTTTTTTTTGCAATCATAGTACAAGCACTATATTTATTACATTAGTGTGAGTTTACAAGTCTATATGTCTTCGAAAAGCCACAGGTGAGATGAACTAAACGTCAATGTGGACGTAATTACACAACTTTTTTTTATTTGTTACAAAACATGGACGTGTGGAATATTCACTGCAACGTTTCAGTATTCATTCAGTAAAGGCTAGCACTTACCTGTGAGCTAGGTCACTTACACGTCAGGTTGAGGATTGTTTTGCAACTAGCTGGTATTTTTAAGACGTCTTAGTTTTGATGTTTGCTAGCTCCCTCTATAGATAGTGTGTTAATTATTTTTTCCTGCCAGCTTTTATCCTCTCCGCGTAGGATTGAAAATGCTTGCTGCTTTTTCAATGTGCAAATCACATTTTTGCAAGCGCATATTTCGTCGGACCTTATATTCACATGAATTAGCAATTCTGTCCTGGTCTTTATTTGCCTCAGCCGACCACGGGCGTTGTTAACATAATCTGTAACTTTCGTGTTCTTGACGTACCACCAACATTTTATTTAGCCAGGTCTAAGTCTTTAATTCTTGTGCACGCCAATAATGCGGCTACTGATTTCCACGAATTACCGCACACACTACCGCCAGCCCTTCATGTAATCGGCAAAATGTGCATGGCCAAAAGTAAGAAAGTGCATACATGAGAGGACGCATCGAGTATCTGCCCGCACTTTTTGTTTGTTTTGATCCTTTATTAATTTTGTTAGAATGGAATGTTGACAGTAACGCTACTCAATCTAGGAGAGGCAAATGCCGCGTTAAACTTGGCCGCAGATGGACGATCATACGAATGTATTAGTGCACTTCGTGCGGTTATTGTGTGGTTTAGTGCGCCTCGTGTAACGCAGCCATTTCATTCAGTGCCAGAGCAACTGTGATGTGGAAGCAATTGCTGATATATGTGATACATTATTCTTCTTTCTCTCTTGACTTTTTATTTTCTAGGATATATTTAATGTGTACATACCACATAGCCTCTCACTAGAAGACCATACGACACGATTGACAGCCAGTTATTTCGTCGACATCTATGCAGCAGTAGTGTGTACAACAATTTTCAGCACACGCTGTCGATATGGGGGAAGCTCTCGTCTGCAAGGAACTGGCGGGCCAATTCCTTTTTCTTACCCTTCCCGAAGGTCAAGCACACCCTCCTCCCATAGCCGCTTGCCCTTCACGTTTTTCACTTGCCAGGACAAAGCCCCGTTTATTTCGCGCAGGAAAAGCAAGTCAGGAAGCAAGGGTTGCCTGCGAGCGTAGGCCTTTTGTTGACGCTTTTCTAGAATGCTCCCCTTTCGAGTGCCGCGGTCCATGCTTAGCGCGAAGCCCCCCCCCCCCCCTTCCCTACGCCCCCGGCTCCGCTCCCATCGCAGAAGCTGTTCCGCGCACCATCTGCGGCCATGGCCACTTGTTTCCTCCTTTTCTAATAAAATCGCTGGCGTCGTCGCATCGTCGCTTAGCGTCCTTATTACTGATAGCGGCCGAAGCCTTTCACTGTCGAGCTAGCAGTCCCTTCTCCAGGGCTATGACCTAGGGTGCCTAGGGCAGCAGATTGTATACAGCAGTTATGTACATAGAACCTCTTTGAGGCCTCCGGTCTAGCGTCCCAATGTTTTCACTTGCCAGGCTGCTATCGCGTACAGTCGGGCCCGGGCGAGAAATCATCCTCACGAAATACTCTTGGTATGGACCCTGTAGCTAAGGCCTTGCTCTCGAGGTTTCATAGACCCTAAGGTGCTCTCCGCTGATGATGATACGCCGGCCCGACATATAGTGCTCAACGGGCCCAGGGTGCTGTCGCGCTCTGCAGGCAAGAATGTGTGCCGGCCGGCAAGTCAAGAGAAACACGGCAGGACTGAACGAGCTTGACAACGGCTGTCGAGGCGCTGTGCGCATTTTGTCGCTGCTACCATCTGCATATCTCAAACCTTACGCGTGCAGCACATGAATCAGTGAAAATGAGAAAAAAAAAACACGCACTTGTTCTTTGATGCTTTGCAATACTATTCTGGGAAAAAAAGAAAAAAAAAAGAACTCACGAAAGAATTCCGTGCGATTATAAACAAGTGAAGTTGTAGCTTTGTTATAGCTTAAGCCATTAACAAACGTTTATCCTCAGGACTTGCCCTCCTGTGGAATCTTCTCAAGGCTACATTCTTTAGAATCATCTTATAAGCCTTCTCCAGTATACACTTTTCACTAATCCGATATTCCATAGACATAATACCTTCCATAGTTTCGTGCAAGGTATCTGCTGCAATCTTCTGTTCAATGGCAGCGCATAGTTGAAACGGCTAGAATGCTGAATATAGAAACTAAGCATCCCAGACTAAAGGTACAGTGGCAGCATGGGTGGCTCTGTTATATTCAGCCGCCACGTGCTTTTTCGGAAAGAACCCTTGCACGACACTCAGCATCATTGTTGAGAGCATGAAATAAAGACCTGGTTGAAAATATCGAGTTGGTGAATCTCTGTTACTACTATGTCATATATACAGAACACCACAATAGCGTAACTGCATATTAGGTGTCCATCGGCCAAGGACACATACTTGCGTCCTTGACAATGTGCTTCATTCAGTCGCAGGATTGCAAGCGCCTCTCGTTGCGAACCTGGAGATTCGATGGTGTTCGCTGACTAATGGAAGAAGATGACGAGGAATCGCTGAACAGTACAAACAGTAACATTCAACAAGAAAAAAATTATGTACATACCACACACTGCGGGAATCTGCATAAGCGAAGCTATGGTGAGTCGGCAGAACGAAATGGGGCGCAACACGGTAAGAGACGCAGGCCTGTCTTTCCTCGCGTCTCGCGCAGCGGGTTTGGGCGACGCACTCGTCACGCAACCGTCCTTTGCCACGTACCTTGAATTCTGCGGATTTTTCAAGGCGAAAGCACACTTGTTTTATTCGCGCAACAATATGATTGAGGCGCGTCGTAGAGGACACCAGATTAATTTTAACCACCTGTGTTTCTTTAATGTACACCTAAATAAGTGTAAGTACACGAGCGTTTTTCTTTTTTTTTTTTTTGCATTTCGGCTTCATTGAAATATGGCCGCCGCGGCCGTGATCAAACCCATGCCACGGACCTTAAAGGGGTCATGAACCACGTCCAACCCTCGGGCTTGGTGAAAAAAAGTCACAGTTTCTTTCGAAAGGCGAAGCATAAATTGCGATGGCAAATTAATAGACAGCTACACAAAGTAAGGATAGTATTTTTATCGGCCGTATAAACTTGCAAACATTCGCTTACCAACTAAATTAATTAGCACGATGTCAGCGCGCACAGGCATACATGAACACATCACACTCTATGAGCGCGAGCACTCGCTGTCAAAACGCTGGCATGCGGAAGGGCGGCAGCAGCAGCGAGCGAAATGACCTTCGTGCTGTCGCTTCAGCGCAAACTGAGCGGCGAGAACACAGCACGCACAAAGGTATGAGCCGTCGAAGTGCCTGGACTCTGCCCTCAACGCAGATCGCTTTCAAGATATGGCGGCCGCGGAGAACGCATTTGCCGCAGTGCAACGCGCCCTCCCCCCTCCCTCCTTTCCCTCCGGAAACTATAGCGCGCGACGGAAGACAGTGCACTTCCCTCCCGCTTCCTCCCTTGCGCGCGCGAGATGGAGCCGCGATGGTCCGCTCCCCTCGCACGCTTTCACTCGCACATACAGCATACAGCGCGCGGCGACGGTGTTATCGCCCTTGGACTTTATACGGAACATCACGGCGACACTAACGGCAAAAATGAGCCTGGAGTGTCCATATAACTGCTGGCGCAATAAAACCGTTCGCGGATAGCATACGCTGCTGTGACCATCTCAAGTCAAGTTTTGCTGTCATACGCGGCGCGTGGAGCTCGCAAGCGGAGCGCGAGGTCACCTTTCTCTCGAACGCTCTTTTCAACAGAAGCCTGCTCCTCACACTCTTCTGGACGCTTTATTTCGCAATAAAGCGGATTCCCATACGCGGCTGCTATTTCGCCAATAGCTCACGTCAATCAAGAAGGATGTTTGGATCAGAGCGCTTCTTCGTACTGTTACAGTGTATATTTATTGACGAAGTTCAATAAACTGGCTGGAGTAAGCGAAAATGTGCTTTCGAATTTCGATAATAATTACGTACTTCCGGAAGAAGCCGACTATCGTCTGCTCTAGCTCGACCGCGGCCGCTTGCGTAGAAATTTGCTTATGGGCGGTTCTCGCTAATTTCGACTAATTTTGAACGCTCAACTAGCCTCTAACCACGCGAAACTTAATAAGGTCGGACCACACGCACGCTTGCCAGAGCGCGCTAACTCCTGGCCGCTTCTTCTTGGACGCCATGGCCTTGGCAGACTAATCGCAAGTTAGATGTGGCTACTATACGTCGGTCAAGCTGATGAAGGAGAAAGCCGGTCCGCACCACGTAGCATGGTCAGACTGTAGAATATGAGCGCGAGCACGCACTCAAGACCTGTCGTGCACAAAGCAGGCGCTGCGCATACGCACTACAGTTGCATGTAGCCAGGCGCGGATCCAGGGGGGATGTCCGCATAGACGAGGCAACCTAAAGTTTGCCCACGCGGCACCAGCGCCGCCCACTCCCCTGGCGGAAGGATGGAAGTGTCGAAGGTCGCCGCCGGGCCAGCGCGCGCCCGTGTTCTCTACGGCGCGAGCGACCGCGTGCGTTGTTTTCGTGACGGCGAGCGCGACCGTCATCAACCAGGAAAGGTGGCACGCAATACTGCTGTGTTGTTGATTGCCACAAGAGCCTCGAAAGGTCGAAAGCCGCCCGTGAAGTTCTACAGAATTCCGGAGAGGTGGTACGAGGAGGACAGACGACAAGCGTGAATAACTGCAGTGCGCCGAGTCAAGTAAGTCACGTACTTTCTCATTCGTGTGCAATATCATGGCCGCTCGATAAAAACGCAATAGTAATGTGCCTGTATTTAGTACATGGCCGTTTGTTTAGACGTGTCGCGTAGTTGAATCGTACAGTGACATCCGCCGTAGCTTTAGCGGTAATTGCATACGTGTAGCGCCGCTAAGCTCGACGACGCGAGCTCGATTCCCGGTCATGGCGGCCGCATTTCGATGGGGGCGAAATGCAAGAATACAGTTCTTGCCATGTACCTTGATTTTTGTGCACGTTAAAGAACCCCCGTTGGTCAAATTTATTCCTGAGACCCTCCATTACAGCGTGCCTCATAATGATATTGTGCTTTTGGCACGTAAAACCTACGAATTTAATTGATTGTACTGTTCGTTTACTCGCGATCGGCAAAGACTGGCTCAAGATAATTATATCCTTTTTCCAAACGCTGCAACTTAAATTCCTAGTTGTACAAGCAACAAATAGGGCCGGACGTTACTTGTCTTTTGTGTGGTGGCAATCCGTATTTAATGCAAGCTGGGGTCATCGCATGCGTCGGCAATTATAAGCGGCAGATCGCAAAGCAGATGCCCGAGACGCGCGCGTTATGTTTATTGCTTGGCCATGCTTTCTGGGTTCACATTATCCAAGCATGTTTTAAAGTAATTGCCACCTTGCACATTCTTCCTGCTTCACTCTTCCCGCCAAGAATCTTTGTTTCGTGTAGTAGCCGGCCATCGGTGTGAGCTTACTTTTGCTGCGGTGGGGCATTCGCCCGACGAGAAACTAGATTTGCTTTGATTAGGTATGTATCGCTAATTCTTGCGCTCGTGCTGCTGGTCCCAAGGTAATCGCTGGTTACCGTGACCTGGGTTCATTTCGCGGAGCAGTTTGTACGAGCGACTTCTCGTGACCAGTGAAAAGATACCTTGCTCAATAATGGAATCAGTTGCCATGACTCTAGCATTGAATAAGGCATGATATACATAAAATATTTATACAGCATGATATAAGGCATTATGCACATATGTAGTACTTAAATCGTTAATTAATTTTATTGGCTTATTGGTGCCTAATGCATGTGTTCTTTCTGTTCCGACAGTGCTGATGCCACTCCCTGGGAGCCAAATTGAGAGCAGCCGTGTGTGCGCGCCCAGAGACCAACGAAACCAACCGCAATCGTCACCGTCTCTGCACATCTCTGCATGCATGCATGACCGCTTTGTGACTGCACCATACAGAAATAAAAGTGACTAAATGACTGAACTCCGTGTGCACCTCTAACTCGATGTCGTATACAATCTTGTTGGACACCTCCGACACGCACTTGGCTTTCACTGTCACATCACCGTCCACAATTTGTCAACACCACACACGTGTGGAAGCAGACGCTCCTCTTTCTTGAGGTTGCCGCCACGAAAAAAACTGTTGGCGTCGGCAACCGTCTTGAAACCGCACTGCAGTCTTTGCATCGCTGTTCAGCAAGCAGGCAATCTGCCGCCGTCGAAAACGGAGCGCCGTGAGCACGAGCAGCGAAGGAAAGCGCGGGCGAAACAATGTAATTAAAGCGCAGACTGCACCGCGGAGCGACCGCGCTGCTTGAAATTTCCACATTGGGGGCGCTGTCAGGAGGCGCAGCAGCGCCTTCAGGCGATCGTTTTCTCGTCTATTGACCCTTTTCGCGGAGCAGTTTGTTTTAGAGAAACGAGATGGCGCTCACGGCGGCGCGCCATACCTCTCCTCAGCGACCGCGCACGAATACGAAACCATTACCGCTTCTACCTTGCTTCTGTGCAACCAGCTGTCGGAAATGCAACTGAGTTTTCGCTAACACACTGTGCTCCAGTCATGCTAGATTGAATCATGTGTATTGAAGACGTGTGCAGTAGTTGGCTGCAAAAATAGTGACTGCCATGTTAAAGAATAGAATGAATCTGTGTGGCCAAGTTCACGGACCGTTGCTGAAACTGTTCGAACGTGTTACCGGCACTTCGTGATGTACGGCTTTCCTCGAGGATACAGAAATTTGCTCATCCGCCAGCCTTCTATCGCTAACCTTCAAAGAAAGAGGTTCATCCCCAGAACGTCGGCAAGAGTGAGTACCACTCGTTAAACAATGACAAAGGGAGTAGCGCCGCTTCCTGTCATAGTAAGTTTCGCGCACGTTATCTATACACATGTCCCAAATGGCAGGAAAACTTACGCCCACTCTATCGCCGACGTATCAAGAATAAGTGAATGGGCGCACACTTGAATATATGCGCACTGTATACGCACAATAAATGACGGACTACACCTATGGTGCACCAATGGTCGAAGCTGAATGTTTCGTGACGGTCCACAAAAGTAAGCATGTTACTAGATGTAATACATATTTGCTACAAGGTATTACAATGTACAAAACAGCTACGTTTCAAGCCTTGTGCGCAGCAAGAACAAATCTATCGGAACTGAGCACACCCGCGAGCGATTAGGCAGAAAATAATCAGATAGTGGCCGCACCGAGGAACTTCACTGAGTCAGAAACTGACAATCCACTGCTTCAAAATATTTGCCGAATAAAGAACAAAGAGCAAAACACACTAATCCTGACTGAATTCATAATGGGAAAGCTTGGATAGCTTGGAATACACATTTAGCCCCGCTTTTAGAACAAGCATCATATACGCTGCTTGCGCCATTTGGACATAGCTTAATCGGCTCCGAAAGCGCTTTTGCATGTTCTCTGAAGCTGTGATCAAAGCTTCGTGTCGTCCACCTAGTCACCGTCTATGATATCTCCGAAACAGGTTTTCTAAGCCGCGCCGGCGTCATACATTTCCGTTGTAAACAAGGAGGCAACGGAGGGAGTTGAGGCAAGCAATGGACGCGTCACCACGTGATAAAATATGGCATAGCCCACGGGATCGCCGCGAAAAGGGTCAATAGAGAAAGGACAAATATAGGAGGGAGCATACCGCAACGCGATTGTCGCCGACTGTGGTGGCCCAACACGTGATGGAAACGTCAGAGCACGGAGGATACGTCAGAGCGCGCGGTAGGTTTTAGTATGCCCGGTTGATTTTTTTTTTTCAATACCCATTCGAAATCATTTGAAACTCTTGAAATAACAAAAAAAAACAAGGAAAAAAAACAAAGCAAGGAAAAATCTTTTCCCTTCCGGCACGTGAGCAGCTGCCGGCCGAGCGCGCATCGAATAAAAACTAGCGGTAGCCAAACGTCTCGGCAAATCTCGATTCTCCGTGATCTTGACGCGAGAGGTCACGTGTTGGGCCACCACTGCTGGCTACACCAAGCGTTCGCTGGCCAAGGCTGGCTGCGTGACTTAATGCTCCCTCCTATATTTTCCTTCCTCCATGAATGTCCGGATGGCCTGACCCCCCCTCAGATTTCTGCGTCGCCCCTCGCTGACAGTGTGATGGCCCTGTTGCGAGAAATGTGGCTACCAGCACTCTCCAAAAGTATTTTTCGCAAGTACCAGTGGTAGCAGCCACGTAGAAGTAAAGCTAGCTCGCTCACAAGCTTAGCTGTTTTCCGTAGGGGTGTGGTGTCGCG
The DNA here is from genome assembly GCF_013339745.2 of Dermacentor silvarum. Lineage (NCBI taxonomy): Eukaryota > Metazoa > Arthropoda > Arachnida > Ixodida > Ixodidae > Dermacentor > Dermacentor silvarum. The sequence goes on along the minus strand of NC_051154.1, from coordinate 109,021,087 downwards.
AAGTTGCCGTAGTTATTTTTTCTCATGAACATCTTGGACCACCTGGCGCCGGCCGTGCCTTTGTCCCGGCGGCGGCGGCGAGCGAACGAGGGGAGGTCCCTTTTGTCAAGCACGCCCATGTCCGCACGAGTGCCTTAGCGCCTGATTAACTTAGATCCCCCTCGAGGTGTCATCGGTTGCCTCTTACCGTCACCTGCAAAAGCCAGGGGTGCGGCGTAGCGTGTTCACGCCGCAAGAAAAGTTAACAAAGCGGAGAGGTGTCGACAGCAGCTATGCAATTACAGACAACGTGATACAGACGGCGAAAGCGGGACCGTGCAAAAGCGGAAAACTTGTGCGTCGCAGGACCACGAGTCCGAGGAAGAATTGTCACCGTCTGCAGTCGCTCACGCCGGAGAAACTTCAGGTGACGATGATGATGATTTAATGGCATCCCGTCTGAAACGGGGCGGTGACAAATAGTCACCTAGCCTGCTTCATTCAATCAGGTATGCTCTACATGTTTTACAGCGAAGCTGTATATGCCTAGACAAAACGTCCATCCGTGCCCAGGAGGGCCATCCGCAGGAACCAGTGCGCATGCGCGAAAAAAGAAAAGAACGAGTTGGAGAGGAGTTACCAGCAAGAGTAGAGGGGATGTCTGGGTTTTTCACCTTGGAGTAACGTGTTGGTGACGTACAAAGCGGTTCACTGTTAAAGGGAACACTGGAGCGCGTGGCGTCTGCTCGGCGCCACCGCCCGCCGGCGGCTGCAACGAGTGTCGCGCAGGCGCAGTAGGCGGTGCTTTTTTAACAGCGAAGCTGTTTAAGCCAGCCGTAATTTGTGGTTCGTACCAAGAAACTGCCGCGCCGTAGCCATGGCAACCAGGAAGAGGAGGAGGAGACCGCGTGCATGCGGTCTCCTCCTCGCCAGCTCCTTCCCTTCTCGACCCCCGCCTCTCCTCTCCGCGGCGCGCTGAGCCAACACCACTAGATTGTCGACAAGGCCCATTCATACCCCTCTCTCCAGACGGCATACGTCACCCTAGTTGTCAGATTAGGATGCGTCGCCAGACGCGTCCGATCGGCTAGGTGGTGTTGACGCGTCGCGCCCATGCATTATTTTCCCCGAACTGCGGACAAGCCACGACAGGTTTGCCTTTCATCGCTCCCTGCTTCACTGGTTAGACTTCATTAGGCTTGGTGCTGCATCGCACTGCTGTGTTCGTCCGATGCCAAGTGTCTTATTTTATTGGTGTTGCATTTGTGAACACATGATTACGCCTCGATCAGTGCGACATGGGACGTTGTTGGGTTTCCGGGTGCCACATCAATTATGACAGTGGACCCAAAGTGCGCGTTTTCGCATTCCCCAAAGATGAAGCTCGGAAGTAGTCCTGGATAAGGGCCATTCCGCGAAAGGATTTCTCACCAAGCATACACTCCAAGGTAAGAAACTGAAATTTGTGCTCTTACCGGCTGCATCGTTCTCGCTCTGTTACTGTTGAAGCGAGCGAGTATCATGTGTGGTGATGGTAGTTTTATCGCGCTTCAGGTAGGGCAGTGTGGTAAAATTGAGCAGTAATACTCAGGGCCGCGTCAAACTTCCCATTAGCTCATTTCGTACGGAAGTTACTTAAATCATTTTTATGCTTGGCGCAGGTCTGTGAACTTCACTTCCGCGAGGGTGACTTCAACACAAAGCCGTCACACTTCGACGCATTGTCAGGAAAGACAGTGACAGTCGACAGCGAGAGGGTGCGCCTGGTGCCAGATGCGCAGCACCCAGGATCTCTGCTAGAGGGGGGGTGACAGTTTGCCTTAGTTTGCCAATACCATTTAACAGCACTAATTTCAATTTCTTAACGGGAAATTGTCAAACAATGCGCTCTTTGCGCAAGTTTGCGAGTGTGCAGACGATTGCGCGCGTTACATCTTAGTTGCAGTACTCAAAAAAAAAAGGGGGGGGGGGGGATTTAACTCGGCCTCAGGGGGGGGGGGGTGTTACAACCCCCGAACCTCCCCCCCCCCCCCCACCCATCGGTGCGCCACTGCAGATGCGATACCATCGATTTTTCCGAACTGTTTTCCGAACTGTTTCCGAACTGTTTTTGGAAGCCTGCCATTAGAGCTGTATATTCAAATGCCCCGTCGTTCTACTTGATGGGTGTTTTGAGCTTTCAGTGCGGAAAGCGATGCACGAAAAAATCAGCCGTACAGGTGGCGAAATCGCATCACTGCACAGAACACACTTTCTTCGGAGGCCGACGAACGCTTTGGGAGTAGAGTGCTCGTCCTTTCGTAGGACGCCAAGGCCGTCGGCCAGCGCTGTCCCACGAAAACAACTAAAGTAAACAATTATCTGGCGTTCGCAACTGACTACTTTTGACTGAACAGGTTAAGAAACAATGAAACTACCCACGTCACCAATTTCAGACAAACGTCGACAAGCAAAGCAACACAACATGTGAGGGGGGCGTATTGAAACAGGTGAACTCTACGAGCGCGCCTTTCTGCCCACTTCAAGAACTGCATGGTATATTGCAAGTGATAGCGGCGTGAACGCCCGCCGCTATCGGTGGCCGCTCTTACGGTGGGCGCTGAAAAGAGGTATTTATTGATAATGATCAAGTAAAATAGAGTTGTTCTTTACTCGCCATGCATGCATAAAATTAAGAATTTTATTTTCGTTGAATGAATCTATGTCTCGCTTTAATTAAAAAACGCTTTTCTTTTTCTTTCCCAATGTTTGTTCCCTCCAAACACAGTCGCGCTTCAATCGTTGCTCCCATAACCACCCTCGCTGATGTCGGTGACAATTCGCTCTGAACCGCTTTTCGCCCGAAGCTTCGCGACCCATTTGGATCGACCTTGGAACGGCGCCGCGAACAGCGCCGGGAGTCCGCCCACCGCCACCGTGCCGCCAACGCCAAACGTGTCCATGTATTCATTGCTCGGCATAAAAGGGCGCGTAAAGTGACACGTAATTGCGTAACACAGTTCAGACACACTTTAATATACCCGCGTGATAAACCTTGAGATAAACACCGCAGCCGCCCGTTTTCAGCTTCGCTGGTCAACCATCTCCATGGGATGTAAGGGCCGAACATTTTTTTTTAAGCGAAGCTTTATATTGACTCACAAGTGTCGGCGGTGGTGGTGGTGGTGTCACGCTGAAAAGTGGACCGATCCTGGTAATAGTGCAGAAAGAATCCGATCCTGGTAATAGTGCAGAAAGAATCCAACCTCAATGGCACATCAACCGATGGGCTCGGGGACCTGTAACGCGCCCTTGAGCTACCCCTTGTCACACGTGGGACCCAAAGATACAAAATCACCAGCCCTTCCCCTGTCGAGGAAATGGGGGTGAGCTAAGCTTGTCGTCCGATTCTAGCGTGAGGGCTTCCGAAGCCTAGGCGAAACGTCAGCGAAGATCCGCGGACCCCGAGTTGCGGGAGCGCGATGTTGAGGCCAAACGTCAGCGAAGAGCAGCCGACAATGAGTTTAGGACAAATGAAGCGGAACGCCTGCGACAGCGTCGTCTTGCCACAAGGTTCGCTTACCCCCATTTTCTCGACAGGGGAAGGGCTGGTGATTTTTTTTATCCGGCATTTTAGTATGCATATCTTTATCTTTTTTTCCCCTTCAAAATCTACCTTGTAGCGCTACCTATAACAGCAAGAGATCCGGTCGCATAATTTTCTTCTCGGTTTTTTTTTTTTCCTTTTTTTTTCTACCAGTACTCTAAACGTCTCTTGCTTATCTCGACTGCTGACCAGTTGACGGTTCCGCCCAGTTAAAACCCAAGCGCTTCTGGAAGGTGTACATTACCTATTGGGTGAATCCCTACGCATTCCATTAGCATGTGCTGATTGGTCAACGGATTTTGGCTGCAGCGTCCACTTGCCTAATCTAGTTCCGAATATTTGCTCCGGTTCTTCTTCTTCTTTCTGGGGTTTTACGTGCCAAAACCAGTTCTGATTATGAGGCACGCCGCAGTGGAGGGCTCCGGATTAATTTTGACCACCTGGGGTTCTTTAACCTGCACTACAACGCAAGCACACGGGCGTTTTTGCATTTCGCCTCCATCGAAATGCGGCCGCCGCGGCCGCGATTCGATCCCGCGATCTCGTGCTCAGCAGCGCAACGCCTTAGCTGACTAAGCCACCGCGGCGGGTTATTTGCTCCGGTATTTTTTTTTTTCTTTTTTTTTTTTTGTCCTTAGGCAACCGGCTCGAGCCTCAAATAGCAAGGCACTGCCCTTTGTGTTATCGTACAGATTTTTCCTTCCAATTTCTTTCTTCTCCAATTAACATCCAATGAACTGTCTCTGTTTCTCTCACTTTCTTTCTGATGACTCCTGGTTGTCTATTTAGTTTCAATTACCCCTGTACTAGGTTGCCAACTTTCTTGACCTCTTCCTCCATTCTGTGTCCACGTCTTTCAAGTACAGATACTTGTGCACTTAAGCCGCCCATTTATTTTCATTAATGTTCCTGAGTCTAAGACTCAGGAACATTAACCAACTAAACTTAGAGACTTGTGCCCTCGCACAAGTCTGATAAATTATCAAAAATATCAGGCGGCTGCGCCTGATTGTTCTGATTTAAGTGATATTAAACGTTAATGTGCCTGATTTTAATGAAATGGTAATTTATCAGGCTGTGCTTGATAAATTATCAGGCACAGCCGCCAAGCATATGGCTGTGTTGAGCAACGTCCTTTCCCTGTAAGTTTTGAGAAACCGAAAGCTGGCCCTGCACGGATTTGTTGTGAAAACAGTCGCACCAGGCGGGTGCGACTGTTTTCACAACAAATCCGTGCAGGGGCGGGGCCTCGCCTCGATGACGTATGACCATTTTCTTTTTTTTTTCTTCCTCTCTGTTTGGCGGCGTTGGAACGAAGAACACGCTGGGCTGGTGGTGACTAGGCTTCCTGTCTGTTTGGCGGCGTTCCAACGCTGGAACGGAGAACACGCTGGGCTAACTGTGGCTGCTGTTAAGGGATCGATGGTATTACTAAATAAACGCATCACTGTTTTGATGATCCAAATATAATCTATCAGGGAGGGAGCAGTCTACTTGACTGGAGCAGTATTTTTTTATTTGGGATTTTGCGGAGCGCAGCGTAGCAACACCCCAACGACCACCGCTTCGCGTCGGCGCCCGGCACCGCGGCTTCCGCCGCGGCACCGGGGCACAACCGACCGCGCCGCCAAACAGAGAGGAAAAAAGAAGAAAATGGTCATACCAAGAAAGAAAATAAACTTCTTGCCGATACGGGATTCGAACCCGCGCACCCCCTGACCCAAAGCGCGCGCCGTAACCACTAGGCCATACATTTTTTTCTTTATTACATGGGAGCAGACTCTTCAGCAACACAAGAAACAAGGCGCTACAGGTACATATTCAATAGTCAGGCAAGCATGTGCACGCGTCCAATAAAGGCATCCAGTCCGGCGCTGTTTCTTGAGCAGCGTACACACTACGAACGTAGGCAGCAGATTCCCGAAAAAACGACCGAGTGCTTCGCGGTGGTTCAGCGTGCCTGTCACACATTCTACTGCGCCAAAGACTATGTAGACCAAGTACTATGAACATGTCATATGGTGGGTCACAGGAATCTTTAAAAGGTAAGAAACGAATTGTGTATGGTGTGAAGTGTTCTTTGGAGAATGTCCCAGAAGAACACGGCATCCCTACAATCGACAAAACAGTGATCAATCGTTTCAGCATGTGGACACAAACGGCAGTTTGTAGACCATGGCACGAAACAGTCCCTTTTTTCTAACCAGGTTTTGACAGGAAGGGTTGCCGAATGTAAGTTAAAGAAAAAAGTTTTGATCCCTGGAGGAATGATCATTCGACGGACACGCTTGAGTACATCTAAGTAGCAACATTCCAAATAAGGCGCACGATAATGGGGAACAGAAAACAATGTATCTATCAGTGTAGCAGAAATTTCTTTACGGGATGCAGTGAAAATATAATCCAAGCTAAAGCGAGCTTTAAGAAAGTGAAAGCCTTCAACAACCTCTTTCAAGAAGCCCTAAGGAGCAGCTGGTGCATCACTGACAGATGACGACACAACTATTTCTGGAAGGTAATTCATTAATCGAAGTTGTAACATCGCTCTTAGAAAAGGACTGTTTACATCACGTAAGAAGAATAACTGGGAGACAAGTTGCCTAACAAAAAGGTGAACTAGGCCAAGACCACCACTCTCAAGAGGAAGAAAAAGGTTATCACGCCGCATGGCCTCAACACGTGAGCTCCATACATAGGTAGCAAACACACGATGGAAAGCTTGCAACCTAAGTCGCGAGCAGTGTAATACCTGCAGGACATAGATAAGTCGAGCTGCTAGAAACAGACTGCAAGCTTCAGCTCGACTAAATATGGACAACTGCCGCCCCTGCCAGTTGTTAACCTTACGTTGTACTTCTGCAACTTCCGCTGACCAGCGAGGATTACTATTGCGATATTGAGAGAGGGGTACACCTAAGTACCTAAAGTCTTGCCTCCACTGAATACCTGCGAAGTACCTAAGTACCTAAAGTCTTGCCTCCACTGAATACCTGCGAAGCGTGGCCATACAGCCACGCTTCCGGAGTATGCATTCATGCGAACCACATGATTGCGTTCGATCGTCGTCGTCTTCGTCGAAAAAAAAAAGAAAATGGTGATACGTCATCGAGGCGAGGCCCCGGCCCTGCACGGATTTGTTGTGAAAACAGTCGCACCCGTGTTTGTGCCGTCCTGAAGTACACCTCAGAATTCCAGGACTTCCGAAGAAGTCAGATTTATCACCGTCTGCACTAAAACAATTGAGCTTACTCCTTTTGTACGAGAGATACAGTAGTCACGTACACGTCTATACTGACGGATTGTAAACCAATGACGCCTTATGTCATCTCAATCAATGGGCGGACCATTTCCTATGTCAGAACCCACAGGTTTCTTGGCGTAATCATTGACCGAGAACTCTGTTGGAGCCCGCACGTGGCCTCCATGAAACGGCGCCTGACAGCAATTTCCCAGTTGTTTAAATACTTGACAGGAAAGAAGTGGGGGATGTCAGTAGACGCAATGCTGAAACTCTACAGAGCTCTCTTTCTCGGTTTTTTAAGATATAGTCTACCTGTACTGAACAACACTTGCAAGACAAATATTCGTGTTCTGCAGGCAGAACAAGCTCAAGCACTCAGAGTTTGCCTTGGTTTGCCCAGATGCACGTCAACAGAGGCAACTATTGCGATTGCTAGGGACCATCCGATGCGAAATCACATTACGGTGGAAGCCCTGAGAACGCACATCATACATTTTGCACGTTCCCCCTATCACCACCTTGCAACACTACCTTCAGACAGGCGCCAAGTATCGTTCTCTAAAACTATCATAAAGTACAACGACAAACTTCCCTCGGGCTTCACCGCTGCATCTAAACCATCGATGCCCCCTTGGTATCTTATTAGCCCCACAGTACATCTCAGTGTACCAGGAATCAAGAAAAAATCTCGTCACCTGTGCTGAAACAACTGTCTCTGCTTCTTCTACACGAGAGGTATGCGGACAGTGTACATATTTATACTACATGGTTCCACAAACCTCCAGTGTTCGTCTGGTGCTGTGGTTGTCCCAGCAAGAGCTACTACCATCAGCTTCAGGACTGACCACCCAACGACATCGACATCTGCGGAACTAGCTGCTCTTACGCGCTGCACTTTGTTTCGTCAACCGGGAACCACCTCGACAATGGTGAATCTTCAGTGACTCGAAGGCAGCCCTAAAATCTGTGCTATCCGCTCTGCGTCGCGGGCCATACGAACAGCTCGTATTCGATATTAGATACCTACTCCATCCATCACATGAGAAAGGACACCACGTGGCATTTCAGCGGCTTCCAAGTCACTGCGGTGTCATAGGGAACGAAGACGCCGATAATGCCGCTCGGGCAGCACTTGACGACACACAGGAAGAGGTCATACGTACCACTTTCACGGTCCGACGCAGCCAGCAGACTTCGAGTGCTTGCACAGGAGATCACGCTCTCTCTATGATGCACACCAAGCGACCAGACCAACCGGAGCAATCGTCAATACCACCTGCCCTCTTTGATGCATCTCTGTATGCCAACTGGACTCCGCCGAAGAGAGGCCACTATGCTTTATCGCTTATGGCTAGGGGTGGCATTCACTAAATCTTATTCATTTCTGATTGGAATGGCCCACAACGCTCTTTGCAATGCCTGTCTTTGCGAGGAGACACTAGAACACATTCTATGCGACTGTCCTGAATATAATGTTCAGAGACAGTCCCTGGCGTCCGTTCTAGCGCACCTTGACAACAGACCAATGTGAGTTGAAGTGATTCTCACATGTCGTCGACAGAAGACATCGCAGCTGAAGGTGACGAAGGGACTACTTAGGTTTTTAAAAGAAACGGGATTGGACAAGCGGCTGTGACAGTGATGTCACGTACCGTGCAAGAGTGGCGGACTGTGATTGACGATGTGTGTGCTGTGCTGTGTGCTCTCTCTCTCTCTCCTCCCCATCTTTCATTCCACCTCATCCTGCCCCCATGTGTAGGGTAGCAAACCGGTTGTGCTGAACTGGTTAACCTCCCTGCCTTTCCTTCTCCGCTCTTTCCTTCCTTCCTATAATGACGGATCGACTACATCGACCAGTTCAGCTGGTGCTGTGTTTATAACGACCAGAGCAGTAACACTGCGATTCAAGGCGTCACATGTCACGACGTTCACGGCTGCATAACTCACGGCTCTGCGCAGTACACTTCAATTTATTGACGCAGAGTGTGCTGGTACATGGGCCGTGTTTTCCGACTCGAGACCGGCTTTACACAGTATGCAGTCAATTCTCCGACGTGGAGCTCACGAACAGCTAACGTACGAAATTGTCAAACTTCACCACGACGTCAAACAGAAAGGCCACGAAATTATTTTCCAGTGGCTCCCTGGCCATTGCGGGATCAGTGAAAATGATCACGCAGACAAAGCTGCCCGAGAGTCACATCAAGGGTGTGTTCCAATTCTGGTCAGCATCGGAGACTGTCTACGTAGACAGCTAAGGAGACAGCCAAGAAAGCTTCGAGGCCATGTAATGGAACGCGTTTCGAACCGCCTGGATGACGTATAAAAAGCGCGTCTGCGACGAGACGTCACCTCGCGGCGACAAGAAAAATTTGAGAAAAGCACGCATTATTTCTGTATTTGAAATCTTTGCGAACCTATGAAAAACACGATCAGACGTACATGAGGGGCGTGGGAAAGCACGTCTACATTTTCTTGTGCGCAGACGACCTTTCTGTCGGCTTTCCAAGCATCCTGCTCAACCGCCATATTGTTTGGACAGGAAAGTAGCCTGCATCGTTTCTGACTTCGATGTTATCTTCGCGAAGCTGTCTACTTTGACGCTTTCGTGAGGATTGGAACGAGACTTAAGATGGCCGCTGTCCACTTATCCGTCTACTTTGCCGTCTTAGGCGAGTATTGGAACACAGCCCAAGAACAACACAACGTTCCCATTCCTCTTTCCAGGACAGACGCTGCAAGGCAGCTTCGTCACCTGGAACGCAAGCTCTATTTAACAAAATGGAACACCCCAAATATAAGGCGCACCAGGCTACACGAAATGAACCCTTCGCTCTAACTCCAACCTCCACCCGTGCTTCACCGACGTGAGGCAAAGCTTCTATTCGCATCTCAAATGAACTGCAGGGGGCGCTGCGAAAACTGGCCGCGTAGGGTGCCTCGATGCCAGCGCCTGCCGTTCAGGGTGGTGCCATCCTTTGACCGCACCCGCGCCGCCGCTTTCTCGCTGCGACGCCATCTTGAGTCACAGCGAGCGGTTGCGAGTGCTTGGTGCGGGTGCTTAGTTCGAGACACAGTGCGCGCGGATGCTTCTACTTGCTGTACAGTGTTCAGCCGCATGAATGACAAGCTTGTCAAGTGCATCGAGTCGACATGACGGGCTGTTGTGTTCCCAAGTGCACCGGATCGACGCGTAAAGGGCTGCGTTGTTTACGCTTCCCCCGGAACCCAGAGCGAAGGAAGAGATGGGAAGCCCAAGTAAAGCGGTATCACTGGAAGGCAACGGATAACTCCTACATTTGCGAGGTAAGTGTCAAGAAAGTTTAGACTATCGCACCGTGTTTTTCATTTAAATAAGAAAGTATTCTCTGATCCTCGCTCACGTACCTACGTTCGCTCACGAACTAAGCACTGCACCGATGCTGAGTAGCCTATGGTTTGCGAGCGCGCGTCGCATAGGCTTTTGCCGTTTTGATCGGCGCAGTCTATGCGAGTAGTACCCTTATTTTAAGAACTGACGAAAATGCTTCGCCGCGAAATAGCCTTACATTAGCTACAAATCGTCATGTAAACCACCTATTTTACTTTTTCACGGGAAGCACACATCGTGTGTCTCTTGTTTCTTTTTTTTATTGCGATAGCAATTATATGGACACTCAAAAGCAGATTTCTGCCGTCGGCGTCGCCGTCGCCGTCGCCGTCGCCGTGATGTTCCGTATGACGTCATTTGGAGAAGAAATCGTCGCCGCGCGCCGAACGCTGTATGTGCGAGTGAAAGGGCGCGAGGGGCGCGTCTTTCACGGGGAGTGAACGCACGGCGGAGAACAAACGCGCGTTCTGCGCCGTGCTCGCTTAAGGGCTGCAGAAGTAGGCGTCTCTGTTCTCCTTCACAATCACCATGTATGTAGAGCAAACGCGCCTTCTTCCAACGAGCGAGAGGCCGTGGGGGAGGGGGAGGGAAGGGAGGCGACGTTTAGCTGCGGCACGCAGTGCCTATTTATATCAGAGGCTCCGGCAACAGTCACCAACGCCGCACGCATTTTGAGCGAACGCGGGCAAAACGCCGATGGCGTCGACAACAGTTCTGCGTGTTGTTGCTACCAAAGCCGCTCACCTTACTTCGTATGACATTGCTGTGTTGCTATCGCATTCATTGCTTCGCCCTTAGGGAGAAACTGTGACATTTTTTTTTTTTTTACCCCCCTCAGTTTCTTTTTTTCGCTACTCGTTATTTGGGACTAAAGAACGCATTGCTTCATCTGGGGAGAGCGGCTGTTGTGTACGTGGCAAGCGAAGCATTGTGATTTTCTCTATTCTCAGCTGATATCTTGCGGATCTCAGGTTGTTACGTTATATAGCTGATTTTTTAGACGAATATATTTGTAGCGTCGTGCTCGTAAGCCGATGGTCAATCGTGCTCATTACCGATCGTAGTGGGTACTGTGACGGTCTTTAAATGCCTGTGCACGGTATGCCCAGGTGTAGTAGAGTTAAGGGGCATCATGGGACCAAAATGTTTCAGCGCTTTCTGGCATGGTGTCTGTTGTAGCCTGTGCATTTCTTCGAAACGTGTGAAGCGAGGTAATACAGCATTACTTCTGCGAAAATTTATTTTAAAGCACTGTAATGGGTTCTCTGTATTTACAAGGCAACTTTTCATATCAATAATCACTTTTGTTGTTTTACTTGTACTTAGAAACACTTTGAAGAGGACCAGTACGAGGGAAATCGACAGGATGGGCGCCGTCTGTTAAAAGTAAACAGCCCTACATCATCATGGACTATATTTTTGAAGTGAAAAAAATTGCCCGCCAATCCACCCTGTGAAGGTGGTTGGAAAGCGAAGCTTTTTACGCCACCCTCACGGTGACTGCGGCGCACTTGATATTTCACACACTACAACGTAACTTTAACCACGGCCTTTATTATTATTTACTTCACAACAATGTTCACTACTGCTTTATGATCGGTGTGATATACACTACTAGACTACCCCACAGTGGGGTAGTCTAGAAAATGAACCGAAGCAGTTACTAGGCTGGAAGGGTTTCGAATGACGTCAACCCTCTTTCAAGCAGCTGCGTAAGCTTTGCAACAGCTGCAATCTAATCTTACGGACCGCGCCGAGCCTGTTTCCGTTGTTTGCCCGCAGCTCTTATCATCCATCATGTTGGCTCATCACTTTGAAGCTTGTTTTTGTGGTTTTTCTTGCGAAAACGAGTGCTTAGTTGTACGCTGAATGCCTGAATTCAAGTAAGCTATACTGCTATACCTGCAATTGTTAGCGGTTCGTCGGGATCGTTTTTTGATTACAGCGACGGACACGACAGAACCCTTGGCTGGTAGAGGTACAAAGCTTCGCTTTAAAATATTGCTAATCTGTATTTGACTGTCTTAGTTTCATTTACGGTTCTTGTACGCGATATGTATGCAGTGTTGGTTATTTTTTCAATGTAGTTATCAGTGTTCTAATGGTTATTTATAAAATGTTCTGTACTCGCCATCGATGTGTTTGGCTGATGCGACGTATTCGATGGTAGCTGATGTATTCTGGCTGGATATCTTGATTGATATTACCCGCGGTTGCGTTTTCTTGTTTGCATTCTTGTTTTCGATTTATATTGTGTGTAATAAGGTTGACGTACTCACTTGACCCCCCCCCCCCCACCATGTAATGAATAAATAAAAAAAAAACTCTCACTATCCCGAATTGTGTGTCGAGCTAACGAAAGGCCGCGTTTCTAGCGCGTTTCTAACGCGTTTGTGCTAGCGCGTTACGGCCCGTGTAAGAAGCTGGTGTAAGACGCTGTGGCCTCTCCGCCTTACCTTCAACGCGTTTCGAATGCGCTGCCCAAAGCGGTGGCAAGTCAAGTTCAAGTCGAGGAGCGTTTATGAATACGGGGGGTATACTCTCTCAGCAGTCATGTGATGGCGTCAGCAAACGCGGTGCACGTTCCGGCATGTGTAAATGGCTGCGTAAGACGCTGTGGCCGCTCCCCCTTACTAGAGAGTACTGCACGTTTCTAACGCGTTTGTGCTAGCGTCCCCTTAAGCGGGAGATCCGATGATTCCCTCCGGAGCTTCGCCCACTCATCATCATTCACCCCGTGGATATGCTGTGATTTTTTTTATCTCGTCTTTCAACATAACCTTCAGGCGCCACGCAGTACATATAATTTTTCATGTACATATCTCTTTCATGATTGATTGTACTAGACATTATAAGTAAATGTATTTTGTGCATCGTTTGGTTTCTTGTGTGTACTACGCAAGATTGACACAGACAAGTTACGTTACATGTTTCTCTACAGCACTAACTAAACCTTATTTTCACATCGCAGTTATTTTTACACCAGCTTAATCTTGTCAGCACACAGTTTTGTGGGCAAAAAAAAGCAAAATTGCGCGTAGATATCGTCAAATAATTGCAACGAACGCGAAGAGCACGCGCAACGCATGGGAAACTAACTGCCGTGGCCGAGTGGCTGGCTACGGTAAAGGAGGCGTGACGTGTAAACCAAAATACAACAGCGAAAAAGAAAAACTTCTACAGACAGGGGGTCGCAAACATTATATACCAAGCATCGAAGCGCAAAAAAAAATGTGGTTGATCCCTCTTATATAGGAATCGGTATAGAACACGAAAGTGAAACGTGTCTTCACAGAAGTAGTGTAATGTTTATTGCACATTGATATATAATGTCTATTGGTGTTTTGTGGCTAAAGCGCCCTTAGGCGTTGATGCACCCACGCTGACGCCTGGTGGCACGTCTCCTCCATCACGACTACCAACGTCGATGACCATGAGCAACCGTCGTGCATATGGAAGCTGCACTACGCTGCACACGCTAGCACAACGCGAAAGACGAAGCACGTAACTGACACACTAATACAACGCGCAAGACAAAGCACGTAACTGAATCGTCACCGAGTCAAATCAGCGCGTACAGCGCGTCGTAATTGCAGCCTCCGCGATCAACTTCAGAAACATTTTCAGAGCTAATTGCGGAGGCCACGCTCCGCTGTGCTGAGTACGGTGAGTGAACGCCACCTAGGTGGCGTTGGTAGTGCTTCTTGATGCCAGCGTCCCTTCGGATGCTGGCATCGAGGCGTCGTAGTGCTGAGACCACCGAAGCGTTCACTGTCGGTGCGCGTTAGTGTCATAATGCAGTACTTCTCTTTTCTGCTCGTAGGCGGCGGCACCGCCCCGAGCAAGAGCGCGGGTACACGGAGGAGTGTTAGATATATAAGGCGCGTCTGTGTAGCTCTCTGCAAATGCGTTTGTGGCGCAATGGGTTAAACGCTCGGCGATCTATCGTCGCGGACCGAGAGGTCGTGGGTTCGATTTCCAAATTTTGCATGTTTGTGGAACTTTTTCTTCTGGTTTCTTTCTTTGTATTATGTTCGTGTATGTTCGTGTGACGTATTTCCGTGACGGAAATACGTCAGTGAAGTCTTGGTGGACCCCGGCATAAAACGCTTTCGTGTTAAAATATAGTGTGTATTTCAAACATACACACGGCATATTAAATGTAAATTGAATTAGGCAACTTGGGGCGTTCCCGGCGCCATACATTTACGTCTTGGACCTTCGACGAGTTAACGGCTATTGATTATAAAGATGTGCAGATGCGATACCGATAAAAAAATCCTCATCAAGGCAAAGCACTTGGAAGTGCGCCGCGAGTAACACTATTTATGAACGCAAGCGTAGCTGAGTCTCAGCTCGTGTGACTCAATATGGCGGCGCCAGCGGGGTTGTCTCCACCCTGGACGGCGGCGCTGGGCATCGAGGCACTCTATGGCCGCGTCTGGCTACACTGTGCAACAAGGCGGATACGAGGAGTTAGAGGTGTGCGCCGTGCCGGTTTCGACCGGCGGCGGCGTCATCGGCGCGGCGCCGGGTATTTGATCGGCGGCGGCGCACTGCCATTTTTCGTTGGCGGCGGCGTGGAAACCGAAACCACAAATTTAAAGGGCTGTTTCGCTACATCCTCCATTGCTAAACTGATTGAATATCTGGGCTTTTCATAATACGGGCGGAGAGGACCGAATACAGAGGCGTTCAAGTAAGAGAAACACAAAACGTTTTGATAATCTTTTGCTTTATAGCCGACAGATTTGGAAAAATATTGGGCACATATCTGAAGGCGCTGATATAATCTCGACCGGCTGAGGTGGGTCGTCACCGCAGGAATCAGGAGACGACGATGAAGGCGGGCATCGTGATGATGAAAAATAGAAAAGATTGTATTCACTTCATTGGTACATGGTTTTGACTCTATCCGAGTCTCGAGCGGTTCTGTTTAACACGGGGGCCAGGACGGCCTTAAATCCCCTCGTGGTGGCCGATGTGTCCTCTCTCCTGTGGTCAAGTTGACGACCTCCTCTCCCTCGGGTCTTCCTTCTTGGTAGCTCGCCGTTTTCGTCTGCTCCGTAGAGGTGAGACGCTTTCTCGGGGATGAAGGGGATTATCTCGTCATGAGAAAAGCGCTGGGGCTTGCTTCCCACATTGGAGAGATACAGATTCCACGAAGATCATAACCTGCCGATGACTCCTTCGTGGAACATTGTGGAAGTGTCAGACCTCTGTCGGGCGGTCAAGTTGACGACCTCCTCTCCCTCGGGTCCTCCTTCTTGGTAGCTCGCCGTTTTCGTCTGCTCCGTAGAGGTCAGACGCTCTCTCGGGGATGAAAGAGGATTATCTCGTCACGGGAAAGGCGCTCGGGCTTGATTCCCACATTTGACAGGTGCAGTTCCAAGCCAATCATAACAGCGCGTAATGTGTGTTTGTACATTTCATCCCCCATGAATATGCCGAACCTTGCTTATTTTTTGCGTCGTAGGCACAATTGTATTCTTTTTGCTATGCCTCGGTTTATATGAGATATTGTTCCATTGAGCAAATAGTCAGTGAATTCGTCTAGAATTGCTAAGCCAGCACCGGCGCACGTGACACTCTCTAGATATGTTAATCTTGCTTCCATTTGTCCTGAATGCTTTATGTAAAAATAAATAAAAATATAGAACAGACCTCTTCTATGGCCATCTATTGCTGGGTTCAACTCGAAGCAGTCAAAAAGTCACCAGATGGTAACACACATTCCCGACTGGACAGTAAGTCAAATCATTTGTTCTGAATATTAGTGACCCTTTGCTTAAGTAACTATAACGGCCTTCTTCCCGGAAGAAAAATGAATCAAAATACTTTTCTTTTTGCTTCAGGTGAATATTTTTTTCAGCTGAGATATGTTATGATGCGGTTCAAAACAAATCTTGCTAAATTTGGTAACTCGTCATCACCAGGTTGATTGAACCAAGTGCGGATTAGTAGAAATCGGATTAGTAGATTAGTAGAAATTGCTCGGATGCACAATTACTTCAGGAAAAAAAAAACGATTTTTTAACCTGCACGTCGGAACTGTTTTATAGTTCAATGCAGCTATCGGTGTCATTGCATTTGATTTTTCACATGAGTGTTCCAAAGAAAGAGCACCATGCAGTAGACTTGTAGAAATATTTTTATTTAGGAAACGAACAAACTGCGAACAAAACAATGATTGGATTGAACAATTTCGTTCAGAGGCAAGATTTGCAAAGGCTGTAGTCATCAAGGAAATAATCCTTGGCCGTCGCGGCTGCCCCCTTCTTGCAGTCGTCTTGCAGTTTGTGAACATCCATCAAGCGTCTCTGCATGTTCGACGTGCTTACTGTGCACGCGTAGCGTTTTACCTTGCAGCTGCGGTGGGTACAGGCGCATATTTAAACTCTCACAATGAAATGATGAAACGGCTACGACCAACAGATTTAGTTCCATAAAGAACCAACGGCGCTCTACTCACGATTCGAAAGGCTTTGAGTCGTCCTCCTTTAATGACTTCGTCAAGCAGCTCTTGCAGTAGTAGTCCGTTCCAACTGTCTTCTGATTTCCCCCAGTGATGTATGTTAAGTGTCCAAGATGTTTTCAAACAAAATTAGACTTCACCTTCGAATGCAACGGAATAATGCGAAAACTTCCAACCGGCATCTTATAATCACATCGGGGCCAGAAATTTCTATCTCGCAACAAGTTGCATCTCTCACGTCGATGCTGTTTTCAGACATATCGCCAATTCTATCCGCAACCACACTACCCACGACTGTCAAGCCGTCATTCCGACGTTCTGAGGCCGCTGTTCCCTCTCTTCGCTCCATATTGCGCTTTTGAAAGAGGAGTTTCGGAATCCCACCAAATCACGTTGCGTTGACTGGTGACGACACGCATGCGCAGACGCGCGGAGAGCAGGATTGCTTTTGTTTGTTTTGTGTTGCTTCATTGCTCCCCACTTGACATGATTCTATGCCTGAGACAGGGAAAATAATTAAACAAGACAACACAAATCTCAAACGAAGCTGGATTTACTTTTTAAAAATCTTTATTCCTACTTGGGCGCGCCGATCGCGCCGAGAAAAAACGTCGGTGGCGGCGGCGGCGGCGCCACGAGAACAGTCGGCGGCGGCGCACCGACGTCTCGGCGCACACCTCTACGAGGAGGTCCCCGCTAGGGTGGCTAGAAGGCACGGTGTAAGATATATACTCTTTAGGTGGGGACACTTCTCGGCTTGCTTGTTAGACGCGATCGACCAGATAAAGTAGCACGGGCGCGCGTCTATCGGGGCGGTGACGGCAGCGAATGCCTATCGGCGGAACGACGCAACTTCAGTTAGAACGCACGCGAGAGCGTGCGCCGACAAGGAACGCGCGCATGCCCTCTCCCCGGTGACCTACTTTCGTGCGTCACTCAATCATTTCGGATTTCCCGCGAACCGCCGGTTGCTATAACAACGGGAGATTAAACCAATAAAAAGCTTTCTGTGTTGAAGTTGCGTGGTACTGCCGATAGGTATCCGCTGCCGTCACCGGGCAGATCGGCGCGCGCCTTTGCTAGTTTATCTGGTCGATCGAGTCTGGCGAGTGTCCTCACCTAAAGAGTATATATCTTAAGCCGTGCTAGAAGGGGAGGTGTGAATACCGGCGGCGCAAGCGTGACCCCTCAGCGCACCGATGCCGCAGGGCGGCGCTGTTGACCGAGGTAAAATGATAATGGACGGTAAAGCCCCCGACGGGTGGAGACTGAGCAGGATGAGCATGATATATAAGGGAAAGGGGGACAAAGCCGACATAAACAACTACTGTCCCATAACAGTGACATCAGTGGTTTACAGGGTGATGATGCAGATTATAAAGGACAGACTGCAGGCATGGGTGGAGGGCGAGGAGGTACTGAGGGAACTACAAAACGGGTTCCGGAAACAAAGAAGGTTAGAAGATAATCTGTTCTCATTGACGCAGTGTATTGAAATAGCAGAAAAGGAACACAGGCCCCTATGGCTTGCATTTCTGGATATCAAGGGAGCCTATGACAGTGTAATCCAAAAGGATTTGTGGGACATACTGGGCACTCTAGATGTGGAAGATGGAGTAAGAAATCTTTTAAAAGATGTCTATAAAAGTAACAAGGTGCTTATAAAATGGGAAAACAAGGTATCTGGGCCTATAGAGATACAGCAGGGGCTTAGGCAGGGGTGCCCTCTGTCACCTTTGTTGTTCATGCTGTATTTACAAGGATTAGAGAAAAAAATTAGAGAGGAGCGGACTTGGCTTCAACCTTTCCTATTTCAAGCAAGGAGAATGGATTAAACAGTCATTACCAGGACTGATGTATGCGGATGACATTGTGCTTATGGCTGACAGCAGGGAGGACTTGCAGAGATTAATGGACATCTGTGGTAAAGAGGGAGATAGCTTAGGTTTGAGGTTTAGTAGAGAGAAATCGGCAGTCATGACTTTTAATGATAATCAGGGCAGCGAGCATAGGATACAGGAGGTTACGCTGGAGGTGGTGGATAAGTACAAATATCTTGGAGTGTGGATAAACAATGGGGCTGAGTACCTAACGGAACATGAAAAATATGTGACGGCTAAAGGTAGCAGAAATGCAGCTGTGATGACATGGGATGGACGTCATTCGAGGGCAGGGAAGCCAGCAGCAAGATAGAATTTGAGGAGCGATTGAGAGAAATGGCAGAAAAGCGGTGGGCAAGGAGAGTTTTCAGTTATTTGTACATGAGGAATGTTGATACAAAATGGAGGAAGCTGACCAGAAAACTGTCAATCAAATATTTGGACTGCAGGAGGGGTGCAAACCAGGAAACAGCGGTTAAGAAAAAGGTTAAGGAAACAGAGAGGGGTCTGTGGAAAACGGGGATGCAGACGAAATCAGCACTGGGAACATACCGAACTTTCCAGCAAGAAATTGCCAAAGAAAATATCTACGATAATTCTAGAGGAAGCTCTTTGTTGTTTGAAGCCAGGACGGGAATATTGCGGACTAAGATGTACCGAGTCAAGTACCAAGGTATAGACACGTTGTGCTGTGCGTGTGGAGAAGAAGAGGAAACGGCTGAACACCTCATACTTTTCTGTAAAGGGCTTAACCCTACAGTGCAAGGCAACGGGGCTGATTTTTTCAAAGCATTGGGGTTTAGGGACAGTGAAGGCAAAATAGACTTTAAGCGGGTAGAAATAACCAAACAGAGGTTATCTGATTGGTGGATAAAATCAAGGCAGGGGTGAAATTTCACCTACCACAAAGTACAAAATAGGTTAATAGTCATGGCTAGGTGGCGTATGCCACCGCCCGGTTTAAAGGGTTCAGCCTCATCCATCCATCCATCCATCGGTAAAGTCCCTATATAAGAAAAGTAGCGCCATCCTTTGACAAATGCCGCTTCGCTCTCTCCTGTGTTATCCTGTATCTCCTATTGGGCGATGATAGCGCGCGCTTCTCACTTCTTTATATTTTCTTTTTTTCCGCCTCAGAGCCATGTTGAAAGTCCTCTGCGCAGCCGCAGTCGCCGGCGGCGGCGGCGCGCGCCCGGCCTGAAAGCTTCAACGTGGACTTTCTAGGTGCGCCACCGTCGACTTGGCTTTCGCAAGCAAAAAGTAAAGAAAAAGCAAGCGCTTTAGGAGAGGAGGCGGCGGAGGAAAGAGTAGATGGCGGTACTTTTCTTATATAGGGACTTTAAGGCGCGGGAAGGCACGCAACCGAAATGAGCGCATCACCAGCCTCGGGTATCGCGCGCTGTCTGCGAGCGTCATGGAATACGTCTTTATCATGAAATCAACGTTTTATCAGCCCACATCACTACTCCTGTGAGATTTTACGGGCCCAGTTCGCATTGCGTCGATAGATTCAAACGCGTTTTTTTTTTTTCGTTTTTTTTTTTTTCCTCCGGATCAGGATCATAGGGACTGGGGGCTCTGGAATAATTTCGACCACTTCGGGTTCTTTAACGCGCACTGACACCTTACGGCACACGGGTGCCTTGCATTTCGACTCCCTCAAAATGCGACCGTCGTCGTCGAGGTCAGCAGTAATCACCCTATGCGTGCCGTACATACGACCTGTAAACCGCAGTCATTACCCGATTACTTCTGGTGGCTTCGGTGCGCAAGGGGGTCACGCGCGCCCGCAGGAAAGCGCCGCCGGTATTCACACCTCCCCTTCTAGCCACCCTATCCCCGCGTTACAGTGTACCCGCGTCGCCGCAACCACTGTTCTAGCCACTGTAACCGCTGTGTTTGATGATTTTCGTGCAGTGTGATGCGGGTTTGCGCTGTTTTGTGGAAGGAAAGCGAGTTGCTTATGCCGACCACATCATTTTAGCCGATCTGAGAGAGGCACAGTGGGTAATAAGGCTGAAGTGGTCGCACGGTGTGTGCAAACCTCTGGCGTGACAGCGGACCCGCACGAGATTCTGATGAAAATCACCGATGTATTCTTGAACATACCGGTCGTGGAACCGAAGTACTCGTGCACTGTTGGATTGTCGGAAAAGCACAATCGCGTTTCTGCTGCTTTGATTCTAAAGGCTCATTCACACCGGCGACAGCTGGCAGTGGTCGCGCGACCAAGTTGAGTCGCAAATGGTCGCAAATGGTCGCTTTTCTCGAAAAGCGACCATTTTGGGCCAGCGTCCTCCGCGCCAAATGCAATGTCCACGCCACCATATGCAGACTACAGGCCGGTAATTGGTGTCTTGTCTTGTGATGCTGGCACGCAGCAGTTGCAGCAACGTGTGGAATGTACGCGGGCGCATTCCCTGGAAGCTAAACAGCAGGAAAAGAAAGCCCAACACAAACCCTTTTTTCCAGCTGCCGTTGGTTGGATGAGCACGCCACCCAAAGGTGATACAGCGGGTGAATAGCTTCGCTTTAATATTATGCACCGAATCTCACGCAATGCGAACTAGAAATTACAAGTTGCTCTGGTTAATACTCGTTGTCATCCGCACAAAGTTCGGGCAGGAGGCGGCTTGCGTGGCCGGCCACATTTACGCGAGCGGAGGCACGGGCGCACCCACCAGCGTCGCGTTTTCTTCGGAGGCTTCCGCGCTGCCACAGCTGACACCACGGCAGAGCACATCAGCACAGGGACGACGTCTTCCTGTTCGCTCGAATAAAAAATCAGCCATCGCTCGAATCAAAATCCATGGCTGTTGCCGGAACGCGAATGAATGGTGTGTGAACACAGTGTGAATGAGCATAAGGCGCGGATAGTTTTTAGTCCGGCGTTTCGAGCGTGCGAGAAGACAGCGGCCGGCGAAGTTAGATACGTACAATGCGTCACGCTGGCCTCGCCATGATTGCCGAAAACTTACAACCTGCTCAGTTTGGCACGTTTAACATGGCCCGCAGCAGCGCACCGACTTGCTCGATCAGCTTCTGCCGTTGTACATTCGTATAAATGAGCAGCCGGAGCGCACTTTTTCATTGTTGTTGCGTTAACACATTTTCGTTCGGCGAAGGCGCAAACTCTGCGCGCTCTTATCAGTCCAGAGAGAAGCGAACCTAAAATCAAGTTTTGCACTTTATCTCGAGCATGCACTACGTATCTGTGGCGAACCTTTCCCGCTACTTTTGCGCTCCTGTTATCTATTTTACATTCAAGATTTGCGCAACGTGACTGCTGCTTCGCTTAGCTGTAGTTATTGCAGTAGTTGGCTCATGATTTCTCTCGTAGAGAACAAAACGATAAATAAGAAACCGAAGGATCTGCTTACTACAATAAATCACATTTGCACACCATGTGCAGGTATGGCTTTTGGTGCGTGGCCTGACCATGATTGATTACTCCCCGCTGTCTACGAACAAGGCGCTTATGGCTGCTGTGTAAACAAATGAAATAAAACAAATGTTTCTCTACAAATTAATGTTAAATCAGCTACTGCATGATTAATCTAATTTTGCATCTTGTTTTTTTGTTTCTGGGATTTTACGTGCCAAAACCATTTCTGATTATGAGGCATTGATTATGAGGCACGCCGTAGTAGAGGGCTCCGGATTAATTTTGACCACCTGGGGTTCTTTAACGTGCACTACAACGCCAGCACACTTGTAGCGCACTACAACGTGCACTACAACGCCGCATTTCGCTTTCATCGAAATGCGGCCGCCGCGGCCGGGATTCGATCCCGCTACCTCGTGCTCAGCAGCGCAACGCCTTAGCTGACTGAGCCACCCCGGCGGGCAATCTAATTTTCCATGTTATTCTATAAGTGACGTATCCTGCATTTTAAGTGGCCAAAACTGTGCTCGCCTCTGAACTGCCAATTTCCTTCAGACACTGATAAGAGATACAATTGCTTTGATAATTACGCATTTTCAAATGAGCGCCTACTAATTTGCACTAGTTATACGGGTAGCGTGTCCAGGCCGCAAGGAAGGCGTACCGCTATGCCACCCCATGGCTATTTTGCACGCTGGTGCGTACATCTTGTGTTTACATAGAACGATTTACCGACGTTACCCGGGAGCACCTAAACTCCGATTTTCGCTGATATACCATACACGGTAGTTCCACGTTGTGCGCCGCATGTATCCGATACAACAGCTTTAATCAAGGTAAGATTGAGTACCGCGGCGACATTCGCATCATAAACTGCGCAAGACAAAACTAACGCATTGCGACGACTGGACGATCGGCCGTTGTACGTGCAGGTGCTACTTGAAGACCGTCCCCATCGCTTGTCGGCCCACAAAGCTGTGAAGGCACTTCTGTCTTTCTTGAGGGTGTTGTGCCATAGTACGTGCCAACCCTTCATCGAGGCGACAGGAACTCCGATTTATCCGCGTCGAATGGATTTGTCGCGGGTAATTGCAAGCAGCACCGGCCATCATCGCCACCCGTCCCTGGGTCCTGTCGACGAGTCGCCAAGGAGGCGCGACGACACAATACGACGCGGTTGACGTCAGCAACCGCCCCGTATGGTTCCTGTCGATGAGGAGTCGCCGCCAACCGGCCCATTGTTAAGCCAGAGAGTCGCCACCGGCCGCCCCGTCGGTCTGGTGCGCTCTTACTGCTTTGACCAGCTAATGGCAGCTATTACCAGCTATTACCTGCTATATCTGTACATATTTGTACATATTGTATAAAGCTTTCGTCTCATCTTCGTCTGCTTCAAGACTCAGTCTCTCGTCCTGACCCCGAGTCACAATAAGGGCGACTGGCCTATGTTAACGCCTTTGACTTGCCCAAACCCTCCCTCCCCGCCCCCTCCTCTCTCCATCTCATCTTTCTATTCCCTCTTTCCCGTCCGCCAGAGCAGGGTAGCCAACCAGACGCATTTCTGGTTAACATCCCTGCCTTCTCTCTTTCTCTCCTCCTCCGATCCTTATTTTCGCCAAATATAAACAAAATGTCTTGTTTAGTTCCACCGAGGCATCGCTGAAACCAAATCGGGACGTGTTACGACGCCTGAAAATGAGGAAAGAACCATGTTTCGGTGATGCCGCCGACTACGACGGATTTACGCGTAATGGGGTATGTAATGCTTTTGCATTAAAACGACAGCTCATTAGTTAATTGCGACGCTTCCAACTGTACCAGAAGCGTAAAAGGTTTGTCCCCCATCCCCTTTCCACAAAATATAAGCCTGTTCTAACCTACAGCTATGTCAGTACACTGGAAGCATAGTTGATAGCTGCCATATCCCACGCTCTAACACTTTAATAAGAATTTTTTTACAAAAGCTGTGTTTGGTCCAACTGAACTTAACTTCGCACAGAGAGTTCCCATAGCGTACCACTAATTTTCGCTAAATTTGGTCTCGGTGGATTTTATAGTTCTGTTAGGGCAGCGGGCTCAATTCTTCCCTGCTTGTTAGACACGCTCATAACACTCTAGAGTGCTTGTATAGGTAATTTATTGCGAAAGTCACAATTACCCATCTACTTTGAACATCACCTGTTAACTTGTCCTTACTGTCACCAAACATAATGAAGATGCCTCTTTTAGTTCAGTGAGGACACCAGGCAAACCTAAAATATCATGTATGAAAAAGTACAAAAAGAGAAGGATGAGGGTTCAATAATTATTTGTAACGCTTCTAAATAAGCTAGAAACGTTAAAACTACTCGACACATTGCACTTAAAATGCTGCCTATTCCTTCAAAGTATAAAATATCTGAAAAGCAGAGTTCTCTTGGGACATGGGGAAACAGCTAACAGCAGCGTGATACTTGGACTTTTAGACTTTTTTTTAATCTGTATTTGATGAACACACATTTACCGTCGCACATAAACTTGGCGTATTGTTCCCATATATGTGTCGAAAAATTTTATCTTAGCGCAGCTGTCCAAGTAAACTGCTCGTAAAACAGACTGATGACACTATGGACCACTTGCATAGGTATTCTACTGAAAAAGGTGCATTTTAACCACCCATTTGGAACATTGCCTACACATTACCTATACCATGCTCCTAATTTCTCCCAAATATAAGCAAGATACCATGTTTAGCTCACCAAGGGCACCGGAGAAACAAACTACGAATCTCGTATGAAGCACGAAAACACATTGCTTCATACTTCGAAAAAATAAAAACAGAGTGCCCCGCATAGTTAACCGAGGATACCGGGGGAAAACAACTAAATGGCGTGTATAACGCATAACAATTGGGAGAAAGCGACTATTCAGTAACTGTTTTCAGAGCCCATAAGCAACCCACACAGTGCAAACTTTCGGTACACGTCACCTAAAAGCGGCCCTGAATTATTTTTTTTTTTATATGAAATATCTGCTGTTGTTGCCCCTGCCGGAAAACAAGTAATAGTGTAGCTCTTATTTAGAAACAGCCTGAAACTGAAATCGACAGTCGGTAAGCGACACATGCCTTTAGAAAAAATTTAAGTCAGTGTTCTATATTGGTATTGAAATGGCTCTGCACGATCAACCAAGGTCATTTTTGCGACCATATCTACGATATGTCATGAATGAAATTAGACAGTTATACCTGTAAGAGGTTTGATTAGAATTTTGATGGTGATAACATACTGAGACTGCAACACTTTGTAGGCTACCTCTGGACAGAGGTTAAATATTTCCAGCATTTGGTAATCCCATTTCATGCTCAAGGCAAGGCACACTAGTCATTGGGCACGGCTGGCTATATTTTATCCAGACCTCCCACTCAGCCGCAGGTTAAATATTGCAAGCTGATTGTGCTTTCAAATACGAATATAGCGGTCCCAAAAAAACTGGGGAGAGAGAAACAACTTTATTGAAATAAAGATAAAGATTTAGAAGATAGCGCCAACCTTTCCTTTCCAAATGAACCACTTAGTAGTAGTAGATTGTGCTTGGTTACGGTGGGTGGAGCCCCTCTTCCAGGGCCCCACTGGCTATTGCGGCGTGCCGGGCCTGGTCGAGGGTCGCCAATTGGCTTCCGAAGTCCAGTTCGGAGAGTCGTGCCTCCCATGACCAATTGCCGAGTGTGTGGGGATGATGCAAGTAGCGCAAGCTGACATTTGTTAGTGCGGGAATCGCCCAGCGCCACGCCTTCTCCGCAACGCGAGCGTGTATGCCGAATCCGGCACGTCGTCGGCTACAGCGCGTCCCGAGGCGGCATATAAGACAACCCATGCTGCCCAAGCAGGGGATACGCAGTAAAGAAAAGCATTGCTTACGTGTCCACTCTATTAAAGAAAATTTAGCTTCAGCTGTAGTTTTGTTGGGACTCCCCAGCATGCAGCCGAAAGCGCCCTCTTTCAAGTGTGTGTGTGGGGTGGGGGGGGGGGGGGCGCAAATGGCATACTTTGCCCCCCCCCCCCCTGTAAGTACGCCTATGGCTATCAGTAAACTGTTGAGCTATGTAATCTTGAAAGCTGAAAGCGCTTTTCAGAGCAATTTAATGTCGCACTTCGCGTTTAGAAGCGTCGTCAGCCGATTCTGTGCGCCAGCAGTTGGCGTACACACGGATGTATGCCTCAACTCTGCAATACAATTCCTTCTTCGGTTTGAGTGCAGCGAGCTTTGGCTTCCACAATACATGCAGCACGGTTTTACTGAGACAGCAGCGGCGAAAGAGAAGAGCAACACAAATGTGAATGAACGTCGGCGGATAGATGAAGAAAACGACCCCAGCAAGCGTGTCAAGTTAGCATATAATGTGCAGTATGGTAAAGTGTAACTTCACTCTGTAATTACGTGGCCTTAAGGTGGAAGCTACAGCGGCCGTCAGCCAGTGGGGAGCATAATCACACGAATACTCGTACCCCTGCGCCGCGTGTCCCTCCGTATCCCAACGTCATCGGCTAAGTCCCAAATGCAGTCTGGAACACCAGAGCATACGTAGTAGATTCAACTACAGATGTGAAAGCTCGGAAAATAGATAATGCTCAAGAAAAAAAAGGCTCATTTTTCTTGGGCAAACAAATGCATCAGTAAGCACACGAGTGCACACAAGTAAAAATTTACTAATATCATCATCATCAACCTACATTTTATGTCCATTGCAGGACGAAGGCCTCTCCCTGCGATCTCCAATTACCCCTGTCTTGCGCTAGCGTGTTCCAACTTGCGCCTGCAAATTTCCTAACTTCATCCCATCTGGTTTTCTGCCGACCTCGACTGCACTTCCCTTCTCTTGGTATCCATTCTGTAACCCCAATGGTCCACCGGTTATCCATCCTACGCATTACATGGCCTGCCCAGCTCCATTTCATCTGCTTAATGTCAACTAGAATATTGGCTATCCCCGTTTGCTCTCTGATCCACACCGCTCTCTTCCTGTCTCTTAACGTCAGTCCTAAGATTGTACGTTCTATCGCTCTTTGTGCAGTCCTTAACTTGTTCTCGAGCTTCTTTGTTAACCTCCAAGTTTCTGCCCCATATGTGAGCACCGGTAGAATGCAATGATTGTACACTTTTCTTTTCAACGACAGTGGCAAGCTCCCAGTCAGGATTTGGCAATGCCTGCCGTATGCACTCCAACCCAACTTTATTCTTCTGTAAATTTCTTTCTCGTGATCAGGGTCCCCTGCGAGTAATTGACCTAGATAAACATACTCCTTTACAGACTCTAGAGGCTGACTGGCGATCCTGAATTCTTGTTCTCTTGCCAGGCTATTTAACATTATCTTTGTCTTCTGTATGTTAATCTTCAATCCCACTCTTACACTTTCTCGGTTAAGGCCCTCAATCATTACCTGGAATTCGTCCCCATTGTTGCTGAATAGGACAATGTCATCTGAAAACCAAAGGTTGCCGAGATATTTGCCGTTGAATCTCACTCCTAAGCCTTCCCAGTCCCAAGAGCTTGAATACTTCTTCCAAGCATGCAGTGAATAGCAAGGGTGAGATTGTGTCACCTTGCCTGACCCCTTTCTTGATAGGTAACTTTCTACTTTTCTTGTGGAGAACCAAGGTAGCTGTGGAATGCTTGTAGATATTTGCTAAGATATTCACGTATGCCTCCTGTACTCCTTGATTACGCAATGCCTCTATGACTGCTGGTATCTCTACTGAATCAAATGCCTTTTCATAATCTATGAAAGCCATGTAGAGGTTGATTGTACTCCGCAGATTTCTCGATTACCTGATTTATGACATCGATATGATCCATCGTAGAATATCCCTTCCTGAAGCCAGCCTGTTCTCTTGGTTGGCTGAAGTCAAGTGTTGCCCTGATTCTATCGGAAATTATCTTGGTGAATATTTTATACAATACTGAAAGCAAGCTAATGGGTCTATAATTCTTCAGTTCTTTAACGTCTCCCTTCTTATGGATTAGTATAATGTTGGCGTTCTTCCAGCTCTCTGGTACACATGAAGTTGTGAGGCATTGCGTACAAAGGGCCGCAAGCTTTTCAAGCACGATATCTCCTCCATCTTTGATTAAATCTACTGTTATTCCATCTTCTCCAGCAGCTTTTCCCCTGGTCATGTCTTTCAAGGCCCTTCTAACTTCATCGCTAGTTATAGAAGGAGCCTCTGTATCCGGTTCATCACTATTTCGAATGAAAGTAGCTTGGCTGTTTTGGGCACTGTACAGGTCAGTATAGAATTCTTACGCTGCTTTTACTATGTCATCAAAATTGCTGATATCAACATGCTTATCTTTCAGTGCATACATCTTGCCTTGTCCTATGCCAAGCTTTCTTCTTACCGATTTAATGATACGTTCATATTTTACGGCTTCCTCAACCTTTCCCACGTTATAATTTCGAATATCCCTTACTTTCTTCTTGTTGATCAGTTTTGACAGTTCAGGGAATTCTATCTGATCTCTTGACTTGGACATTTTCATGTTTTGTCGTTTCTTTATTAGGTCCTTTGTTCCTTCGGAGAGCTTACCATATAATGAGCCACATTAAAGCAAATCATGGGCAACTTGCTTTGGTGTTTCTTGGGGAATAACCATTCGCACCCCATAGCTAGATTGTAATCAGTTTGCGACACCACACAGGGTATGTACAATGATCCGGTCTCTTTACATGCAGAAGCGCTATAATGTAAAGGTATGCCAATCTTTTTCTATTCCATTTCTGCCACTAGCCATGGCGAAGAAAGCACTAAAAGCTAATGCTCCCTCCTAGTTCTTTCCTTCCCCCATGCTTAGCGGCATAGACCTTTGCAGGCTTGATGCTGCGGAAACTATGCAAGTAATGCGATCATAGAAGTGTCTCTCCACAAGTTTTGCAGTGCAGTTTTTAGTGGCACGAGCATCGAGTGACTCGTTTCTTGCGCAGCACTTACGGTTCACCTCCCGAGACGACCGGGGATGATATTCAGAAAAAATAGAAAAAAGAATACTGCAGTACCAAATTCATGGGTTTCATTATAGATATATCAGAGCATAAGTTTAGTTACAAGTTGTTACTAAAGTGTCTGTAATAATTGGAATTAATTATCTGAGACGAGATTCAAAATAAATCGGAAAAAAAAGAATACAGTACAAAATCCATGGGTGTTATTATAGATATATCAGAGCAGAAGTTTAGCTACAAGTTGAGTTACTGAAGTGTCTGGAATTATTAAAATTAGTTGAGACAACTGGGGACGAAATTCAAAATAAATAAAAAATCACCAGCCCTTCCCCGGTCGAGAAAATGGGAGTAATCGAAGCTTGTGTGTGTACCTGACCTACTATTTTCCCGTAGTTACGAGGCGTGCACTACCATTATCGGGTTCCTGGAAGGCACGACAATGCTGTCACAGGCGTTCCGCTTCGTTTGCCCTAAACTCAAGGTCGGTGGCTCTTTGCTGACGTTTGGCCTCAACATCGTGCCCCTGCAACTCTGGGTCTCCGGCTCTTCACCGACGTTTCGCCTGGGCTTCGGAAGCCCTCACGCTAGAATCAGCACGTCAATGACGAGCCCTTTCCCAAGCGAGTTCGCGGCGCTATTGCTCAAACACAGCCTGCTCCTCGGCAGAATGCACCACGCGCCGCCTGCCCATCCGGTCGCCGAAACTTATGAGAGAAGCCCAACGGAGCGCGCGCCAACCCCCTTTCCTTCTCTTTCCTCGACACACCAAACGACCCCAATTGGTCACGCGCGTCACGTGATCCGGCGGTGGCTCGCTTTCCCTGCACCTGCTCTACTCTGGAAGCAGCCGGGTTTTTTAACGTGACACCACCACCGCCGCCGCCGCCGACACTTGTGAGGCAATACAAGCTTCGCTTGAAAACTAGTACAGTACAAAATTATGGGTTTCATTACAGATATATCAGAGCATAAGTTTAGTTACAAGTTGAGTTACTGAAGTGTCTGGAATAATTAGAATTCGAAATCACTGATTACCGCAAATCAACGCACAGCACACCAACGCCACTGCACAGCGCACCAACGCCACTAAGAGACATCCAAGTCAGATTAGGGTCACCTACAATTTCCGATCTGCAACACTTTCTACGAAATAACTACTTCATGTATTGAAGTCATGAAATTAAATCAAGCCACTTAGTTTTATTTGTTCCCCTTTGCAGTTCCAGTAGTTGCAGAAATGC
Organism: Dermacentor silvarum; assembly: GCF_013339745.2. Lineage (NCBI taxonomy): Eukaryota > Metazoa > Arthropoda > Arachnida > Ixodida > Ixodidae > Dermacentor > Dermacentor silvarum. Next base: position 108,990,950 of record NC_051154.1, on the reverse strand, counting down.
ATTACTCCGGTCATTGGCAAGTCTGTTCATATATGCGACGCCTCCCATGTAATAATTACACCGTATTTTGTACCATAAAAGTACGACACATAATGTTACATCGAATTACATGATTTATACCTACCGCGTTGCATGCATAAGAATGCCAGGCGTATGGCTTTTCCAGGTCACTGGTCGAATTCCGCTGAAATTTTGCGTAAAGGTGGCATTTTTCAGCGAGTTTGGTTTTATACCACGTTTCGGCACTACTTACCAGTTTCGCCAAATATAAATCCAAAGTGGGTGTCCATCGAGACCTTTGCATTGTTCAGAAGCAAAGTTCCCCACACTACCAGTCTTGCATGCTGAAAAAGTGCCCGCTAGATTTGCGGGTCAAAAGCGAAACGGCACACTGTCGTCATTTATAAAGGAAGCCCCCACATGTAGCAGCGAATGCTTTTGCAAAAGCATTTTAGCCCTCATATGCATGAAAAGCCCCTTCGTAATTTGGCACAACAGTTTACAATTTTTTGTTCACATAAACATGCGCCAGATGCAACCAGTTATCTGGGAAAACAGGCAATGCAGGTCCCACCACAAGCCAAAATCTACAAGATGAAGCTATGCATCACCTCGGAACAATACAGCAAATACCTGCACACTATCCAGCAGTCTGCATTCCTGTACAATGCCTCTACAACCCCACACGCCATTTCCATTCCACTACGCAGTCTGGAAAATTCTGTCGCTTCTTGCCTAAACCGTCAGCTGGCATAACCTCCACGTTAGCAGAAACATCCATCTTCACACATTTAACATGGCCAGTAGAGCTTATCAAGCTGCTGCCGTTGATTTTTATTGCGATAGCAATTACACTCCAAGTGCATTTCTGACGTCACCGTTGTCGCCGTGAGTTTCCGTATTGACCCTTTTTGCGGAGCAGTTTGTTCTAGAGAAACGAGATGGCGCGCTTACAGCGGCGCGCCATACGTCGCCTCAGCGACCGCGCACAAATACGAAACCATTACCTTGCTTCTGTGCGATCAGCAGTCGAAAATGCAACAGAGTTTTCGCTAACGCACTGTGCTCCATTCATGCTGGTTTGAATCATGTGGATTGAAGACGTGTGCAGTAGTTGGCTACAGAAATAGTGCCTGGCATATTAAGGAATGTAATGAATATGTGGGACCAAGTTCGCGGACCACTGCTGCAACTGTCCATACGTGTTTCCGGCACTTCGAGATATATGGCTTTCCTCGAGGATACACAAATTTGCTCATCCGCCAGCGTTATATCCCTAAACTTCAAAGAAAAGGACTCAGCCCCGGTACGTCGGCAAGAGCGAGTACTGCTCGTTAAACAATAATAAAGGGAGTAGTGCCGCTTCCTGTCATAGTACGTTTCGCGCACAGTATCTACACACATCTACCCCAACCGGCATGAAAACTTACGCCCACTCTTTCGCCAACGTGTCAAGAATAAGTGAATGGGCACACACTTGAATATATGCTCACTATACAGGGTGTCTCAACTATCATGCACCTAGATTTAACAATATGCAAATGCCACGTAGCTGGACAGAACCAAGGTAACGTTTGCCATCGCTTGGAGTTACTCAGATTATTTTTTTGCATTCTGCCTAATTAGTCTAATTAATCAACTTCTCAAAAAGTATAATTAAAGGGAAAGTGTCTATGAGAAAATTGTAGAGCAACATGAAAAACTCTCGATACAGCTTTCTGTTGCTCAATGCGTGCTACATAAGTGTTTTTCCAAGCGTGAAAGAAGCCCACGAATACACGCAAAGTGCCTCGAGCGGCCAGTCACGTGGCAATTTTTCGTGTATTTGCGGGCTGCTTTCACACTCGGAAAAGCACTTTTATGTAGCATGTATTGAGCAACAGAAAGCTGTATCAGGAGTTTTTCATGTTGCGCTACAACTTTCTCATTGGCACTTTGATAATTAGGACAGTACTTCTCGAGTTAAATAATTACAATTATCTAATTAAATCTCAGTAACAAAAAAAATTACTGGCAGGTACTCCACTCTACTGGAAACAATGTGCACTAGGTTTTATTCGAGTAACGCAATTGCTCTTTTTTTAAGTCTTGATGCATGATAGTTGGGACACCCTGGATACGCACAATAAATGACGGTACTACACCAATAGCGCACGAATGGTCAAAGCTGAATATTTCAGCTTGTGGGAGTGTATGAGAGCGTAAGCTTCTGGGATGGTTATCTCCTATTAAAATTACCGAGCTGCTTCATGCACAATTTTTTTATTGTGTCTTTACAAAAAAAAAAGTGTACGAGATAATTGTGTGGTGGATGCAAGTGTATTTGTGGACACCGCTGTAGCATGCATTGTCAAATACGCTTACATTGGCACATTCTCATATGCAATTAAAGAAAAAAAGCAAGTCACGTCTTTTTTTAGATCCTGCAAGAGTCACTCAGTCCTCAATGGACGAAAGCCAAATGAATAATATACACGGTCTATGTTAAGTGCAATTGTAATAGAAAAGTAATTTGCTCAGGTTTTCACCAGTAAACTGTATTAGTGGGCCTCTTCGATTATACAATCCCGGACTGTTCGCAAACCGTCCGCGGCTTCCGATCTGACTAGCCCTGACAAAAGAGCGCGTCACAGTCACGTGATCCAGCTGTCGGGGACTGTCCCGAGATTTCGGTCGAAGCACCGCGACCGGAAGTCACTCTCCTGGCTGCCGTCGTCTGCTCTTTGCTACTCGTAGATAGCCCCCTACCCAGCGTTTTTATTAGCGTGGCCTCCGCAATGGTGCAGTCTCAGGGGCGTACGCGTCGCCGACGCAACCATGAAGCTAGCACAGTGTAATCGTAGCCTGGGCGCGTAGAACGTTTTCGCAAAGCGCAGTTTATTACGTCGCGCTAGCCAGCACATTGCCTGAGAAATTTAAGTGAAATTCCCACACGGACGTAAGCAAAATTGTGGTGGTGGTGAAATATATTTATTAGCCCTAAAATTGCTGTGGAGAGACTCCGAAATCATGGTCGTGCCACGTCACTGTTCATACAGAAAGCACCCGCCTACATCCTCAAAGCTCGCGAGACCATCTGCTAATTAAAGGCCCGACGCGTGAGAGCGCGTGTACACCGTCTACTAATCCTGCACGTCAAAAATCAAACGCTCGAACTTGGTAGCAGAAGGGATCAACATATATGTCAACAGCAATCCGCAAATCTCCTATTGTATACCACCCCAGCTACCGGCATGAAATAGCCACATGTAATATATGATTCCTTGCACGTACGCTAGTTTCACTTACCTGAAAAGCAAAATTTACCTGCAATGAGCATGACAGATTTCGTGAAACACAGTAAGAAAAGCAAGCATGTGCGCCTGATCGCTGTGCTTCTTTCTTAAAAAAAAAACAAAAAACGCGAAGACTAAAGCTACAGCAATTAGACGGCTCGTAAAAAACTTGCATGATGGCACACAAAGCACCGATGTAACAGAAGCGATAACTCAATGCACAGTAGTTGCCGTCTGGAGCGCGCAAAGTACGCAGAAGCACACGGAATCTTTCACAACATGGCGTCAAACACCATGCGCGCTGCCATCGTCTGCTAGCTACTTGCGCTTGTCCGAGCAAACATCTGCTGACAGCTTCAACAGTCTGCGGGCAGTCCGGAACTTCCGGTCCGTGAAAAAACGAACGTGCTTCTGACAACACTCGGACTAGTGGGCGGAGCTTCGGAAGCTGTCCGAGCAAAATCGAATGCGGCACAGCAGTCCCAAGCAGTCCGGGACTGTCAGGGACTGATAATCGAAGAGGCCCAGTGATCCAAGACAAGATGCCTGCCTTCGTCCTGCCTAATAAATTCCCATTTGAAAGTTTTTACATAGCTATGTGCATTCTCATCATAAGTTATAGCCATGAACAGTAACTTTGCTCTAGTACGTTGCATATCACAGGCTTCGCCGTTTCATTTCTTAATTTATATCGCGGCCATACTGAATTCGCACAACGTAGCTTGAACGGTTTTCCGAGTGCGAATCGAAGCTGCGATAAGCATGAAATACATTTTCCGGTGCAGACACTATTTTCTTCTGATCTTGGGGTAGCACGTGGGCTAACGCTCTTATTTTTTTAAGCTTGAATGAATGACTAGACCGGACAAAACAAATTGTGCACACGAGCGGCACTTGAGTGGGCTTCGACTGCTGCCCGATCGATCCCTGTTCACGTCATTCGCGACCTGCACAAGATACTTTCATGTTAACAAGCATTAAGCCTGGTACACTTATCACTTTAATCTGAAATAACCAATTTCCTTTGCGCTTTGAGTTTTACTGGCTCCACTAAGAACAATAATGTAGGGGAGGCAGAGGAATGCCAAGCCGCCACTGCCGCTAAGCTGGGACTGCTGACCGCGGCGCCATCTATCTGCTCGCAGCAGAGCTACTGGGTGTGCCCGTGCGCTGCCGAACATATTCTGGACGCTCGCACGCATACAATGTCAACACCTAAATGTTCTTACACCATGTTCCTGTCTGACCTTTTCCACCACAAGTATGAACCAACACAGCAACTAGTTGTATTAATAGCTTACATTCCTTGAGTTGTTCACTACTACTACCTTCTATAGTATGCCCTCCTTTCTGTTTCTCTTTGATGTTCTTTCCTGTCCAGTAGTTTTCTTTGTTTTTTATACCGCAAGTATGAACCAACTAGCCCAGCAACAATAATGCACTATCCAAGGTTGATAATGAGTTGTGTTTTTGTCTGCAACTTTTGATCATGCACTTGAGTGCTCTTGAATGTCTTCAACAAATTGTTTTCGAGCTCAGTGTTCTACTCTTCTTGTTCCAGTATGTAAGACGGAATAATTCTCCCCTTGAATGCAAGTCAATGCCCATTATTAGGAATGTTCAGTAGAAAACTTGTGGACATGAAAACACTCCTGAGCTCCATACAGTTCGAAAGAAAGCAACCCAGTACAGCAACAACCCAGAGAAAAGGCCTTTGCTGGACGCATCCTTTTTCAAAACTGCAACTATGAGATGGGCAAGCTATTAGTAACAGTTACAAAGGCCTGGTGCTTTTAGAAGCAACTTTATTAGAATAAAATGTAAAAGGATGAAGTCTTCCGGACTTGGATGGCAAATGCTTTTTTTCTGGGAAAAAAATGACTGGCAGGGTGTCATAGCCCTGTGCTTCCTATGATAACCCGTAAATCTTGAGGGTACGATCCATGGAGACCGAGGCCACGTTGCGGGCACGGTGAGTGAATCGCACACCTGTTGCCAAAGCTGTGTGGTCTGAAAATACCTTGAGTGTGTCCCACTGCTTGCAAAGGTAGAGACGGACATCTGTTCCTGCCACTGCCAGGTAGGTACCACTCTGGTCAAAGTACAAATCCCGCACTTCATAGCCATCTTCCAGGACAATGGTTCTGAAGTTCTTCAGCTTACGCAAATCCCACAGCTTGACAGCAGAATCTGCAGCTGCTGTGGCCAGGTAATAACCGTTTTCTGAAAATGCCAGTGCAGTGATAGAGCCTGTGTGACCTGGGAAGTTTGCGACATTAGTGCGCTCTTTCAAATCCCAAATCTTGACTAAGGCATCTGATGTGCCTGTGCCTAAAATGAGACCATCAGGATGGAACTCAGCTGCTGTTAGACCACAGTTGTCAAGCACACGAGCCAGCACACGGCCGGTGTGAAGGTCAGAGAAAGCCCAGTGCTGGTCAGTTGATGTTGACAGCAGGTAGTCACCAGTTGCATGCAAGCTGAGCCCAGTTACTGGTCCCTCGTGAGCACGAATAACCTGAGTTGTCTGTGCAGATGGGATGTGCCAGACACGCACTGTGGTGTCTGGTGATGCCGTCACCGCTGTGTCTTCATCGGGGTGGAATACCACTGATGTCACCTGCGCAAAATAAATTTAGAAAAAGCTTGTATGCATGCATACATAATGTCTCTCAATGGTGCATTCCACTACACTGATCACTGTTTTGGCCCTAATGCACATGTGTATGCAAAATTTCAAATTATGTTATAAATTATACTTGCAGTCACAGCCAGCCCAGCAGTTATCACTGCACTCTTGTATAGAGCATGCATGCCTCTCTCAAATGAACAAAAGAATAATCTAAGCCCAGGCAAAAATAAACTTTTCCAAATATGGATCAAATATTTGAATGCGGATTAGTTTTGTACCACCACTTATTAACTCTCAATAACTTGAAAAATTAATTTCCAGCGGCCAATAACCCTGACAAGAATTGCCTTATTCTACAGCATCAAACGTTCTTAGAGGGACATGGCAACACTTTTTTTACATGGAAAGAAAACAAGATATGCTGGTAATGCTACCATGAACATGCGAGCCAAATATTCTACTGCTTGCAACAGGAAGCCCACAATCTCTCATAATAGATTGTTTGCTCTCAACAACCCCTCTCCTTTGCCGCTGTCGATGTCATAGGCGGTGAGACAGCCCATAGATGCCAGCCACTGGACAATTGTTTATGACCATTAATTAAGCATACCCCTCTAATCTTCCAGCAAATGGAAAATTGGCAGTTACCTGTCACTACTCCTTTACAACTCTCGGGTGCCTTTGTAAAACATTAATCATGAAGGGCTACCATATGTGGTATGTAATCACGCAAAGAAAAAGAAAGCAGCAATAGGCAGAGCATTACTACAAGTGCCACCCCAGCCGAGTGGAAACACATTGTTGAGGGGGAATGCAGAATGTAAATATTGTACTCTTTATATGTCCATTGTTATTGATCTTTTAAAAAAAATTATTTGGCAGTATATTCATTGAAAGGCATTGCACTTATTCCAGTGTCTTTCTAGATTTGTTGAAAAAGTATTACAGAGCCTCTTTAACCTCGAGAGCATTTAGCCATGCTTCAGCCATCACATAGCAAGCTTGTCACCTGACAAGTCCTGGAGCACAGACAGCACAGAAAATGTAATGGTGAATGAGAGGGGCATAAGTGGCACTAGCATGCAACCGAAAGTGGTGATGCCTATTCCCTCCTCAAAATAACAGCTGCAAACTTTTTCTTTGCATGTGCGCACGTGTGTACGTGTGTTCAGCAAGCACTTCTGTTTTCGGTCAGCATGAGGCATCCGGCGGGATCAGTGTAAACTGAACAATGGAGATAGTATGCACTCAGTTTTCAAAGCGGGCTTCTTCAGATGACACGTTTGCCACGAGGCCACCTTCAATCCACTACACACTCTCAAAGTTGATAACTTGGGTTCTACTGACTACTTATCACCAGTGTATTACCAACTACCCGTTCAGGCTGCTCACCACAATAATTTAGTAGCCCCAACAAAGTAAACTAACGATTCAATGCAGCTGCAGGATTAAGCATGGAGTATGCTAGTTCATTCACGGCATGTTTGAGAGCAGCATTGCTGTGGCATGTAAGCACAGTTGCATCAGAATTTCGAAATTTTGTGGCCTTTATTTCAAAAGCAGTGGAGAAAAAAAAAAAAAATGTACTACACCCTGAACAACTGAAACTGATATTTTCAAATATACTCTCAAAGTTTAATAGTGGCACAGTGAATACAAGTTATAAAGGTTAATTATAAATATTTGATCACAGAATGAATATTGTTCACATATATTGAAATGTCTGCTAACAACATAGAATAGTTTCTGCCCACATATTAGGCTTGGTGCTTTTTTTTTTAAGAGAGAAAGAAAGGATGTATAAAAAGAGGCAGGAAGGTTAGCTACAGGTTGTTTCAGTAGGCTACCCTGCACAGTGGGAAGGGGTATGCATTAGCTGGCACACCCCGTGCAATGGCAATAACTATACATGGGCTATCAAACACAAAAAGCACACAGAAAACCACATTTTGCTGCTTTTCTTTAATTGTCGGTGCAGTTGATGACATTGCTGTTGAGTTTGCAAAACTTCAACATGTATCAATGTATCAACAAACTTCATTATGTATTGTTTTTCCCCCATGAGAATATATTGATTGTGGTATTTAATGGTACAACGGCCAGAAATGACCAAAGAGCGCCAACCCATGAGAAGAGAGCCATGCTTACCAGTAATCTAAGGAACATTGGCATGAAAGCTTATACACTGTGCAGAGGACTTTCTCTTATGACTGGCTAAAGCTGTGTGGATGGATGCACCAGTTTCAACATTCCCATACAAAAAGACTTGCCATTAATGGTGATAATAGAATGCATTGCGCTAGACATTCAATCTTCTGTGTTTAATTTGTCAGCCACTACCAAATGGTGGCCTAGACCACTGCTAGAAGCTAGGCAGTTCAAACGCCCAATAAGCGTGGCGACTAGCAGACAGTGATTTGTACAACTTGGCACAGTATTACCTCAAGATAAGCAGAGAAAAGTGCAGTTGAGGTTAATGTTAGGTGAGCCAAAGCAGTGTAGGCAGTTTTCACTAAACAACCGTTTTGCTTTAGTAGTAGATTAGAAGCCGCTACAGCTACATATTCTGAAGGTAAGAAGTGACCTTTGTACAAAAAATATGTACAGGCACCATCAGACTATACCATAATAATGAAGGCATGTCTACAATGACATAACTTAAGCGGGCCTCTCACCAGGCTACATTGCAAATTTTGGTTATATATTGAAAGTTGTATGGCAACATCTAGGAAGCTTTTCACGAAAAGAATATTTCAAATTGATTCATTTTTGGAGGAGACAGAAATTGAGCTGTTCTGTTAGCATGCCGCCAGGAGGCGAGTGTCCACTGTCTACAGACACACTCTTCCCGTTTGCCTCAACTAGTGTCCCCCCCCCCCCCAGCAGCATTCCTTCCCTGCCTTCTTCCATACTGAAGCCGAGGGATCGCATCATGTTGACGTGATGAGCCCAACCTCCGTCGCCAGCGTTGAATGTTCCACATTGGATGGTTCACCAAGTCATGTGGCATGGTCGGTGATGTGACAAGCAATGCATCTTGCTCAAAGGCCTTTGTGCATATGAGCACAACTATCTTGCTCAAAAGTGCAGCTTCCTCGAAAGGAAGGGCACATGGCCTGCTGTTTAAAGTTTTGACCACTTTAGCACCCTGCAGCAATTTCATGCTTTGCAGACATGATGGCCACTGCGTAATCTATGTGCCCTTTAACAGAGGCAGGCTTTACAGAAAAAACACTGAATGCTTTGAAAGGAAGATGCATTTAGCTAGCACCATTCAAGGCAGCCAAACCAGAAACCTCCAGCACCCTCCGCAGAAACAAAAAGGCACTTAAGGCATGTTCGGGTTACGTCTAACGGTGAGTACCTGGCACATCTCTCCACGACCATCAATGACGAGTGTTAAGTGGAAGGGGAGAAACATGCTCAGTGAACAATGTTTTCTTGAAGGCAACTTTTCTTGCTAAGTCATGCAAATTCTCGCAAAAGTGATATCTTCGAGCTCGAGAATACTACCTTTGAATTGTTGGTGCATCTGTGAAAACTGACAGTGCATCTGAACAATTGCCAGGATTTACAGAACATTACAGAACACCAGGACTATAAGAGATTAATTTTGTAGCAGGAAATCTAAGCCCAACTTTATAAGTTCAGACTACCTATGCACGCAATAAAACATCAAACTACACAACCTAGACAAAAAAAAATTTTGCCCTGCTCCTGCGTTTCGTATCTCTCAAAGTTTAGCGGTAGGACGTGCTGGGTTGTTTTGCACTGCGCTTTGATCCTGCAGTCACCATTAGTGAACTACTAAATCTCTGTCAGTGCTGCACACTATCAAACAATGTTTTTTTCCGAGAAATACAGAAGTCATCAGAAGCAGCACATGTTGTCTTATGCAATTAATGAACCTAAATATCTTCCAGGCAAAGCAGCAGCTTGCATGGAAACGAAGCAATTTGCAACACTATGAGCAAATTGCCCTTACCTTCTTTGTGTGACCTTTCAGGACAGCCACCACTTGTTCAGTATCCTTATTGAAGACAGCTGCATTTCGGTCACTGCCACCTGTGAGGATACGGTCAGTAGGGCTCACGTCTAAGGCCAGGATGCCCGGCAGGCCAGCACTATGCAGGCCTGGGTGTGAACCCAGCGTTTGGTAGGCCCGGAGCTCTTCAGGCTTGGCCAGGTCTTCGGGAATGGCCTTGCCACGTTTCTTTCGCTGTGCTGTCAGCAAAGCAGCCTTCTCTTGCAGACGGCGCACAACCTCGGCAGTCATGCCACCAGCCTCCTCAGTCGTCTCCATAGCCACAGCCTCCACAGCAGTTCCTGCAGCAGCACCACCACCTGCAGCTTGGGGTTTGAGTGTGGCCAAGGCCTCTCGGGCAGCTGTCACTTCCTTAGTGAGACGGGCAATGACACGGCAGGCCGCATCATGCTGGTACAGTGTGTGTGAAAGCTCCTGTCGTGCTGTCTGCAATTGCTGCCGCAAGGAAAAACTGTGCAACATCACAGCATCCCACTCATCCTGCAAAGCCTTTAGCAAGGCAGGTACACTCGTAGCAGAGGGTGGCCGTGGTTTGGCTATTGGAGCAACCTTCAGATCAATAAGCATATCTTCTGTCAGTGGCTGGCCATTGATAGGGTCTGTGCCATGTTCCCGGACATACTTTGCAATGAGACGGCGTTCAAACACATTTCCAGACGCTGGAGACACCACCGGTTGCTCTGGCGTCTCATTGCTCAATGCGCAGCAGAATGACATTGCTGCTGTCACCAAGTCTTGTCAGCCTGAAAAGGACAATAAAGCCTATTCACAGACTGCCAAAATTACTACACAAGCTTTCTGCAAAGCTTTTCTTGGCCATAAACCTCCAACATACGATGGTAATGCAAAAAATTCTATAACCACAACACTGTATCTGCTCACTCTACTCCCCCCCCCCCCCATCACATTACTGTCCCCTCCCCTCTCCCCCCAGCATAGGGTAGCAAATCAGATCTTCCCCTCCTGGTTAACCTCCCTGCCTTTCCAGTTTCTTCTGTCTCCATAACCACAATAGAACTTCACCTTCCTATAGCATGAGGAAGGTGAACTACATCATGGCATGCATTGCTGGCACATGCTTCCATTCAAGTATTTTGCATATTCTGATGATGTAGAAGTTAGTCCCATGCAACTAACTTCCAGTTCTGCATTGTTTAGTTCCTTAAACTGTTGGCTGCCAAAGCTGGCAAGTCGCCGGGCACTGTAATGAGGGCCACATTTGAAAGCCGGCGATTCGCCAGGTTAGAGGTAGGTATTCTTGGTTTCAAATTTTATTTGTTAAATTATGGGGTTCTATGTACCAAAACCACCATCTAGTTATGAGGCATGTCATAGTGGGGGACTCCGGAATAATTTGGACAACCTGGCATTCTTTAACCTGTACTTAGATCTAACCTACACGGGTGTTTTCTGCATTTCACCCCAATTGAAAAGCGGCCGCAATGGCCGTGACTCAATCCCCCGACCTCGTGCTTAGCAGCACAACACCATAACCATTAAGCAACCATGGCGGGTGCAAAAATTTATTCATTATTCATTGGTGGCGTTACAGCCAGTAAACGATGGGCAAGCTTAGAATTGTCTATAGATAGCAGTAGGTGTCCACTTAAGAACGGTCTTTTTATTTTTAGTTGATACTTGTAGAATCTTTGCACGTATGTAACACATGTTCCGGCATCCTATGTACTTCTAAATAGCGCAGTGGGTGCAGTTCCTGTCTCGGGTTCCGCCGAATCCTGACAAACAAGATCCATCATGGGAGTGCGAAGTGTGCAGTGCAAAAAGGGGGAAAAAAGCTACAGCAAGCGAAGGTGTGAAATGAGCAGTGCTGCTCTTGCATGCCTGTGTTTCATCTATCTGACTGGTTATAGGGTTCTGAACTGAAAAGTGCTGCTTCATATTCAAATAGACCTTTATTTAGATCTTTTTCAGCGTTTACTACTGTAGAACTGAGCGCAACAATGGCAGTTTGTGCAGCATGCATGTGGGACAAAATTAATCGAAATGAGCACCCACGCAGCGCGCATAATATCTGGTAGCCAATGGGTTAGTAGTACATTGACGCTGCACACTTTTTCAAAGCATTTAATGTGGGCACTGAGGATTATACGGTATGTGTTTTAGTAGTACCACATTGTCAGTTTTAGTATACAGCCAGCATATGAGCATTGAGATCATGTTTTAAAGATGCTTGGGCATATTTAGCAGTAAGCTCGAGTACTTGCTTTTTTAGAAGAGAAACTTTGCAAGGAGAAGCGCCAGAATTACTGTCACAAATTGTGGAGTTTAACGTCCAAAAAGTGCACAGTGGATTATGAAGGACATTGCTGTGGAGGGCTATGAATTTTGACCACCTGGGGTTCTTTAACTTGCACGTAAATCAAAGAGCATTCTTGCATTCCACTAGCATTGAAATGTGGCCACAGTTGCCAGGAATTGAACCCATGACCTCATGCTCAGCAGCAGAATTTTTCCTTTGCCACTTCACACAGCCAATCCATAAAAAAGCATTTACGAGTGTTTGAAACTGAGAACATTACCACTGATGTAATTATAGGTTGAAAAATAAACACATCTGTCACAATAAAAATGGACCTTCTTGACTCAGACGCTTAGCCAAAAGAAATGCCCTCATTTAAATGTCACCCTTTATGTAATGTAAATGCACCATTAGGTGCACCCACATGCTGAATGTTGATTGCAACGCCAAGTAGAAGTGTCGTGGTGCAACAAGGGGGAGTATGAAAGACATGACAAGTGAAGAAAATGACATAAAAGTAATGTGGAAGCAAGTCTGAAGGCAGTTGGAACTATGAGGGCAAATCTCAAGCATAACAAAATCAATCCAAATGTTGCTTAGAATGCAAGCCAAGACAGCAGGGGGAAAGTGCATTATTCAATGAGCCAGAAGTACCCTTTATACTTGACAATGTCAGAACATGCTAAGCCAACAACAAATGTCTACAATATATTAGCACACCTGTCTGCAGTCACATGGCTACAGAATACTTCATATTCAACAATGCTTCATCATATTTGTTTTCTCAAATAAACTTATGTCCCAGAAGGCACCCACACGTGTCTATGCTTCTCTCAAGTAGAATAAAATGATTCTGCACTTTTTATGCAATACTGCGATGCTGAAGGGCTGTTTATTGCCAGTTCCTTTCAATCAGTGCACTTCATTACAAGGCAAATGGCCTACTTGCACACAGCATCACTGCGTACATTTCCATGCATGCTACCATCCAATCCAGACTAACGAAGCAATGGTGCTGCCAACCTAAGGCCAATATCATGACAAACAGTAACAATGGCCACAAGGCTCGCTGCATGGCAATGCCCTCCCTGAAGCTCAATAAATGTTTCAAGAACCTTACGGCTGTTGAATCAATAACTGTTACCCATGGGACATTGGTATTAAATATACAAGTGTAAATTGTAGCCATGTTCCATCAAAACAAAGGAATTGAAGGGAGAGAAAGTTAAGAAGCAAGAATAAAGAATGCAGACAAAAAGCACACCAGAATTCAAGTTATGTGCAATTTTCTCAGTGTCTTTGGAAACAAGACATTACAGTGGCCCTAACATGTCTAGGACAAATTAGACAAATGGATGAAAATGGTTCAAGAAAGGATGAATTCAGAGCATAAGTCAGTGGCAGTAAAAACAGAACTTTTGATGACACCTGCGAGGGGCAATCATCAACCAGTGTAGATGACCCCAGCTACGACAATAACTAAACACAGAATAATGCATTCAAGAGATTCACTGCACAAAAGCAGCCTGTGGCTACTATGTCATGGTACACAAATCATTAACTCAATGAACAAAGGCTACTCTTTATTTTGCCACATTTGCAGACAGCAGCACCAGCCATATGCCACAATAACAGACCACCTGTATTTGATACTGCTCTACAACTGTAACTGCTCAAACACAGCACTTAAGAAAAACTGGAAAAATTGTTTGCTTCAATATACTGCAGCACTAAAACATGAAGCGACCGAGATGAAAATGGTGAATAGCAGTAATGCCAGTGCAAAGGTAAGAAATGCATGTTAGTACTGTTCACGGCAGTATGTAAGGTAATACAGCATTACAATGACAGCAGCCGCATGTGCCTAACTCATGGAGACAACTAGAGAAATGGAATGATTAACATGCACACAAAACAGGAACCTAACAAATTAGAATACAAAAAAAGAGAAAGGACGATAAAAATTCAGGATGAGAGGTTGATCAAATGCTGAGTGAAACAGTTACTTAAAGAGACACAAAAGAGAAAAATGATTTTTGAATTTGCTTTTTACCATTTCACAATACCAAGAACACCACTCTTACTGTGGTGTTCTTGGTGTGTAGAAACCACTTGGAAAGTCAGAAAAAGCACAAGAATGAAAGATGGCTAGCGACGCTTCCTTGAAGTCCCTGCACCAATGTGCAGTGATGTCAGATTTTCATGCCGTCTTCTACAGACTCAATTCTTTAGCAGTAAAGATAGACTACACTGCATTCTAAAGGAGCCAAAGATTGAACAAGTATAGGGAACTTTTACTGAGCCAACGCAGTCCAAGTACCAGAAAATACTTTGAAATCCGTGACATACCACCGATGTACAAGTGTCAGGGTTCTGGCGCGAAATCCAAAAACAAGCTGACCTTCATTGTCCCTTCTATTAATCAACCTAATATGTCAACAGTTTCCAAAGAATGCTTTATCAGTCAAACTGATTTAGTGTTTTGCTTTGGTGTCCCTTTAATGCCCCATAACACTTCAGCATATAACCTTAAACAGGTCACAGAAAGATGGATACACAGCGACAATGAGTAAACAGGGGAAGCCTCAGCTCTGGACTGAGGTTTCTCTTGTTCGCTATAAAAGCTTGGTTTGGGCTAGTTGGTTCATTCTTTAAAAGGGCCCTGAACTACTTTTTATCGAAATTGAGAAAAGCATTTGAAGTGAAAATAAGCTATTTCAGAAATAGTACTTCACCCAAAAAGTACTTCAATGCATTCAACTAAAGCGGAGTTATTGGCAATCAAACATGGCCTCCGCTGCTCTCCCGTTCCTTCAATGCCTTGCACTGCAAAAGCTATGGCTTTCGGATGTTAATGTAGATGTCACAATTTCCGATTTTGGTGCTTACGACGAGCCACAGTGCACTTACAGTGGACTCGTGGCAGCACCCTGCGGCAGCCACGGTGTCTACATTGCGTAGCAGACCGCAGCTACCAATAGCAGCCACATATGGGAATCTGCTTTATTACGAAATTAAGCGTCCAGAAAGGGGTGAGGAACATGGCTTCTGTCAAAGAGAGCGTTTGAGAGAAAGATGACTTCGCGCTCCGCTTGCGAGCTCCACGCACCACGTACGGCAGCAAAACTTGGCTGATATGTTCACAGCAGTGTATGCAACCCGCAAACTATGTTATTTCACCAAGCCCAAGGAGTGGTTCTGGGCCGCTTTAAGTATAGACTGGGCAGCAAGAAAATACAGGAAAGGTGCCCCTGCTGTTTGTGTTCCTTCGTGTTTTATCCACGCTGCCCCATCTATTCTTGTTTGCTCTCTATGTGAAAAGATTGTGGAACTATCACAGAAGAATGTTAAGTTACCTGAGGCCAAAAACCATCTACAGCAATGCTACCTCCATTTCTTAAAAAGAAAAATTATTTCTTGAGACCAGTTTTTAAGTTCAACATAACAAAATCACCACAAGACACACATGGCTTATTAAGGAAAGGCAAGTTTTATGCAAGCCAACTCTTTCGAATGGTTAACTATGTTAGCTATAAATTTATCGTTGCAACCGTAAGTACATATGCATTACTTATTTTCACATCTGGGACAGGATAATGTAAAAATATTCTAATCTGCTTTTATTCCAAATCTGTGATTAGCCCTCTGTGATAGGTCAAAATGGGTCGGGTCCCGCCCAGATGGTGGGTGCCCTCCCCATATATGGTGGACCTGAGCCTATCACGGAGGGCTAATGGCGAATTTGGAATAAAAAGAGATTGGAATAGTTTTACGTTATCCCGACCCTGCACATTACATCACTACTTTCATGCCACCAGTTCTCCGGTTAATGTGATACACACGACCAAAGTATTAAGTGAAATACATCAAACTTATTGCCTGAAAGTATAAATTTAGCAAATGAGTGCATAAAATTTAGAAACAAAGGGCTGTCTGGCTTCCCATCTTTATGATGTGCTCGCATGGGTGTCAAGTCACAAAAGGTAACACTGCAATGTAGGACCACAGAATTGTCAGCAGGCAATCCTCCATCATATTCTAAATATTTAAAGGTTTCAAAATTGCTTACTCATCCACTACAACATACTGCTCTAGCCATAGGATATGTGCCAAGCAATGCAAATGGCCTAACTTGTTCTGCTGATTCAGTCAATGTAACTAAAAATAAATTGGTCGAAATGCAATACCCTGTGGCAGAATAAATGTCAGCTGCATGATATTGTAATATACAAAGTCATCACCCACCCTCAAGACATCTTTTTTCATGCATTTAACAAGTATATCAATCTGTTACCCAAAAGCCACACCATGCCAGAGCTTACCAATGAAAATCAAGGGGTACAGGGGTGGTCAAAAGTTCGCAGGTTGCCCCGCCGGGCTGAGGAGCGGCAGCTCGCCACGACGGCTTGCCTCTAGCGTGGCGCTGACATCGCAAGCCCGCTGGCTTTGAGCATATGCGTGTAGGAGGATGCATCCCTGTCCCTTTCTTGCTCTCCTTGATAGCAAACCGAGGAATGAGATGGTGCCCCCCCCCGGCATGTGCCCTCACTCTTCCGGAAAGTGATGTGCCATGCTTGCGGCCATGCTTAGTTAGACACTGTATACTTGTCCGTAGTTTTCGGCTTCCTGGAGAGCAATATCGTGCATTTAACTTCCCATGGGCACCACTGTGGCTTTCTCAGCCGTCTGCGCAGGGAAATTCGCTGCATATGATCATGGGAGCCCGAAATGTCCGCTTGTGTTGCCAAAGAGTTCGCTGCGATGTTGCTAGCGCGTTGTCCTGAGCCGCGTGCTACTGAGTGGGTTTACAGCTTCCTCGAATGCAACGCTAATGAAGACGCTCATAGGCTGGAGCAGCTAGCACATGTTATGGTAGGCTTTTCAGAATTGTTCAGTGTGCTGCTATGCAATACCTTCGATGTATCAATGCTACGTTCTCTGTGCTGAAGCTCGTCCGTCTGTGCTGAAGAAACGGAGGACTCATGTGCTATGTCAGAAAATAAACGCCTTACATATATGAGTTTCCAAAGTACTGTCATATATCCAATTAATGTCAGGTGAAGACTGGGCAATGTCTGAACAAAAAATAGCTAATGTTCTTACTTTGTATCGCCCCCCCTTACACAATGCCTCTGCGAGGCCTGTAAGGTACTTGTAAATAAATAAATAATGTGTTGAGGTCATGCGCAATGCTCTTGAAACTGCATGTTAACTCGATTTTATTTTGTCCGCTGGCCGTGTGACGCACAGATAGATTCCTCATCGGAGGGGAGAGAAATAGTTGGTGCGCTGCAGCTATCTTCCTCTCTCTTGCTGTGTTTGCAGTTAGTGTTGCTATCGCTCTATCGAACTCTCGGCGATTAAGCCTGTCACGCTTCGTTCGAGACAAGGAGCGAATCATTTCGCGCTCCTAGTGCCATTCTTGCTCATCTGCAGTACTGAACAGGTAGCTTTAATATAAATGGGTCTGCTTGCAGATTGACCTTTGGAATACGGACCCTCCGGCTGCCTCCGCCGTCGTCAGTCTTCTTTTTTTGTTGTGCAACACAAGGGTGCCAACGCCAAAGTTATAGAAAGTCTCTTGCAGCGACATAGCGCGTATGTTTACCACCTGTTGTCGAGTACTAAAGATGAGCAAGAATGGCCCCAGAAATCGAAGTAACATGCAGTTTCAAGACCATTACACATGGCCTCAACACATTAATTGGGTATGTGAGGGTGCTTCATGAAACTCGTATACGCCAGGCGTTTATTTTCCGACATTATAGCACACGAGTCCTCCGTATCGTGAGCACAGACAGACGAGCATCAGCACGGAGAACGTAGCATTGATACATCAAAGGTACTGCATAGGAGCGCACTGAACAATTCTGAAAAGCCTATCGTAACACGTGCTAGCTGCTCCATCCTACGAGCGTCTTCATTAGCGTTGCGTTCTAGGAGGCTGTAAACCCATTCAGTAGCGCGCGGCTCAGGACAGTGCGCTAGCAGCATCGCAGCGAACTCTTCGGCAACACAAGCAGACATTTCGGGCTCCAACCACGTTCGTATGCAGCGAATTTCCCTGCGCAGACGGCTAAGAGAGTCACAGTGGTGCCCATGGGAAGTTAAATGCACGATATTGCTTTCCAGGAAGCCGAAAACTACGGACAAGTATACGACATATAAGTATGGCCACAAGCATAACACACCACTTTCCGGAACACGCACTGCACAGCAGTGGAATTCGGAAAGTGAACAGCGAGGGCACATGACGCAATATCTCATTCCTCGGTTTGCTATCAAGGTGAGCAAGAAATGGAGAAGGATGCAGCCTCCTCCACGCATACGCTCGAAGCCAACGCGCCAAGGCGGGCTTGTAATGGTCGCGCCACGCTAGTGGCGAGCTGCCGCTCCTCGGCCGGGCGGGGCGGCCTGGAAACTTTTGACCACCCCTGTACTTGCAGTACCTGTTTGGCAAAACCTTTTATCTTTACATTCAGTGAAAGCACAGCTTTGTCAGCAATATTTGCTAAGAATACGCCTCCGGCAAACGTTGACAGAGTCCGCTGGTTTGATAGGTAGTTTAGCATGACTGCACACAAGAACTTTTTCTGATTTTACAAGACGACGACCTGGTGAAGAAAATTATGCATTTTTCACCACCAAAAGTGTTATAAAAATTAGCAGGCCTCGAATGTGGGACTGGTTTGAATAGGCCCCGATACGAAGATCTTTCAATTTTTCCGAGTGCAGGACAGCACTACCAATCATTTGATGCAAACACTAGACTTCTATAACCACCCTCTGCGATTTCCACGATGTTTAGTTAGTCGAGAAACACACCTTCACTCCAGCACCACTGACTAGATTGCGGGAGCGCCTGCTCAATCACTTCCTGAGAAACGAAACGGTACAAAATACGTGCCTATGAATTGGAATTTCCGTTTCTCTTCACTGTCCTCTACAGCAGTGCATTACGGCCTTTTCTGTTGCCGTACTACCACTGTACTCCAAAGTCAAACTCAATCAAGCAGCGTATTAGACGCTCCGCACATTAGTCAAGTGGTTGTGCATGTAGCACGAAAACAGAGACGCGCATTTGCAACTACGTCTGCCTATACAATGCGTCGCTTGAGTTCATGGCAGAATAACCACAGTACAGAGGTTGCAACCACGCTGACAACACTTACAATGACTATCAGGTTATTTATTAAAGTACTGCCGTAAACGAGAACTATTAAAAGTAACGTTTCTGACCACATTTTAAAGCATACATGTCCCGCGCACATAGACGCGGTTAGGCTTAGCATGTCGTGTTTCTGCCTTGCCGCTTTGCAATAACAACGCAACGTTCAATGTGCTCAAGAAACACAACCCGTATCGGTTCTCACCTCTTTAAAACTAGAAGCACCGCACGCTTCGCCAACGACGAGCAATGTTTTTTCAGTCAGTGGCAGCAAGAACTAATCCCACCGGTTCCGCAGTCAAGATACGCCGCTTCTCACATGAATTTTGCTCGCTCAATGTTGCCATCTTGGCGAAAAGTTCGGCCAACGCCTCCTATAAAGACATAAGGCATAGATAGCAACAGAATCAACCATAGAGTTTCATATTACTTATTTAGAAACTCTATGGAATCAACAGTTAGGTTGTTCCGTTCCTAAATATATATATATATATATATATATAAATTATTTTAAAAATACAGAGGGGTGAAATATGAAAACTACATTTCATTACTCCCTTGCACGTTTAGTAGCACAGTTTTTACTGGTGAGCCTATGTGTACTTTGATCATGACTTTGATAAATACGCAGAGTTATAGATCTAATGATCTAATCGCGAACTCGGCAAATCGCACCGGCGCGCTCATATGTTCCGTTTCATCCGGTAATTATCGCCCCAAGGCTGCCAAGGCGGCCCGGTGCAAGGTGCCAGGAGGCGCTGCCGGTGCGCACTGGTACAGTGTACTAGAATTAGCACTGGTGCGATTTGCCGAATTCGCCATAAATTTGCATAACCCACTGTTTGTACACACCGTACGCATGTATGCCACGAGGTCGACGAGGTCGCACACAACTGCTAATCCAACTAGAGTTACTTTCAAGGTAGAAACTGCAGTTCAAAATGTTGCATTAAATGTTGCACCAGCATATGCACTGCGTACTGCTGAATAACACTGGGTTACGGCAAATATGTCTCCACCTGTGCGCTCTTTACACACCCACACCATTTTTTTTCCTAAGTCAAAATATGTGTCTTGCCTTGAGGAGCAGCATCAACTGAGAAATGCAGAGTTCACTAACTGTGGCATCTGGTTATTGGCCACAGGCTACGAAGGAATTGATAAAACAGATAATTTTGTTATCATGTTAATTTGATTACTCTAATACATATATATTTACGTCCGTATGAGCTAGATTTCCAGTTAGCATGATCAGAACAGCAAGTAAAATACCAAATGTTGCATAAAAGGAGCGCCAAGTATAGTATACTTGGCACTTCTCACTAAACTGCTGGCTAGTTCATTCTTAAATTTTGCGCAGAAGTGGTATTTCACAGTGGATGCTTTAAAAATAAATTATGGGTGTGCGAATATAGTAATTTCTGAAATCGAATACGAATCGAATAGTGCCAAAGCGAATCAAATTGACTATTGAATACTTTTTCAGTAGTTTTTGAATAGTTTTCAAATAGTGAAGAGTAATCATTTGACCATTAATATAAAATAAAGTACTAGACATACCAGTATTCCACACATTAGCAAGTGTCTGTCGTTGCATGCACATTATAAAGTATGCTTTATCAAAACCTGAAATGGAGGATTATAAACAAATAAGCAGGATTCTTCAGGGCATGAGTGGTTATGCTTTATAAAAATAAAGATTTAAAAAGCTGTCTTGTGAGCCCATTAGCATCGTTGTATCTTTGAGTATAAAATGGAAATGTGCGTTGACTGTAGTGACAGCAGAGCCAAAAATCACTTTTTCTCTAGTTAGATTTGTCACTGCAGATGGTGCCACTATTACATCAAATGATGTTGCAATCGAGTTCGTTTACATTTAGACTTTAAGAACACGAAACTGCAACATCAATAAATAGTATTGAACAATACCCATTGCTGAATGTCATGCCTGGGCGAAATTTGAGTGCAAATGATAGCAGTTTAGCTCGAAAAAAGTTTGGCTCTTTAGGCGACAGTGAGCTCTGCGTAACTTGCTGTTCTTTATGTTCACTGTGGCAGATGTGAAATTTCCTTGATTATTTTATGTTTGATCGTGCACAGCTGGCAATTTCAAGTATTTGAAAACTATTCAAGCCATATTTCCATTTGTGAATGGTGACTATTCGATTCAAGGAACTATATTCGAATAGTCACTATTTGGCTTTCGGTCCACGTAGTTTGCATCTTTTACATATGATTATCAATACAAATTGATTGATTGATTAATTGACTTCTGCCACACCTTTTACTATGCATCTGGGATTGTTGGCCTCTCCTCACTCTATATGTCTATAAAGTCAGCAAAACGCTGTAAAGTGCAATCAATGATTTGCTTAGCATGCAGTTTAAGTGTTTAAAGTTGTTTATTCTAAAGATGGGATATAGAAAGAGAAGCGCACGCATCAAAACGCTCTTTTTCTACTCGTTACAGGTTGGTCTTTTTAACTTGTCCTAGTCCTCTCAGGCGTGCTTTAATCTGCTGCCGCTCCCTGCCAAAGTGCTGCATGCTTGACTGTTGTGGTGGTGTCCGTTTTTGAGCTTGAAAAATGTCGGTATCTGATAAGACACGTCCCAAGTGCATGAAAACTGTGTCTGACAGCAGCCTTGTCATGAAATGCTCAGTATGCGATAAATCGTATCACCTGGGCAAATGTTCAGGTGTTACGGAAGCGGCGGCTAAGAATAAGACAGAAGCATTCTTTGCCACATGGAACTGTCCTCAGTGTTACTCATCCCGTTTGAGAGGCTCAGGCAACGACCGAACTGACGGTGACATTTTTGCAGTGCTAATTGCTATCCAAGCTAAACTAGAGAAGATGGAAAGCCTCCCAGAGAAAGTAGACAACATTGAGAAGTTGATTACGTTGATGTCGGACAAGTATGATGAGGTGTTGAATGTCATGTCGCGACATGACGCAGAACTGAAAGAGCTGCGGAAACGCGTTGAGGCTGTTGAATCCCGCAGTGACACTGAGGAAGTTGAAGTCCTGAAAAGGACTGTTAATGACTTGGAGTATAGAAGCCGCAGGCAAAATATAGTTATTCATGGCGTCACAGAATCCCAAAATGAGGACTTGCTTTGCAAAGTCAATGAGGTTGCCCAGTCTGTTGGCCTACCGGACCTACTTCCAAGTGATGTTTCCGCTATGCACAGACTTCCCTGTATGCCAAACAAAACCCCAGGTATCATAGTACGCTTTGTTCGCCAGGATATGCGAGACAATTGGCTGCAGAAAAATAAGGACCTAAGAAAACTGAAATCTAAAGTAGCAGTAACAGAAAACCTGACTCTGTTAAACCGGCAGCTACTGCAAACTGCCAAAAAATGGGCGGAGCGTTCTGGGTATCAGTATGTGTGGTGTCGAAATGGCAAGGTTCTAGTGAGAAAGAAAACTGGAGAAACTGCACATCTGATTCAAAGCAATGAGGACTTGAGAACACTAGCCGAGTAAAGTGCTCCCTTTAGAAATGGCTGGTAAGAGTATGACTGGGATAAACTTCACGCCTGACGACATAAACAAGCTATTGGCTGGTGGTTCTGACTGCTTATCTTTGCTGAATATAAATGCCCAGTCAATCCGTGGAAAACTTGATGTTTTTCACGTGTTTCTACAAAAATTCACATTTGACTTCACGGGAATTATGTTAACAGAAACGTGGATTTCTAATGATTCTGAGTGTTTTAGTTTGCCTGGTTATAGTTCATTTTTTCTCAATCGTGTAAATAGACGTGGAGGTGGTGTGTGTTTGTTTGTTCGCAACAGTTTGCACTGCGAATATGTTGATCGATTCAGTATTCTTACTGCTGATTATGAGGGGTTGTGTTTGTTAAATAACAAATTCCTATTCATTGTGGTGTATCGTCTGCCGCAAGGTTGTGTCCAATCATTTTTTCATTATCTAGAGGAAATTTTTCAGTTTGCGAATGTTAATAATTACCATGTACTACTCGGTGGTGATTTTAATATCGATATTAAGGAGACGTCAAATAGAACTAATGAATTATTTGTTCTTCTTGAATCGTATCTTCTGACTAATGTAGTGAATGTTCCCACCCGTGTCACACCTACATCAGAAACAGTTCTTGATCTTCTGATCACTAATATGGCAACTGAAGTTTTGTTCACCGGTGTTTTAAACTATGCATTAAGTGACCACCTTCCTGTGTTTTTAGTGTGTAATGTTCCTGCTTTAAACACATACCGCAAAAAAACACCCTTTATGACGACACAGCTTATCAACTCTGAATCACTTGGGTCATTTAGGGCTGCCATCATAGATAAAAACTGGGAGCCAGTACTCGAGCAAACAGAAGTAGGTGAGGCGTTTAACACATTCCTGGATACTATATTCATTTCTGTATATCGAATAAGATTCCCTACAAATGTGTCAAACCTCCGAAAAAAGCTAGGAAGCCCTGGATGACACCAGCCATCCTTCATATGATCTCTTATAAAAATAAACTATTTCAGAAGTTTTTACAAAGCCGTGATCCAGGTGACTTTGCAGCCTTCAAAGCGTACCACAATAAGGTGACTTCTGCCTTGAGAAAGGTTAAGGATGATTACCATATCTCTATGTTCAATGCCACAACCGATCAAAGTCAAGTCTGGGCTAAGCTTAATCGCCTACTTCATAGAACTTCGAATAAAACACCTGAAGCTCTCGAAATCGACGGAACTCAGTATAGCGGTGCTCATTTAGCCGACAAATTTAATGATTATTTTACTACATTAGTTAACAGTTCACATGATCTTAGTGCGCTACATTATATTAACAATCACGTGTGCGACTCCATCGTATTATTGCCTACAAGCAATGAAGAAGTACTAACAGTATTTAAGAATATGAAAAAAAGCAGGAGCGAAGATGCATTTGGCTTAAAATTGTTACCGGTTCTTCATGTACTTGACGTCATATCCCCAATTCTAACTCATATATTTAATTTGTCACTTAGCTCCGGAGTTTTTCCATCAGCGATGAAAAAAGCTAAAGTTATTGTTATTTATAAAAGTGGTCCTAAAAACGTGCTCAGCAATTACAGGCCAGTGTCGATCCTTCCGATCTTTTCCAAAGAGCTGGAGAAGATAATTTTTATTCGCCTCAACAGTTTTTTAAAAAGAAACAATGTTATATCATCTAAGCAGTTCGGCTTTAGAGAAAACTTATCAACAGAAATAGCCCTACTTAAACAGAAGGAATTAATATTAAATAATATTGAATGCAAAGTACTTACCATTGGTGTATTCGTAGACTTCTCGAAAGCCTTCGACCGGATACATCACATCACTCTGATTAAGAAGCTCTCAATGTATGGTGTCCGCGACGTAACGCTTAATCTACTTTCCAGCTACTTGACTGATCGCACTCAGTCAGTTCACCTAGGAAATTTTTGCTCCCAGTGGAAATCAATTAGCCACGGGGTCCCACAAGGAAGCATACTGGGGCCCTTACTGTTTAATATCTACATAAATGATTTGGTGGAAATAGATAATGAGGCTGATTACATCATTTTCGCTGATGACACAAGCATATTTCTTTCAGGAACGGATGCAGGTTATTTAATTCGTAAGGGTAATGATGTACTTGCAAAACTTCACGCGTGGTCCAGAAGAAATGCATTAGCAATTAACACAGTAAAATCTAAAGCCGTTATATTCAGACCAAAAAATATGCACTTTATGACTGACCTCAACTTAACCCTTGGTGAAAACGCTATAGCAATAGCGAGTACCGTGAAAACACTAGGTGTTTACTTTAATGAATTCATGTTGTGGAACAATCATATTGATTTGATAACCACCAAGCTAGCTCGAGTTGTAGGACTATTAAGAAAATTTCAACAGACGTTACCAATTAAAGTAAAGATGATAATATATCATGCTCTTTTCACATCGCATATTAACTACTGTCATTTAGTGTGGGGAACCACTACCATTACTTGTAAAAACAAACTTCTAATATTGCAGAAAGCTGCGATGAGAGCTATACTGAATGTACCTTTTACATCACATGTAAGTTCCCTATTTTCAAAATACCGTATCATGGAAGTAGAAAAAATATATGAATTCCGTATTCTTAAGTCCTATAAAATGCAGGTAAAACAAAACAATATGTTGCTTAGAGACATCGCTAACTTACATGAAAATCCCACAAATTACCCAACATGATGTCATGAACACTGGCACGTTCCACACCCACGCACAAATTATGGATTCCAAACACTCAGTTATGCATTACCATATATTTTAAATAAGTTTAAAATTACGCAGGAAAATATAACCACTTCTTCTTATTCTTTTAAAAGCATACGAGAACTTTTTTTTTTTTCTGATACAATATAATGTTGTTAGAGAAATTGCACTAATATCAAATGTCTCGTATGGCTGTATTTCTACTTTTGTAGCCGCACTGTACTGCTTTATTCAGTTTTTTTTTTCTTTTTTTGACGACATTGTAATTATTTGCTGTATACCAATGTACTCTGTGTTTTCTGCCCTGCACTGCCAAACACAATAGGGATATGGGAGCTTTGTCAAGCTGCTTTTTAGCGGCTTTTACTCCCATACACCTCAAACATGTTGTATGTAAACATGTTGGAAATAAATTCAATTCAATTCAATATATACAGGGTGTTTCAGCGAACACTTTCAAAAATTCTTAAAGGTTTCCTGTGGCAGATAGCACAATTCTAGTTAATGCGCCGGTCAACTCGAAGAGGCGGACATTACTTGCACAAAAAAATTGAAATGCATAATCGAGTAATTAACATAAATTCACTAATTATGTTTTTAACTAATTACCTGATGGCCCATATTGCAATTTACAAATTGTAGCCCTGGAGTTCGCCAGGCGGATCCACTTGGAACGGTTTCTCGGGATGACACCAGTTACGAGATATTAATTCCCGAACTTTTGCGGAGAAATGCATTGGCGTTCAGTTAAGGTTCTTAAAAAAACGTCGCTTTATGCATTGAAGAACAAAATTAACTGGAACGCCAATGCATTTCTCCGCAAAAGTTCGGGAATTAATATCTCGTAACTGGTGTCATCCCGAGAAACCGTTCCAAGTGGATCCGCCTTGCAACCTCCACAGCTACAATTTGTAAATTGCAATATGGGCCATCAGGTAATTAGTTTAAAACTTAATTAGTGAATTTATGTTAATTACTCGATTATGCATTTCAATTTTTTTGTGCAAGTAATGTCCGCCTCTTCGAGTTGACCGGCGCATTAGCTAGAATCGGGCTATCTGCCACAGGCAACCTTAAATAAATTTTGAAAGTGCTCGCTGAAACACCCTGTGTATATATATATATAATTTATTTAAAGAGCAGACGATGATGGTCGTCCCCAGGTGGGCGGCATCCTTAGTCCAGGACGCCGTGGTTCCTAGGTGCCCGTCGCGCTCTGTCCACCAGGCGAAGCTGGTCCTCAGGGCACGAGCTGGTCAGCAGGTTCTCCCACTGCTCCGGAGTAGGGGGTTGGGGGATCGGGGGCAGTGCCTTGTGTGCACACTCGCATACCATATGGTAGAGAGATGAAACAAAAAAAAATGTTCTGAAAAGGGACTTTAACATTTTGTGACGTGGCAAGTAAAAGCTCCAAGACAGTAGATAATGTGTGCTCTCGTCACTGCAGGGATACACTTATTACTTGTCCATGCAAAGTTGTGGTTGAGTAGATTGCTCTACACTCCTTTCAAGTAGGTGTTCTGTGGCCCCACGGCACAAGGGATTTCCACTAACAGCAGGAACTATTCTCAGCAAGCAGAGCTAAAGAATAAAAAAAGAAACTGACTATGACCCTGAGTCAGTGACAGCACTGAGCAGTGACAGGCCTGAACCAATACAGGCAGTCTGTGCCTGAGCACGATTGCACGTAGCTGCTTGTTCTGCTTCGCTTCCAATGCTGAACTTTCTCTGTTGCTGCTGATTGGCATGAACATGGTTCTCAGCCTCTGCTAATTGTGATGTGATGGCTGCGGATCTCTGTCTGGGTGGCTTGAACAGAGGCATACTGCGTGTGCATCTATGCTTTGGCTAAGTGGAATGCTTTTTATATTATACACACAATGTATCACTAACTTCTCCGATTCAACTTAGCTTGGCTCCACGTTACTCTTGATACATGTCACCCCAACATGGTCTCGCGCTGCCTCTGCACTGGCTTGCACCAAACCCATGCCCCACTGCTCTATGTGCATGTCATCTTATGTTTGTTAATATTCCTCATACAACCCTAACAAACTGTAATTGGACACCTTTTGACTGCCCTATACAAGTTATAGCCCATCTGTCATCCTCCTTGTGTAGGTTCCATCAGTTTACTTGCTCCCATTTACCGACTGTACATGGACAACTGTGAGTGTACAGTAACGTATGCATATGCTCAATGTACTGTAAAAAAAAAGGGTAACAGTAGGCGTCATCATGACCATACTCAAACTAGTGAGAAAGTGCAATTACTTGTGTCCCAATGTGTACGTGTTACAAGGAGGAGAGAGAATGAGCGAAGGCAGGAAACATAGAGATTAACCCGATGCACATCCAGTATGCCACCCTTTGCTGGGGGCAGGAGGTAAAGGTATCAAAAGAGAGAAATAGGGGAGAGGAAGAGCATTAGCTGCATGCAAAGGAGTCAAAAAACAAAACGGCAGATGCAGACTCTTTTTTAGCCTCAGTCATTTACTGCAATAGGCAGTTTACTTGGGAAGTACATTTCCCTTGTTCCAACTTTATTACTGTTTCTGCATGAGCTTCGTCTTCATTCCAGTGTTTGTGGAATACTCTGACTCATTCCCATGTCAATTCTCTCACAGCTTCTGCACAAGCCCCCACTCTTCATCTGGCCTTCAATTACTCCCTCTTTGGTAATTAATTATGCTCTCACATCATTGAAAATTTACAGTTCTTTTAATTTGCCTATACCAAATCTTATCGCAATATTTATTCCCGCTTGTCCATGGCAACTGGGCAAAGCTATCAAAATGAGTGTGACATTACATTATGTACATTGAGAAATCTGGTTTCCTAGAACTTAAGTACTTGTCGCAGTGAAAGACGCAGCATGGTCAAGTGACAGTCGACCGAGCATTGTCATTCATGGCAATGCAGTGCAGCCTTGCAGTATACTAGGAAAAGTGAAACCATACAAAAACTTCAAGGCATACTTCTTGTTTTTGTATATCCACTGATACTAACGCTTTCAATAAATTATTGTGGGAAGTCATTCCTGCAGTTTTTTCACATGCAAGGCATTTAAGGAATATACAACATATGGAGTTTATTCGAGATCAAAATATTTCTATATGCAGAACACCACAAAGTTAGCACAAAGTCTTTTTACACAACTTTTCAACAAAAATTTCTGGTCTGCACACATACACATGCCACTTGATACAGACTTCACTATGGCAGTTTGCCTTACGCTGACTCTCCTCACACACCATAATTTTCGTTGTAACCACAGTGATAAGCAGTAAAAAAACTTTAATAAATAGCATAACCCATTATTAAAAAGCAAGTGCATGATTTTGACAGCTCTTCTCACCTTCCCTAAAACACAGTCCTAATAATAATCAAAATGTATGTGCACTTGATTTGGGAATCAAACCAAGTGAATGCAGAAAGCTTTTGAGAAATATTTTGAATGTAGAAACCTTTTCAGCCTGTTCAGGCCACCTCTACAAGCACACCATAATTTTGATGTGCGCTAGCAGTAAACTAAAGGAGACCTCACTTGAGACCTGACCCAACTAAAAGAAGATACTTCCCTATTAAAGACCAAACACAAGATCAGACATAATGAACCGTGAAAACTATGAAATAAAATTATCATTTCGATGGGGGTGAAATGCAATAACACCTATGTACCGTGCATTGGGGACATGAAAAACTCCCAATACAGCTTTCTGTTGCTCAGTACGTGCTACATAAGTGTTTTTCCGAGTGTGAAAGAAGCCCGCGAATACACGCAGAATAGCCGCGCGACTGGTCGCTCGAGGCACTTTGCGTGTATTTGCGGGCTCCTTTCACGCTCGGAAAAACACTTATGTAGCATGTACTGAGCAACAGAAAGCTGTATTGGGAGTTTTTCATGTTGCTCTACAATTTTCTCATAGACACTTTGACAATTAGGACAGTACTTCTCGAGTTAGATAATTAATTACAATTAGCTAATTAAATATCAGTAACCAAAAAATTACTGGAGGCTACTCCACTGCACTGGAAACAATACGCACTAGTAGGTTTGTTTAGCGTAACACCGTTCCTCTTTTTTAACATCGTGCTGCGTGATAGCTGGGACACCCTGTAGATGTTGCACAGGAAGTTGGTGGAAGACACCATTCATGAAATATTTCTTTACCAAAATTAATTTAAAGAAAAGAAGAAACAATGCGCTCAAGGTGTTTAAAAAATTAAATTCTGGGATTTTACATTCCAAAACCATGATATGTATATGAGCCATGCTGTAGTGCGGGACTCTGGATTAACTTTGACCACCTAGGGTTCTTTAATGTGCACCCAATGCACGGTACACAGGCGTTTTTGCATTTCACCCCCATTGAAATTCGGCCGAGATTTGATTCCGCACTCTTGGGTTTAGCAGCGCAACACCAAAGCAACTAAGCCCCCACGGCGGGCAAAGTGTTTTGGAGACGACCAAATAAAACATCACCATAATAAATTGTTTCAGGTACAGTATAAAAAAAGTAATGAATTTGCTGCAATTAACATATAAAGCTTTGGTATGTGAAGTCCTGCAGGAACAATGTCCGTGAAGAGTGGGGCTCACTTTTCTGGACAGACACTTTATTGAAGCCTATGCACTCTTGCATGGCCAGTACATAGATTTACGTAAAATGGCAGTGATTTTCAATGCAATACTCGGACTTTGTACACCAAAATAATACTTTGCACACCATACCAGAGAACAAGTGTCCCCCAGTTCAACAACGAACATCCTTATCCATGCTTCATTTGTTTAAAGGGAATGACAACTAATCTTTATATGGTACCTATTTTCTAAATGTAGTGGAATGTTTACCATCCTGCGTGACCAACCCTACAGGCAGTTTGGTGAAAACAGTGGAAAATTTTTATTAATTATAATTTTTATA
The DNA here is from genome assembly GCF_013339745.2 of Dermacentor silvarum. Taxonomy (NCBI): domain Eukaryota; kingdom Metazoa; phylum Arthropoda; class Arachnida; order Ixodida; family Ixodidae; genus Dermacentor; species Dermacentor silvarum. The sequence continues at coordinate 108,960,409 of NC_051154.1, read as the reverse complement.
TTTGTAGTGATTACCGTGCAGTCCTACGATGGAAACAGGCAAGCAAGTGTGATAGCAAACGTACTCTGATAATAAGTAAAAAAAAACCTGCCCACACAAGAAAATGAAAGAAAGACGTTTGGCTACCCAATTGGAGCTGACGAGAGTCAGGGTAGCCGAAAAGTGTAATTTTTTTCTGTGGTTGGCATCCTTTTTATCGCTTTTCTCATCAAGGTTATGACAAGCTTCCATCAAAATCTTGACATAAATTGTACACTGGCATGAGATAGAAGCCAGGTGCCAAGCGCAGCTGCAAGAAATGTTTTTTACATTGATGATCCTTTTGTCCAGAGTCAAGCCTATGCAAAACATCCTGTTTTTTTGTCTAAAAGACAGGCGCTTTTGTATGGCGCTCATGATTAACCAGCACGCGAATGTCTTTTCTTTGCGATTCCAGGGCTAAAGCTGTAGCTGTGGTTATGGCTTTGGCTGGCTACGAGCTTATCTAGGTAGCCAATCCAAGGAAGCTTGGCCTATTCAGTTCAAAGTTAAAATAGGGCGCATTATTCGTATCGCGATTATGAATTGCGGTTCACAACGTAAAAATATGCTACAAAAGTGTGCGTTGTACTTGAAGTGATCAATATGACCTGGGAGACATAGGATGATGCCGCAGAATATGTTGGTAGAACTGAAATGCGCACTGCACTGAATTTCATTAAACTGAACGGCATTTGCATCGGGTACAATGGCGCTTCGGTGGGGGATTTAAAGAAGTTCGTACAGTTGAATAGTTCGTTTAAATGATGTTCGTTAAAATGGTACTTTACTGTATGCACTTAATTTTCATGCTTTCTATTCCAAAATATTTTAAAATTGGACGCAATGCAGTTAACAACGAAAACAAAAAAAAAGCGCATTACAGCAAACACAAGCAAAAGAAATATAACCCATAAAAGCAAAGACAGTTTGATAACCAAGCGACACAGACAAATGATACATTACAGCATTTTTCTGGGCAATGTTTAATGGAAACCAGAGCATACTTCCACGGTTCCAAATTCACCAGCATGGATGAACAAAGCTGACCCATACTGGTTAAGCTATGTTCATGCCATTAATGGCCAAACTAATTAACAAAAGTTTTATTCAATACTGGAGCAACCTGCTTGGCTTGAGCAAAGTTTCTACAACATGGTTCTACTGCATCCTGGTCACACAAAGGCCAACTGAGAAGCCTGTATACATCAAACATGATAATGTTCCTCTCGCTATTTACATTGTGGGGTATGCACCACAGTGCACAAAATGTGTACATGCTCTGAAACCTTGATGCATGCACACAAAAGGCATGATGCAAAAAAAGGCATGATGCATTAAAAAAAAAAATCCGTTTTGTGAAACTTTTTGTACTTGCAAGGAAATGAGTCAGCTCTTGAAAATGTTCAAGCATACACAGGAATTGCTTCATAAATAGTCTGTCGACACATCGGACATGTCTGTCGCTGCTGCTGAAACAGTGTTCCAAGGCATTGGGTACACAGGGCAAAATGACGACAAGGCATAAGGATAACAGAACGTGCCTCACTTAGGCAGACAACACAGAGCTGTTTTTCTCGTTCCTGTTCAAGTTCTTGCTCGAGGCGATTCATTCTGTCCCTGCGTAGTGCAGTGGTTCGTCGCAAAGTCATCGTAAATGGAGGAGGCGATGGACTTCCCCTCCTTCCACCGGGCTGCCGCCGCCGCTTCCAATATGTGATGGTGTTGAAAAGACGCAAGACACGTCTCCACACGGTTCGATGAGCTCTTGCACGAACAGCAATCTTCAACATGACCGCTGTCAGGAGCAGGATTACTAATCCGGTGTACACGTCTCCCGGCTGTCCGAAAAGAAACTGCGACAGCACACAAGCCGTAGTGACGATCGCACTCAGTACGGAGTCAACTGCCGCCATAACACAGGTCAAAATGAACTTTGCGATCCCAGATACAACGCAGAGCGCATAACGCCCAACCTGAACTGCAATGTACGGCAGCATTTGCAACAACAGTACTGCTGAATTCAGCAGAAGCGCCAGGAAGCTGTAGCATGACGACACAACTACAGATGCTGTTGAGACCACTCCGTAGTATCCGTTCACAAAACTTGTTTTCAGAAAAGCTCCTAAACGAACCAGTGCAGATGAAGTCTTGATAATGCAGTCTACACTGCCATGGACTAGTGCGTCAGTTACGTTTACGATGAAACTGACAAACGAGACGATGTCCTGACAGAAGAAGGTAAGTTCTGTGTAAGCTTGGCACAAGCATTTCCCGAAATAACGAAGCACGGTCGTTGCATAAAAGCAGGAACCAAGAATAATACTTCCAATAAGTTCGTTGACGCGTAGAAGTAAGCACACAGCAGCAATGCAGCCATCGGTCACGCTGCTTAGTGTCCACAGAATGGCAGATATTACGTTCATAGCAGCCTATTCTTGAACAATGAAATACAACAGACATTACAACATTGCGTCCGTCTGTCCGTAACCACAGCGTTCGAAAATCAACCACCACCTCCTCAAATGCTGTCGCTGACGATGATGCTGTCTACCGCATCGAAATCGTGCGTTGCATCATCCGCTGCGCGGCTCTCCAGACGAATCCAAGCTAAAATCCAAGCCGCAAAGGATTGGAAAGGGAGTGGATGGGGAGTGGATCTCAGCGTAAGCAGGACGCATACTATAGTGCCTAGAATATACTTACTAGTGTGCCGACCGCGGGCTTTCCGGTGGCACGGAGAATGATGCCTTCCGCCGGCGGCCACCAGACGGCGACAGCCGTAGGAACCGTGCTATGCCGAGCAGCGTCTCTAGCCAACGCGCGCGTGTGCGAGAGACGCCGATGGGCTGTCCCAACCCGTTTCGCTCTGCGGAACGTTGGTTGAGGTGCAAAGCGTAATCGAAAGATTATGATTTTGTTGCACTTACAAACGATCGTACGCACAGTTATCATTATAACGCTAGATGATACCGGGTGTTTCTGCGAAAAATACGAATAAATAAATACGTGTTTTCCGAAGAAGTGTAACTTTTTTCCACAGTAAACTATTATATGCGAGCCATGTCCACAAATGCTAAATTCACACCAATTTGTATCTAATTACCACAAATTTACTAAAGATCTGTTTAATCACCTAACGGCACTTATTACGACTGACGGTAATTAAACAGGGCACATTTTCATGGGCGACACACCGTCGACTAATTTTGAACGTGCGCTCAATGTAGCAATTATTAAAGTGTTTCTCACAAAACTCACAAACAGCCGCCAGAGTTAGCCTTCGATCTGTCCTCTTATATTCTTCTCTCACTCGGCTAAACGTCCTGGGTCAGCAGGCACGCTGAATGATGAGACTTGCTCGTTGTTTGAGCGGCATCCAGTCGTACAATACGGGACAAAACATGTGCTGTGTTTACGCCTCGTTTTCTGCGACCACATCGTGGTTCCGTCCGTGAACAGACATAAGTGCGAACCACGTGCACAGGAAAGAAACCCAGCAATGACGTGCGGAGGCACCACACGCTACTTGCTCGAAAGCAACAACGCGCCGCAACCGACTGCGCTTACGAACGCGCATCCGAAGTGCATCCGAAGCGCAAGCGACGCGTGATGCGCCGCTCGGTTAGCACGGTCAAAAAGAGTGTCGCCGTCTGGTGGCCTCCGGCGGAAGGCATCACCGGCGGTGCCAGCGTCTCCCATTAGAAACGCCCGGCGGTCGGCACACTAGTAAGTATATTCTAGAGTGTACTAGACAAAGTATATTCTAGGCACTGTAAGCATACCAAGGAATAAGTTCAATTTTTTTTTTATTTGGTTGTGTTAGGTTAATCGAGTTATCTATATATATCGTTTTTTATGCTTTTTTATTTTCTTGGTTATTTTGGTTGGATGTGAGTAGGTAAGATAGTTGTATTTTTTGGAAGCGGGTGCACGTGTTGCATTTGTGAAAGCAGTGTAGGGCGGCAGTTTTAAACCTTGTTAAGGGAAGCTATCGGAGGTAGCCGGATAGCGAGATTGCCGTATAGGGCTTACCGTGGGGCTTTGTTCAGGTATTTTGGCGGGCTTTCTCGTTAGGTGGTCGGGCGGACGATGGCGCGGCAGGCTAGGAAAGTCAGGTGTGATGGCGAGCTGGTGCAGTGCGAGGAGTGCAAACGTTGGTGTTTAGCCGACGCTGAGGAGGCTAGCTTCGCGTGCAGGTCGTGTGAAGGATTTAAGGGGGCTGTGCGGCGGATGGAAGGGGAATGGGCAGCTAATGTGGAGGAGCTCAAAGGGGAGCTGAAGGTGGAGCGAGAGCGGAGGAGAGCTCGAAACTCGGATCGGCGAGTTGCTTGACAGGCAGGGGGCCGAGGCCAGCCTGGTAGAGCGAATAGCTGGCCAGCTACAAGAAGAACGGGAAAAGCGGGCCATGCTGGAAGAGCGGGTGGAGGCGCTAATGGCACAGGCTGACGGCGGGGACAGCGCGGAGTCTCAGGCAGAGGCATGCTATGAGAGCAGCGAGGGACAGTGGGCGAGAGCAGGCGGCAACACGGGGGCTCGACAATTAACGCTACAGCGATGTAGCGCGGCAGGCTTCAGGTGGGACGGGACGAGCAGCAGGGAGCCCGTCGCCGCATGTCAGTGGCGCACGGTGGGTGGAGAACCAGCTACCGCGAACTGGAGGACAGCAATCGCAGGCGGGAGGCGAACGTGTAGAGCGAAGGGTCCTGGTGGTGGGGGACTCCAACGTAGCGAGGGTTGAGCAGGGCGTCCTTACAAAAGTGAAGGCAGACGGGCGAGTGAGGGTGGAGGCCCAGTCAGGGAAGTGCATGGTTGATGCAATGGCAAAAGCTCAGAAGGTGGTATGGGACAGCATGGAGCACAAAAATCTGGTTGTTATCCATGGTTATCCAAACCGGGACGTGTACGAGTCTGGCTCCCACCTTTTTGCACAGGATGGCATTCACTACAGTGGTGCCACGGGCAGGAGGGTAGGTAGGACAGGACACCAAGCTACGGCTTTTTGGGGTGGACCCAGAGCCCTGAGGCCACCAGCGTAGATAAAGACGGACCTGGAGAGGCCCCAAGATTCAATAAACGTAGAGTCTGTAGGAGAAGAAATAGACGTAAGCACCAGTGGCAAGGTTATTCGGACATAGGGTATATTAACATGCAAGGTGGCAGGAATAGGCTGAAGTGGGAGGAGATAGATGAGCAACTAAGGCAGGAAAAGCTGATGGTATACGGTTTTGTGGAGACACATCTTAGGGACATAGAGCAACCACCCTGTAATCCTGACTATGCATGGGAATATTGCAATAGAACAGAGGGCAGCAGAAAAGGGGGTGGAATTGGGGCGTTCAATTATAAAAGCATGAATTGGCAAAGGCTCAAAGAGGAATGTAAGGAGCATTTATGGCTAAAAGGGAAAGTGGCAGGAGAGCAGACACTCCTTGGCTTTGTATACCTGTGGACAGGAGCAAATGCCAAAGAGGAAAACAAAAAAATGCTGGAATGCATATTAAGTGACATTAATGAGCTAGGAGGAGGGTGCGAGATTATTATACTAGGAGACATGAACACACACATAGAAGACATGGACGGATACACAGACTCAACAGGCAACATGATGCTGGATATGTGTGAAAGGCATGACTTAGTTGTATGCAACAGTACTGAGAAGTGTGAAGGGCACATAACATGGGAGGTAGGGAGCCTGCAGTCGACGATAGATTATGCACTAATGTCACATAGGACGCATGATAGGCTAAAGGTAATGAACATAGATGAATATGGCTCCAGAAGTCTAGGCAGTGATCACAAACGTATTAAGGTGAATTTTGGAAGAGAAATGAAAGTAGGTAGGAGGCAAGATGAACAACCAGGTGGGATATTTTACTCGGAAAAGCAGCTGGAAATAGCAACTCAACAAATTGAAGTAATTTCAGAGGATACTAAAACAGAATGGACATAGGCAAATTTAACAGGGCTATTTGAGCTAGAGCTTGCTAAGGTACGAGTCATGCCCAAAGGGACCAGAAGACATAAACCAAAGAGCTGGTGGGATGAGGAGGTTAAGAAGGCCATAGAGAAACGTCAGGAAGCATCCAGGGAACACAGATATTCAAAGCAGAAGGGTGAACCAGAGGCTGATGTAGACAGAAAATGGGATAACTTCTTAAACTGTAGAAGGGAAGCATCCCATTTGATCAATGAGAAGATTAGAAGAAAGGGGACCCAATGGTTGTCAGAAGTAAACAAAAAGGATAGGAAATCAGTGAAGAAATTTTGGAAACATCTCAACTCCTTGAGTAATAAGACTAGCCTAGAGCAGAGGTTTATAGTTACAGCTCAAGGTGTTTGGCTAGAAGGAGATGAGGTAATGGAACATATAAGAACAATGATGACAGAAAAATTTAAAGAAAAAAAACGTAGCATGTGCTCAATCTGGTGAGGATAGACTGGTTAGTGCAGTGGCTCCACTTGAACAAAGCAAGTGGGAAAGGGCAGAGAAGAGGGTTCCTAGTAGCACGTCGACAGGTCCTGATGGCATCCCAATTATGTTAATAAAGACATTTGGGCCCAAAATCTAAGAAAGCATTAAGAGAGGCAGTGAGCAAAACGATAATGGAAGGTAAAGCCCCCGAAGGGTGGAGACTGAGCAGGATGAGCGTGATATACAAGGGAAAGGGAGAAAAAGCCGACATAAACAACTACCGTCCCATAACAGTGACATCAGTGGTTTACAGGGTGGTGATGCAGATTATAAAGGACAGACTGCAGGCATGGGTGGAGGGTGAGGAGGTGCTGAGGGAACTACAAAACGGGTTCCGGAAACAAAGAAGGTTAGAAGATAATCTGTTCTCATTGACGCAGTGTATTGAAATAGCAGAAAAGGAACAAAGGCCCCTATGGCTTGCATTTCTGGATATCAAGGGAGCCTATGACAGTGTAATCCAAAAGGATTTGTGGGACATACTGGGCACTCTAGATGTGGAAGATGGAGTAAGTAATCTTTTAAAAGATATCTATAAAAGTAACAAGGTGCTTATAAAATGGGAAAACAAGGTATCTGAGCCTATAGAGATACAGCAGGGGCTTAGGCAGGGGTGCCCTCTGTCACCTTTGTTGTTCATGCTGTATTTACAAGGATTAGAGAAAAAATTAGAAAGGAGCGGACTTGGCTTCAACCTTTCCTATTTCAAGCAAGGAGAATGGATTAAACAGTCATTACCATGACTGATGTACGCGACATGATGATGACATTGTAGTTATGGCTGACAGCAAGGAAGACTTGCAGGGATTAATGGACATCTGTGGTAAAGAGGGAGATAGCTTAGGTTTGAAGTTTAGAAAAGAAAAATCTGCAGTCATGATTTTTAATGATAATCAGGACAGTGAGCACAGGATACAGGAGATAACACTGGAAGTAGTGGATAAGTACAAATATCTTGGAGTGTGGATAAACAATGGGGCTGAGTACCTAACGGAACATGAAAAATATGTAACGACTAAAGGTAGCAGGAATGCAGCTGTGATGAAAAATAGGGCACTGTGGAATTACAATAGGTACGAAGTGGTGAGAGGGATTTGGAAAGGGGTGATGGTCCCTATAGTTTGACTTTCGGTAATGCGGTCCTGTGCATGAGATCAGAGGTTCGAGCAAGGTTGGAAGTTAAGCAGCGAGGGGTAGGTAGGCTTGCTTTGGGAGCACACGGAAATACACCAAATCAGGGGATACAGGGTGACATGGGATGGACGTCATTCGAGGGCGGGGAAGCTAGCAGCAAGATAGAATTTGTGGAGCGATTGAGAGAAATGGCAGAAAAGCGGTGGGCAAGGAGAGTTTTCAGTTATTTGTACATGAGGAATGTTGACACAAAATGGAGGAAGCTGACCAGAAAATTGTCAATCAAATATTTGGACTGCAGGAGGGGTGCAAACCAGGAAACAGCGGTAAAAAAAAAGGTTAAAGAAACAGAGAGGGGTCTTTGGAAAACAGGGATGCAGACAAAATCAGCACTGGGAACATACAGAACTTTCAAGCAAGAAATTGCCAAAGAAAATATCTATGATAATTCTAGGGGAAGCTCTTTGTTGTTTGAAGCCAGGATGGGAGTATTGCGGACTAAGATGTACCGAGTCAAGTACCAAGGTATAGACACGTTGTGTGGTGCATGTGGAGAGGAAGAGGAAACGGCTGAACACCTCATACTTTTCTGTAAAGGGCTTAAACCTACAGTGCAAAACAACGGGGCTGATTTTTTCAAAGCATTGGGGTTAAGGGACAGTGGAGGCAAAATAGACTTTAAGTGGGTATAAATAACCAAACGAAGGTTATCTGATTGGTGGCAAAAATCAAGGCAGGGGTGAAATTTCACCCTCCACAAAGTACAAAATATGTTAATAGTCTAGGCTAGGCGGCGTGTGCCACCGCCCGATTTAAAGGGTTCAGCCTCATCCATCCATCCAGCGGAAAGTGATGTCACTAAAACACAACATCAATGAAATCACTAACCACTACTACTACGGCGGCTAGAAGAGGGAGGTGACAGCAACGGCGGTGGCGGAGTGAAGCAAGCAATCATGACAGCAGCGGCAGCGCTGCATTCGCCAGCAAGATCGCTCCCCAGGCGCGGAGGAACGGCGGTTGGTGCCGCGGGTTTCGAAGCGGGCGTTTTTGTTCGCAATTAGCGATCGCATATTTGACATAACTAGCGTTAAGCTAATTCATATCGTACCTTGCTAGTAGAGAAGACAATAAATGACTAGCAGTATTTCCTATGATGAGTGTTTAAAGATGCATTCGCTTCAGCCACGTCACGGCCGGCACAAAGATTTTTCGCTGGTCTCGGCCGCACGCGTTCTACGTGCTTTCCTGAATCGTCGGGAGTGAAAAAAAAAAAAAAAATGATTGCAGCTAATGCGAAGAATATTATGCTAGTTGCGTGCGTAAAGAAAGCTGCACTGATTTCTAGGCTCGCAGTGAAGAGCTCCTTAGGTCATATTACTGCGACGCACTGCATCCTGCTCGTCAAATTGGTTAATACCAATATATAATGCTTTAGAAATCATTCCACATAGGTTGAACTGTCCTTGGTGCAGTGGCATACCTACCCTAATACATATAACCCGGGAGTGCGCTAAGCACCCTCATAGGCCAAATACCAGTAACACAATGGAGCAGAGGGAGGCACAGCTCGCCCGCTCCGACCTGGCAAGACAAAAGTCCTTAATTAGCCAGGTCAGGCAGGCGGCAGAGGCCAGTGGGGCCCTGGACTGAGAGGCTCCGACCGCCCCTCTTTAAAATGTTTTCCATTCCAATAAAGTTTATATTATTATTATTATTATTATTATTATTATTATTATTATTATTATCCACATAGGAGTTAAGTAAACAAACTTATTTTAGTCGCCAATGTGATGAACTGGAAGGGTGCCCATGAAGAATACTCAAAAGGACGAGAGACAGCACTTGATTATATGATTCAATATACAGGGTGTCCCAACTATCATGCACCAAGATTTAAAAATATGCAAATGCCACATAGCTGAACAAAACCAAGATAATGTTTCCTGCCGTCGCTTGGAGATACTGAGATTATTTTTTGCATTCTGCCTAATTACATATTTAGCCATAATTAATAAATCAACTTTTCAAATATTATAATTAGATGAAAGTGTCAATAAGAAATTTGTAGAGCAACATGACAAACTCCCGATACAGCTTTCTGTTGCTCTACAATTTTCTCATTGACACCTTTCATCTAATTACATAATTGAAAATTTGATTAATTATGACTAATTATGTAATTAGGCATAATGCAAAAAAAATAATCTGAGTGTCTCCAAGCAACAGCAAGCAACATTATCTTGGTTCTGCCCCGCTGCCACGCTTTAAGTACCGCATCATCATTAGGCACCGAGAAAAGGGATGTTTTCTTTTTCTGCTACTCTAGCAGAAACCAGAAACGGGGGGGTTTCGGGTGTTGTAACCCCCCCCCCCCCCCCCTCCGAGGCTGTGTTAAGCCCCCTACCCCCCACGCATCCAGCCCCACCAGTCTAATGTGTACCTTCAGCGCTCTGTTCACAATTTCATTTCAATTCAGGAGGTGGCTTGAGGTCGAATTTTCCGGATCAACAAAAACACTTTATCACTGTCTTGTATTTATTCATTCAATCTTAAATTTTAGTAGAACACTGAAAAATGAATGTCATAATCATTGGTGTCATTATATTATTATAATTATTAGGCATTTTATTTGCTGTTGGATTCCTCTGGCTAAAACAAGGAAGTTGTATAATATGCAAAGTGCTTGCTTCCCCTGCCCCCCCCCCCCCCCCCCCCCCCCGGCAGAAATCCTGGGCGCACTACTGGCAGAAACATAGCCTGTTGTGCAGCCCGGCGCAAAACAGTGCGTCTGTCGTTTCATGCGACTTGCCATTGCTCCTGACGGCATGGCAACCTGTAAAAATATTGTCACCACAAGGAGGCACAACTGCACAGCGTGAATGCGAACAAAAAAGAGCGTGGAGCAAAAAGAACAGAGCATAACCATGCCAACCGAGCGCACTCGCTAGCTCCGGCAGCACCCAAACTACAGCGAAGGCATCTAAGCGTCAACGCGCACGCCACCACTCGGCATCATGATTCACTGCTTCATGCGCCGCACTCTCCAATGGCTGCGTTGCTCCCACCTCCCCTTTAGCCACCACCTAAAACGCCACACCGCACGCTCACTCGAGCTCAAGTGGTTACACTCAGAATGCTACAGACAGACACATACCCCACGCAAAACAGACTACACCACTACATGTGTGCCTTTTTGGGCTAGTTGGTTAGATACATCAGAGGTGGTCATAGCGCTAAAAGACAGAGACAAGAACGAGAGAACAGGACGAGCGCTAACTTTCAACTGAGTGTTTATTTCGAGGAACAACTGTATTTGTAGGCCCACATACAGAAAAGGTCCAATCATCGCACATGAAAATCGGCCACAAATTCATTTGTAGTCAGAGAACAAAGAACACAAATTCATTTGTAGTCAGAGCACAAAAAGGAACACAAATTCATTTGTAGTCAGAGCAACTGAAGGGCAGCTGATGCAGCTATCACCGGCCCTCGCTATCAGAGTGGCTTCAACAACCTCTCGCGTAACTTTATCTACATTTCCATACAAATAGAAATGTATAGAAATGTAGATAAAGATATAGAAATATAGATATGGAAAACCAGCTCTACTCCTTTGCAGAGGCACCACACCGACCAGCCGACCAGAACCTTTCAAGGTGCTGGCTTTGCATTTGTTGACGGTGTACGCGTCTGCTGCAAGGGATGCATGGCTTGGTGTGCCTGGGACAGCCTACCTTTCTCCATTTTCCATGAAACAAGTGTACCAAGCAGGGGGAACGTCGAGGGGAGGTCTGTTGATCCAGTTCTCTTGACACAAGTGGTGCAAGCACCACTTGCGGTCCAGCACTGGAGAAGCAGCTGTGCCATAGGCTGTCTGCTAGCGTGACGACAGTGAGTGGAAACTGGTGATATAAAAAAAAAAGGCGGTGGAAGGCTGCGGCACTGTGCAGGCAAGAATGGAGCTGTGACCTGGCTGCAGACAGAGAAGGCAAAGTTCTGCTGCGACATCTGCAAACCAGTGACAGTGGAAAGTCAGTCTGCTTCTTCTACCATCTCTGGTAGCAGGCTTCAAGAAGAAGCCAGTGCCTACCATAGCACCATCTGTGATAGCTTTGACAAGATGCAGCATGTGGCTAGCAGGCAGTGGAAAGACTGCTTGGTGACTGCTACAGCTGACTGCAGAGCTGTCATAAATGGCGTTGCAAAGGAGGTCACTGTCTGCGAAAGCTGTAAGCCAGGAACAACGCAAGACGGGGGAAATCACAGGCAATCCTGGCACAGAGGCTGGTGACCCTAACACAAAGCTGGGCACATTGCTTCCACATGATGCAGGTGTAGTGAGGCCGCTTTGACATCCAGCTAAGGGCCTGCTAACTCAACCAGGCTGTTTGTATAGAATCTGGTGCCAACGCAACCAGAGTTACTAACATTGTAAATGTACTGCATGGTGGATGGATGGATGAATGAAAAAAAATTTATTGTGGTCCTTTAGGGCTCGCGTTAGCGTGCAGTGGGCCACTCCCACGTCGGAATAGAGAGGCCAAGCCTCTCCGCCATGTTGCGGGCCCTTTGGACAGCAAAGATAATTTAAATGCAACATTTGATAATTTTATTTCTTTTAAAGAAAGCTTTGACTAGTGGTGCAGCGAGGGCAAGCGTGTAGTTACAATAAATAAGTCTAACAGAAGTTCATTTGCATCATAATCTAATGAGTTTGAGTATATTAGGATTGCATATATAGTTGTGTTCATGGTAGTACTGTGAAGCCAAGAGCCACAGGAAAGCGACCCAAGCAAGGCATACAATGGTACTGGCTATGAAATGGCAGTTTTCTAAGCCCGTGCAAATCGCCCACTATGCACTACAAGATAACCAAGCATAATCACCCACTGGATTATTATGACTTGTGCAGGCTCCTGAATGATGCAGAGAAGGCATAATTCTCCGATTTTTCCAAAAGTAGTGTTGGCCCAAAAGATGTTAAAAATTTGGTTGAACAGAGAACATGCAGGCATGAAGTTCACTACAGAAGATAAGAATTACAAGCGAAGGTTTTCTACTCCTATTCGAAACGAGCAGGCTCATGGGGAAATAGTTTTAGAAGATAGATACTTTGTTAGGAAATAATCCGTACTGGGTCACTCACTACGAAAAAAAGCAAACTAGCAATTTCTGCTACCTTAGTCAACCCACATGCGCGAGATGTGGTTACCTGTGGCATCAAGAATGTTAAGGCCCAACCACAAGGAACAAGATTCTGACGTATTTTCGACCAGCTTTCATGCTTTGCTAGCCACTTCAAGCCTTGGCGTTGTGATCTGGCATAGGTAGACTTCAGCGTGTTGCGCGGCTGTTAATGCCAGTCGGCACCAAAATTCCATCGGCAACTTGTTCATTGTGGTTGAAGCTTTAATGTGGGCAGGCTCACTTTGTATTATTCGGTTTGAAAACTTGGACGCTGTGCTGCTAAGTAGTCACAAATATTTCAAATACTCAAGCGTATTACAAAATTTGCTTGCCAATGGTCTGGTACAGCTTTAGCAATCAAAATCTGTACATTGGCCACATCACCTTCCCATGGCAGCAAGTCTGGCCACTACTGCAAACATTCTCGGGAGGTGGAAAGAGAAAGGTCCTGGTCACGAGTCGTGCTAAGCAGCTTCACCACAGATGACAGGCACTTGTGCACGTGGACCAACAGGCTAACAAAATGCTAAACAGCAGTCCTCGGCTTGTCGCAGTGACATGTTCATATGTAAATGCAAGTTGCAGGTGTAATTTCTTTTTAATCCTTTATGCTTAATCTTTTGGTTCTTTGTTGTTTTATAGTTTCGAACTAGTGGTGCTCATTGAGCTCTCTGTGAGGCGCTTCATAGCACATGCATGCTCCACATAGATAGGAGACAAAGGCACTACTAGTAAGTGAAGGTCTAGTACATGTGCACAGAAATGTACAGCATTTGGTAAGAAGCAATATGACACACCATAAAGCAAAAACTTGCAGTAACATATAATCTCACCGTTCAGGTGGGCTCCTATGATCACACATTACTTGACGCCTGCAGTGAAAGGATGTTGCACATCGTGCTGGCTAGCACAGAACTAGGTCTAGTATATATACATACGCAAAACCTAAGTTGCTGCCTAGCTGCCTAGCTCCATTGGTAGAGCATCGCAAATGTCATGCGGTAGTTGTGGGTTCAACTCTCACCAGTGACAAGTTGTCTTTTCCTCCACTTTCATTTCCCTTCTCCTTCTCTATATTTCATCTAAAAAACATTTACTTTCTCCCGTGCTTTCCTTGACTTCACTCTCTCTTGGTTTCATATGGTTGTTACCGAACAAAATCAACTCCGCCATTTCTCTCCCAGAGTCCCACTGTTTATGTGGCTCCTTTCTGAGAAAGAGAATGTTTGTTCTCAATGACAGTAGTACAGTCAGGCAGCTTTTGTAAATTCCCCTGTGAGGTTGCCAGCATTTTTAAGCAGTGCTTGCACATGCACTAACAACAAACTTATACCCAAGCAGCTCTGGCAGTGCATGACAAGGTGGCCTGTAATAGCTGTTTCCCAAACATTGCTGTGGTGCTTCCTAACCATTCATTCAGACATTTGCCTATATGTAAGCCTGCTGCATGCAACGGCACACTCGTACCGAGCAAAAATACCCAATCGTCTAGCTTCCCACTTGTTTTACTAAAGCCTTTTGCACATTTTATTCGATCTTGCAGCACAATTCCAATCCGAAGTTTTTCAAGATGTATGCGACACATTTTAAATACCATTACTTTCATCAATGCTAGTGCTGTTGATGCACAATCTTGACGTACACAATTGTGCACATAGCGCCTTAAAGGGTTAATGTCTGAAGCACCTGGCTTCTTGACACATGAAGCACCTGGTAATGACATATCACCAGGCTTTGTAGTTCCCACCTTTCACCTAGCTCTCTGCCAATCGTGTATGTTGGCATTTCGAGCCAAGAGGAAATGAAGCTCACTCTTCTTGCACACCAAGCTTAGCCCAGTCGAATGTGGTGAAGCGAGGTAGATATTCTTGACCAATTTTTAAAACCCCTTCATCGAAATCCGTTCACACTAAGTCAGGTGCCGCACTTTCACAATGGATAGAATGGCCCGAAGTGGAAGAATGGTGGTAGAGCTCTGCTCTATGCTCGAGCAAAGCTTCATTATAGTTATAACCGAGTTTAAGCATGCTTACTACATCAATTAATGCAGCTTTCACTAGGAAAGACATGACAGCCCAGGAAGCACAAGTTGGCTACTAGCTAGCTTGATACAGCTTGAGCAGGCTAGAAGCATCTAGAGCTACGTCAAGCTATAGTTTAGATATCTTCAAATCTTTAACATGGCTAGCACTTGTTGTCTCGAAGCTATACGCACTAGCAATTGTAAAGACGTTTAGTTAGAAAAAATGTCACAAAATTTTAACGCCATGGCTAGCACTTGATGTCTTGACTTCTAGCCATTATGAAGGCAATTACTTAGAAAAAGAGTGGAATGCGATAGCATTCAAAGATCCCTGACTGCTACTCATGGTTCCCGACGACTGCAGCTTATGCAACCGTAATGGTTACTGGCAAACACTAGCGGTGAACGCTATGCACGTAGGTGAGCTTTCTGGTGGAATCGCGGCCTCTTGCATGGGCTGATCCCGGAGATAGTGCACAACGGCGCCAAAGAAATTACATCATTTTCAGCTTTCTGTATTTGTTTTGCACTTTTAATATTTCAGTCTGAGAAGATTTAACATAAAAGGCATGCGCTGTGGGTGTTTTGTTTCATGAAATTTGTTTGTGGATTGTCATTCTCAAAATTCCGAGGAATAGCTTTGCCAAGAATGCAAGACAAGGTATGAGCAACATTAATGCTAGAATGGTGTGGCATACCTAAACGTGGTTGGGGATGATTTATTTGCCGCGGGCGCCAATACCGACGCCGGATTTTCTGCGACACGGGCCCCTAAACGCTATCGCGTTGAAAGTGTCAGAACTTCGAAGGCATTACTAGGGAGGATCTAGGGCAGCCTCACCGAATTGGAGGGAAGAGGGGGGGGGGGGGGGGTCGGCTCACCAATACATAGAGTAAACGGGGGGCGGGGGTGACAGGGTCAATTTTGTAAGCGCGGAAGTTGCCAGCAAGCTTCCGAAGAGGTGAGGGGATAGTTGCGTTGATAGGGATGCATATGAAAACCCTTGTAGCACAAACAGCTCCACAAATAGAGCCCGCGGAAACAGATTCTTCATGGATTTACTACGCACGTTTTGAAGCGCGCACATACTCTGGTTCAAATCTGGCGCCACACTGATAGCATGCAGCGACTTGCAGCCGCAAAGGGAACGCACAATTTATTATCCCAGTCAAAAAAAAAAAACAATTGACTCCAATTAGCTTTTCCAATAGAAATCAACTGGAACCAATAGGAACCAATTGAAAAATGCTTACTTCTAACCGGTTACGATTGGATCAGAGGAGAAACCAATTGGAGTTGCCAACTGAAATGAACTGGACCCAATTTGAACCGATTGGAAAATCCCTGGTTCCAACTGATTATGATTGAGTCAAATTGAAACCAATTAAGTCCGATTGGACTTGCCAATTGGAATCAACTGGGCCCATTGGGAAATCCTTACCTCCAATTGGTTACGATTGAGTCAGGGATGGAACCAATTAAGTCCAATTGGACTTGCCAGTTTGAACCAGCTAGGCCCACCTTACATTCCCAAATGAGTCTAATTGGACTACCAATAGGAATAAACTAGCTAGAACGTAACCAACTGGGAAATCATACTTTCAGTTTATGAACCCATTCAAGGAAACTGTAATGAGTTATAGCTATATATGCATGCAGTACTAAGGCTATATAGCAAACCTGCTTCTGACAGCTGGAATCCTATTTAGGTTTGCTTTGTGGGGTATATATGTGTATTGCCCACTGGTGCAATTGGCCATTCCAACCAATTGGTTTCAAACCAATTGGCACCCATTGGTTACAATATGTCACATACTCCAACAAAAACCAATTTGTCACATTCCAGTTGGTTCAATTGGTCTAGTTACGTACTAATTTACGATTGGAAATTTTCCATTTGGTACCAATTGGAAATTTCCCAATTGGAGTCAATTGCTTTTTTTGACTGGGATGTGCATAAAGAGCAAGTAAAAATAAAATGTTTGTCGTTCAAGAAACATATATGTAGATTAAAGTTGATTTAAAGTGAAAATGTGTAAGCATGAGAAAAGCTTAGACAGCTTTATTCAAGCACAGTGCAAGTTGCACCACATACAACAGCCGCTTCGCGCTCTTTGACGATTTTGAAACTTTCGGTAGCGGTGGCGGCAATTCGTTTGTGCTGTTGAGTTTTCGAGTGGAGAACTTGGATCGTGTTTGCAAGAATGGCAGCGACAACACCGCTTTATTTCGGTTCAGTAAGTGATTGACAACTTTGCTGGAAATCATGCTGCACGATTTGAACGGCACGAACGTAAGTTAACCTTTCGGATAACATTTCGGAAGTTTTTTTTAGTTTATTAGCAGCATTTTTTTTTTTTCGTTTGACTGTTTGCAACTTGAATATAGTACTGGCGTTGAGGCTACGACGGTAGCTATGTAATTCTGTTACCGACTCGATACGCGGTTGCGATGCTATATTCATCCCTATGCTGACAGTGCAAACATGATCGCGTAAATAACACTCGCAGGCTGCGACTACAGACGACAAATAAGCGAAACTACAGAAATATCGCATAGAAGTCACCTCAGCACCATTTGTTGACCTTCCAAATGAGGGAAAGAACTGCTAATGGTCGCATATTTAGCTTATGGAAGTGTGTCCACTCCACTATTGGGCATTAAGGCAATAAAAATTATACCAACGACAGGCAACAATTAAGTGCGGTCGCCGAAGGTAACGGCCGCATACAGCTAAGGCTTCTTTTGTACAGTGATGCCAGTAAAGAGCAGAAGTTGATGATGCTGTTTTGAGGGAAGCCCATCAGCAGCTCGTAAGCATACATATGTGCAACATTTCATGAACAGTAAATTTTTAAAGCGGTTCAAAAATCTGACGGGCACTGCATGTTATTTTGAGTGCAAAAAAATTATCACCTTTACACATTAGCTAAATGAAACTTGCAATTTAGTACTCCTTTCAATGTTCCTCTGTGAAATGTAAAAAAGCCTATCTGCAAATTATCGTGAACTTTTAAATTACTTTTGTGTGTATTGTTTTGGATGCGTATAATATATGTTTAAAAAATTTTTAAAGTAACATACCTTAACCGTCAATTGGCCTTCATTCTATTTTTACTGAATGGTTTCTGCGCTGCACTAACCCATGTGACTGTCAAGACTGCTCCGTCGCGTGCAGTGTTGTCAGAGTAGCGTGAAGTCAACGTAGTCTGCATCTTTTTCCATTTTTGTTCCGAGCATATGAATATTTTTTTTTCGGAGCACCTGTGCAAGCTGTCACTCTTAATATGACATTCTACCTTTCTCACTGCGAGGAAAACCTTGGATGAAGCGATTCATAGATGTCATTGAATGTGACCTTGAAGTAATGTAGGGTTAATTTGGCTGCAGAGAGAAATAAATTTGATACAAGAAACAAGGCGCATTTTGTTTGTTGAATAGCGAGCTATCACATTTAAACTGTTTCTGTGACAAGCCAACTAGTGCAGCTTAAGGCTGTTAATAGCCACTGTGCTATTATTTTGCTATTCTAACTTAAGAAATAGTTTGTGCTACCCACATCAGCTGATCAGTGTTGTCTGAATTTCAGAGGCTGCTAGGAACAACCCAGCGTGAGCTACTATATGCCGTCATACTCTATCAAGACAGTGGCAGACTGGCGGACACAACTGCTCCGTGAGCGTCATCTGTGTCTCAAAAGTAAATGTGATGCATTTTATAGTAAACCTTGATTATGTTAAATTCTTACTGTGTTTTCCAACATATATGAAAGTGAGCTATACTTGCATTTCTTGGTGGAGAACCTTGTAGCTTTTTCATTTAGTTCTAAATCTGAACTATAACTTCGCCAATTGCGATGTTTCAATGCTATCAGATTCAAGAAAGGGAGTTTTGTGTTGTGCTATTTTTCAGTCAGGAAAATGGCCTTTCCATTTTGAAGTTTACCATATCCAATGTGAATTTGACATCAAAACAATGATGAAGAGGTGGTTTCTGACAAGAGGGTACTTAGTTCTTTAGGAATATATCATAACATTTTTGTCTAGTTTTTATATTTATAATGGATAGCTGTCAACTCAGTAATTATGCTATGGAGCCTCAATTACTTGTTTCATAATACAGAAATATTAATAATTGATACATTACCTTTTGTGCGACAACTCAAAACATCTGCGAAGTGTAGTGTGGCTTTGGATGTGAAACAGAAGTCTATTCATACCACCAGTACTCCATGTGGTGGTCTTCTAGTACCAGACGCGACTGACACACACAGACTGTGACCATGCTGCGAAAACAGATAATTCAACACTCGACAGCGAACGAAGGAGAGAGTCCTCCTCCATTTCAAAAAAAGGGTCACATTGACGGCTTTTAGTCACAAGGTCATTATATCACCGGCAACTACTGCACTGAGCCAACTGGCTCGTTTTTTAGTTGTTTGTGACATCATATGAATCCCAACTGGCTGGCTTCAGGAAGGGATATTCTACAATGGATCACATCCATGTCATCAATCATATAATCGAGAAATCTGCAGAGTACAATAAACCTCTCTATATGGCTTTCATAGATTATGAAAAGGCATTTGATTCAGCAGAGATACCAGCAGTCATAAAGGCATTGCGTAATCAAGGAGTTCAGGAGGCATACGTGAATATCTTCGGAAATATCTACAAAGATTCCACAGCTACATTAGTTCTCCACAAGAATAGTAGAAAGTTACCTATGAAGAAAGGGGTCCAGGCAAAGAGACAATCTCTCCAATGCTATTCACTGCATGCTTTGGTAATTCCTCACAGAGAAACCTAGGGTGATCATGATAAGGAAATTTACAGAAGAATAAAATTGGGTTGGAGTGCATACGGCAGGCATTGCGAAATCCTGACTGTCATTGAAAATAAAAGTGTACAATAATTGCATTCTACCGGTGCTAGCACATGGGGCACAAACTTGGAGGTTAACGAAGAAGCTTGAGAACAATTAAGGACCACACAAAGAGCGATGGAACGAAAGATGTTAGGCCTAATGTTAAGAGACAGGAAGAGAGCGGTGTGGATCACAAAGCAAACGGGGATAGCCGATATTCTAGTTGACATTAAACGGAAAAAATGGAGCTGGGCAGGCCATGTAATGCGTAGGGTAAATAACCGGTGGACCATTAGAGTTACAGAATGGATACTAAGAGAAGGGAAGCGCAGTCGAGGGCGGCAGAAAACTAGGTGGGGTGATGAAGATGGGGAATATGCAGGCCCAAGTTGGAATCGGCTACTGCAAGACCAGGGTAACTGGAGATCGCAGGGAGAGGCCTTCGTCCTGCAGTGGACATAAATATTGGCTGATGATGATGATGAATTCCAACTGGTTTCGGTCAAGTGAATGGTTTCCTGCTTCATGTCTAAAGTAGTGCTGCACTTGAAGTATATTTTAAACTAGCTGCATAAGATTTGATGTAATAATTACTTGTGTTGCTCAAGGAATTGAGGCTCCATCCCATAATAGTGGTGTCGGCAACTACCTAAGAACGCACAAAAGTGGGACACAAATTTTTCTGTCAGTACTCTCTAATGAATTTCTCCTAGGTGCATTGATTGATTTTAAAGGAGAGTAATAATTTTCATGCACAGTTTGTTTACACTGTGAATGACTTGTTTAAACTAGTGCAGAATGCTAGAAACCATTGAGCACGTACGTCCCTGTATAAGCCGCTGCATCTTTCCCTGAGGTGGCACGAAGAAGGAAGAAGTTCAGTACCCATGATCTCATCGACCAACTTTCTGCACAGGAATCCCAGTTGTCAGGAGAAGATTGCAACAAAGTATTCCAGGATGAAAATCATGTCTTTCCGGTTAGCAGAAATGGTGGGCCTCCTAATCAAAACATGGCTCCAGGGCGCACAAGGAGAACTTCTTGGTAGGGCAGCCACAGTTCAGCTGTAATTCAAATTGGTAACTTTTGAAAGCACCACAAATCAGTTGTACGTGCGTGATGTGTGCATGTGTGCGTGCACGTGTATGTTGTGACAGTGGTATACTTTTTGCAGCCATGATTTAGGCAAAATAAGTCTTTTAAAACATTCGTTACTGGAAATATATATTCAAGAGATCATTCTGAATGCACCTTTGCTGCATTTTAAGCTCACAATTCCCTCAAATATTAGCCTGTTCTTTACCTGTGCTGTTTGCATTATTTGAAAATTAAGTGTACTACATTTAGTAATGCACTCAAAAAAAGCTAATTGGCCCCTGTATACATTTTATACCACTGTATTAATCATATTCATGATAACCATATACTGAATCACATTTGTATTTCTGAAATAAACTCCATGTTTTACTGCTCCCTTAAGCATCTATGATCCATTATGGAAGGTTGTGTCTGTGTAGAGACAGGAAACAGCCTTTCTGCATGCTGTTTTATCTTGCTTAAAATGCACTTTCCACACACACTTGCAGTCAGTTCTGCTGCCATTAGTACTGCATGCAACTGTTTAGAGTGCAGTTTACCTGAGGAAATAGTGGTATTTATTGGCTGTATTTGGTCGTGGAAATGGCATATGGGGCTGTTGTATATATAGGGTGTTTTTTTTTTAGCTGCACCAAATTTTTAAAATTAGAAAAATATATATCTTGGTCACGTTATGTTTAGCATTCGAGTGTACGGATTGGCGGCCTCTAGATACATAGCAATTTCCGCACTTGCGTGCGTAATTAGCGAAGTTACGGTAATTAACTGTCTAATTATAAACAATAGGTGGCTCCAGCAAATGAGTACTTTAGGGCCCGACCTCGACACTACCTATCCCAACGATCAAATTTTGAATAGCGGAGTTCATGTGGGAGCTATGCGAATAATTAGTTCCCTTTGGCAGGCTCCTTGAAATTTCCGAAACTGGCCGCAAAAAGAGCGTCTGTG
This sequence comes from Dermacentor silvarum, assembly GCF_013339745.2. Classification (NCBI taxonomy): domain Eukaryota; kingdom Metazoa; phylum Arthropoda; class Arachnida; order Ixodida; family Ixodidae; genus Dermacentor; species Dermacentor silvarum. The sequence continues at coordinate 108,938,656 of NC_051154.1, read as the reverse complement.
TCGTCGATGTTGCTACACTTATTTAAGCTGTATCTTCTTAAAAATAAAGGGGTGTAATGAAGAGCCACTTTTTCTGCCACACATGTAGCGGCAGACGTCATACTTTGTATGAAAGCCTCCAATAATATTTCCTTACGAACTTTGGTACACATTAAAATTGGTTAGTGCTGACGCCACTAGATCACTAGAAGTGCTTATACTTGCACGAGCTTAGGCAAAAACTGTGTCTTGCAGCTTAAAAGGAAGGTGTGGGAGAAAGATATATAGAGCACAAACACATTTCTTTGTGAACGTTGGGATAACTGTTTTGGTACTAGTGCTGTGTATTGACAAAACGTACTTTGTTGAACTGTAATTATTACTTTTTTGAATGATTATCAATTTGGTATCTGTGCAATATTACAGGGGCATGAAATCACGGGCTTGACATCAGCTCATCTGGTTGGGAATTAACTTGGCACAAAAAAGACACTGACCTCACTCTAAGTGAAAATTTTACTGTGGTTGTTGCCTTTCTTGTGCTTTTGTAATAATATGTAAAATAAGAATTCGGCCTTCCAGGATCGTAAACATGGTAAGTAGAGCTATAGCACTTGCAAAGCTGAAACAAGCCTGAACATCGAATGACTACACCGCAGCTACAGCAGTGCTTCCCAAGGTGGTTACTATAGTTGTAAGTGGAGGGAGCATTAGCTGAGCTACCAGCTGGCTTGTAGATGTCTAGGTCTAGAGTACAGCTTACAATAGATGGCTACTAGTTGTGGCCTTGTCTTCCAGCTTCCAGCTAGATCAAGCTTCCAGCGACCTTCCAGCTAGATCAAGCTGGAAGGTCGACATCTATTAGCTACCTGAGTGCTTCCCGGAAGGGCACTGAGTGCAAGCAGAACACAAAAAACAGCTGCTGCATCAGCTGGTTTGCCTAAAATCATGCCACTGTGGACTGGTGACTGTGGCTTGATAAAGAATAACATGTAGGTGTAGCAAGAATAGCAGCTGAGCGTCCCCACGTCTAGGAGGAGGCTGCCTCGGTGTTCTCGAGTTAAGAAGACGGAGAGCTGAGCTGCTGCACCATCAGGGGCGGTGTGCCCCTTACTATGGAGGAGCACAGCTGTCAGCACAGGCACATCACTCACACCACACGTCGGCACAAATGAGTGCGAACATCCAACGCATGTACATTCGACGTTACTTTACGATAGCGGCGCCATGCACTCGTTGCTAGGAAGCAGCAATAACTGTTCGTCATGAAATAAAAACTGCATACTTTCTTGAACACAGTACCACATCCTGAACTAGAAAGGCTGTTTGCAAAATGCGCTACTTGTCCATCCAGGCTCTGAACAGTTATAATAAGCCGGAAGCAGATGCAATCATTGCGATACAAGCCACATCATAACACTCGTCGTAACCTCACCGTAGAACTTGTGATCGCTGAAACGCATGAAGAAGTGATGTTCACGCACGAGGTTCAAACGATGCGCACACTCGCGAATGCTAACATACAAGTGGATTGGGTTGGCTTGCAATGTTTGCTTGTATCTCTTGTACCTGAACAAATATATGGGTTTTACCGCTGGTTGCAGCATTTTTCTTTCCTGTAAATGTCCCACGAAACACACAAGTAGCTATTTGATGTCTGAAAGATGTCTTGAACGGATAATTCAAAAGTCTAATGGCTGTCCTGGTCAAGACATTTTCTAGCCGTGGACGTCTACAGGTACTTCAGTAAGCCCTGCTAACATTACGCTAAAAGTTGGCTAATAAACATCTCGACAAGAACAACTTCAAGAATAGTATTAGACATTCCCAGAATTCTGCAATAATGGCTTTGGAAAATTATGCACACTTTAATAAAACATCTTGACAAGAACAAGTTAAGAATTTTATTAGACGTTCCCAGAATTCTGTTATAAATTATAACAGAATTCTGGGGACGTCTAACAAAATTCCTGCATATTGTTTCCGAAGTGATAACGTACAATGGCTTCAGAAACAATATACAGGCTTTTATAGTTGTCTTTAAAGCAGCATTTATAGATTGTCATCCTACAGTGACGTGGTAAGCAAAATTAATGGCCACTTCTTCACCATACCATGCATCCATATGCTAGCTTTATAGTACACGTTACTATATAGAACTGAAAATTAAACTGAAGCATCACATTATATTTATAATAACTTGCATAAAATTTTTAACATATATCAAATGTGCAATACACATACAAAGCAAATTTGCATAACAACATGCAGAAAAAATTACAACCGATATTGTGAGAAAGAGGCTTTATTGACTAATAAATTAAAGGACATGCAAAATGATTTTACAACATTTTTAAATACAGTAGAAAAGGTGACCACATAAAATAGGACGTAGCTGCAGTAACCACAGGAATCCAGGTCCCTTCCCTCTTGGATACCACTGGCTGCCCACAGAAGTTTGTTTTGTAATACAACAGTGATGAAAAAAGTGAGTAAGCCACACTTGATTTACAATAAAGATGTGCAATTCGGTATTTCAAATAGCAAAATATGTGCCGTTGTTTTACCTCAGTCACATTTAATTTAGAAATTTAAGCAATACTTTCTCTCAAAATCTTATGCTGTACGATGACGTTCAGAATTAAGTTGCAGATATGATATGAAAAAGCTACTGTAGAGTCAAATTAAACTGGCAGATGGTTTAATCCACACACGACTTGCAGTAGGTCATTAGCAGTTAGATGGTTTGCAAACAAATCTCTTAAAGAGTACGTTACTTTTATTTAGGTAGTGGTGTTGGTGGGTTGTAGCAACAGGTGGGCTTAGCCTGTCAATCAAGGCCGGCAACTGCTCCTTCCAAGTGTCTCTTACAATATCACTATGGTATTGTACCACATGCTAATAAAACCATCCTCTTCCTAAGGGACCCTGAAACACTTTTAAACTAATCCTAGAATGGCATCACTATTAAAGGACGTCTCACGAATCTCATGCCACAAAAAGTTTTCCAATGCTCCAACTATAAGTGAAGTTACAACGCCAATGCAAGACTATTTTCCTGCCTGCTAGCGTGCTGGAAGCTACACAGAGGAGAAGCCAAGACAGCAAAGCCCCGGTATACTACGCAATGCAACACACCACTGCCATCTTAAAGGCCACACACAGCTGATGCAGCTATGGCCAGTGCAAAGATGAAATGATTTTTACCCTTTTGCGATTGCATTAACTCAAAAGTAGGAATTATGTATTACTGAGAATGCTCTCGTGATCACAAAATCAGCCAATAGCGTTGGAAGGCCAGCTGCTTTCAATGTGACGACATTGCAGAAGCAAGAGCAAGCAATTTTTCATTGTGTTAGTGTTGGCCGACGTAGAAAGCACGTCTGGCAATTGTGGGTGTGTGGGGGACAAGAAAACATGGCGTGAGAATAAACGTGTTCGTACCGTTGTTCGTTGTCGGCGTCGTTCCCACGGTGTAGTGACCCAGGGTACACCACAAGTGGACAACTAGTCAACAAGTGGTGACGAGGACGGGATCAAGACGGAATGTAAGCAAAACAACCGCTAAGCAAACCCGACTACTCGGCGTGAGATGCAAGAAGCGGCACCGGCGCGCAGCAAGTGGCATGGTGCAACCAGGTAGCACACAGCCATTGTTCGCAGTACCTCCGCAATTCGATTCGAATGCGGAAACGTGGACAAACTACTCCAAGCGTCTAGAATCCTACTACGACGCAAATGGAATCGCCGACGACGCTCACAAGCGCGCGATTCTCATAACATGCCTCAACCCAGAGGTGCATGGTTGTCTTCGAAGTCTCTTGGCGCTGAAAAAGCCGTGGGAAGAACCTTATGACACCATCATTGCACTGCTCAAGCAGCACCTGAATCCGGCACCGTTGGAAATATTTGAAACGTACCGGTTTCAAACCCGCATACAGAACACCGGCGAGAAGGTAGGCGAATACTTGGCTGAACTTCACAAGATCGCAGACAACTGTGGCTTCGGTAGCGCGTTGGAACGAAACCTGCGTGACAGATTCGTCATCGGATTGCGAGAAAAGATGGTCCAACGGGTACTTTTCATGAAGCCAAAGTCCCTTACCCTTCAAGATGCAGTGGATATCGCCACTTCTGCAGAACTGGCGATACAAAACGTGGAACGTACACCTCACGCGAATGCTTTAGGATCGGCGAGCGAAGTCAATGCCATAGCCTTCAAGAAAACGAATCCACAGTTTCGGCACGCCAAGGCAAAGACACCGCAGCCGTGCATTCGCTGTGGCAACTGCTCGCACGATGCTCCGAACTGTCCGCATAAAATTTCGACATGCTACAATTGTCAAAAGCAAGGGCATTTAGCCAAAATGTGTTTCGGCGACGGAAAACCGAAAAAGCCAACGAAGTTGCATGCTAATGTTGCGAGCGTCGAAAATGGCGACAAGAACTGCAGTGAAGTTCTAAACATTTTCACGGTAACAAGTGAAGGTACTGTGGTCGAGCCGGTCTACAAAACAGTGAAGTGGGGACCAGTGGATCTTGACATGCAGATGGATACGGGTTCGCCAGTCTGCATAGTTTCTGAAGAAACGCATCAATTCCATGCCAAGCAGTGGCCAGCCCCGAAACTCACAAACAAGGAGCTTCATTGCTACTTGGGAAAGCTACCTGTCAGCGGGGTGCTTCACACGACAGCCCAGCACCAGAACTACAGGGCAACTGCTGAACTGTATGTTGTGCGATGCCCTGGACCCACACTGTGTAGTAGAGATGTGATCCAAAAGCTTCATCTGCTACCCAACCAGGAGGTAGGCACAATCCTGAGAGAGAGAATAAACATCTTTAATGTCTAAATGCAGCTTTGGAGAGGCGTCCTCATTCCAGAATGCCTTGAGCTCGGGCCGCGTCCTGGGCCCTCGCAATCAGCCGTTGCTGATCTTCGAGGTCGGAGCTGGCCAAGGCTCTCTCCCAAAGCTCGTTGGTGTGGTAAGGGTTCGGAGGATTGAGTGGTGCCTCTCTGCAGCCCCCTAATATGTGCCTGAGGGACCCGGGCTCTGCGCAGAAGCGGCATTGTGGAGAGAATTGTGTAGGGGCTACGAGGTGGTTTCTGGTTGGGTGGGGGAATGTGTTAACCTGTAGAGCTCGGAGGAATCGCTCCTGCTCTCTAGGTAGCGACTTGTGTGGGGGTGCATATGTTCTGCGGGTTAGCTTGTAGTGTTGTGTGATGTCTTGGTATGAGACTAGAGGGTGCATGCGCTCGGGTTCAGATTCCTCGGCGTCGGTTCGGTGGGTCAAATCTCGAGCCACGTGGTTGGCGACCTCGTTGCCAGGAATGCCGTGATGAGCTGGCGTCCAGATGATTATGACTGATCTGGTTGGCGGCTTTTGATTTATTATCTTGAGCGTAGTGGCATGAATTCTGCCGCTAGGTAAGTTGCGGCACGCCTGTGGGGAGTCGGTAACTATGACTTCAACCTGTGTTTGGGAGAGCACGAGGGCTATGGCCGCTTCCTTGGCTTGGAGGGGATTGTATCGGGTGAGCGAAATGCTGCTCCAATGTTTTTTGTTGACGATTACGGTGGCTGTTGTGGCTGCGCGTCTGGGGTAAGACCCCGCATCCGTGTAAACTGTAGAGGGCAAAGTCCCGTATCGCTCCTGACAATCCTGACTCCGGACAGTAAAATCTCAAGTGTCACAGAACAGTTGAAAGAAAAGTTCAAAGACCTCTTTGAACCAGGAACAGGGCTGATGACGGGATCTCCTGCCAGCATTGCGATGAAGAAAGATGCAACTCCAAGATTTCTGAAAGCCTGTTCATTACTGCATGCACTACGCGAAAAAGTGGGTATGGAACTCGACAGAATGTGTCCGCAAGGAATCCTATCTCCAGTGAGACACAGCTGTTGGGCAATGCCAATTGTCCCAGTGGTAAAAGCAGACGGAAGCTTGAGAATATGTGGAGATTTCAAGGTCACAATCAACCCCGAGTGTGATGACCAGTATCCGCTCCCAAAAATGGACAATATCTTCGCCTCTCTCAAGGATGGCTACTGGTTTTCAAAGTTGGACCTACGGGAAGCCTACTGCCACATACCACTGGACGAATAAGCAAAGCGAGTTGCAGTACTAAGCACCCATAAAGGCTTATTTGCTTATAATAGACTGCCATATGGCATTGCATCAGCCCCTGCCATATTCCAAAAGAAGATGGAAGAACTTCTGAAAAACGTACCAGGCACTCAAGTCTTTTTAGACGATGTACTGATCGCAGAGGCAAAGAACAGCTACGGGCAGATGGTAAACAAGGTACTGGAAATCTTTCGGGAAAATGGTATCCGGTTGCGGAAAGACAAGTGTGTGTTTGGAGCACAAGAAGTGACCTACTTGGGACACAAAATTGACCAACACGGCTTGCATCCAGCAGAAAAGAAACTGGACACTATCATGGAAGCACCAGCGCCCAGAAATGCCCAAGAACTCAGGTCGTTCCTGGGTCTGATCACCTATTACCTCAGCTTTTTGCCTCACATGTCTAGTCTCCTGGCACCCCTGTACCGGTTGCTACAGAAAGACAGCAAATGGCTGTGGGCAGCTGAAGAGAAGACAGCGTTTGTAGCTGTAAAGAACGCTCTGATAAATTCAAATTTGCTTGTGCACTTTGACCCCACGAAGGAACTAGTGCTAGAATGTGATGCCTCGCCAGAGGGCATTGGTGCCGTGCTATCTCATGTGATTGATGGTATTGAGAGACCAATAGCATTCAGATCCCATACCCTCACAAAGACAGAAGAATTATTCTCACTTGGAAAGGGAAGCCCTGGCCCTCGTGTTGGCTGTGGCGAAATTTCGTGACTATTTGTTATGCAGGGAGTTCACGTTAAAGACTGATCATAAACCACTGGTGGGGCTCTTCAAAGAAAACAGGCCTATTCCTAGCATCACACATTCAGAGGTGGGCAATTACCCTTGGGGCCTACAAGTACACCATAAAATACAAGCCTGGATCCAGCAACCAAAACGCAGACGCATTGAGTCGACTACCTGTGCCAGCCAGTGAGACAGAACAGCAAATGCAAGACTGACCAACAAGGCAGTACACTGGTAGCCAGCATTTTGGACACAGCACCTGTCTCAAGGAAGCAGCTGGCAGACATTACTGGAAAAAAACCCAACTCATGCAATGCCTTCTGTATACATACAGAGGGGGTGGCCCAAGAAACCCCCACGGTCTAACCATGACCAAGCACTGCTATTTTGGAGACGAAGGAATTCCCTCACTACAGATGGGCAGCTCATCCTTATTTGTTCCTAGTTGTTCAACTAGGAACTAGGAACAACTAGCTCATCCTAGTTGTTCCTGAGGCAGCTAGAAGAGCATTCCTGTTGGAACTGCACGAAGCACATCCTGGAGTCAGTAACACTAAAGCGTTGGCAAGGAAACTTGTGTGGTGGCTTGAAATTGATCAAGACATTGAACAGCTTCTACGCAATTGCCCTATCTGCCAGCAGACAGCATCTATGCCACCATCCAAGAAGCCAGCTGCATGGCCAGCAACAACTCAGCCATGGACACGTGTTCACATAGACTATGCCGGCTCAATTGAAGACAAGATGGTGTTGGTTGTTGTTGACAGCTATTCAGGCTGGATTGAAGCCGTCGCAACAAACAGAGCAACCACTGCAGCAACTATTGAGATCTTAAGGAGCATATTTGCCCGATTTGGTCTGCCCCATTGTCTAGTGCCCGACAATGGCAGTGTCGAATTTGAAGAATTCATCACAAAGAATGCCATAAGGCACATCCGTACAACACCATTTCATTCCCAATCTAATGGGTTAGCAGAGAGAGCTGTCAGGGCAGTCAAAGATGGTCTAAAAAGGCTCACAAGTGAAACACTCTCAATGCGCTTAAACCGATGGTTGCATGACCACAGACGCACACCATCTGGAGGTAGGGACAAGTCTCCTGCTGAAATGCTTCTGGGCTATCGACCCAACGGACGCCTGGACCTGGTTCTTCAGAAACCGCAAGGACCGAAGATCGAAAAGGCACACGCCAGTGAAAGGGAAACGGGTCCGTGGCCGGCCTGTCCTTTTTCGTAACTTTGGCCATGGTCAGCGTTGGATGAAGGGGATTGTTGAACATGTCTTGGGAGACAGAATGCTCAAGATCACCACAACGGAAGGATCCGTCACCCGACACTTTGACCAGGTTTGTCGTCGCGATGATGATCAATCACTAATCACTGAGCAAAATGGATAGTGGGACATACCGGAACCACAGTCAGGCTCTGCACCAACCTCTCCAGGTGAAGCTCACTCTGGACGGCCCACTTGTACCCGACGACCGCCAAACCGACTGAACTTGTGACCTGGACTTCAGTGGTGCAGCTCTAAAACCAAGTGTTGGGGAGCGTTGGCCGATGTAGACAGCACGTCTGGCAATTGTGGGTGTGTGGGGGACAAGAAAACATGGTGCGAGAATAAACATGTTCGTACCGTTGTTCGTTGTCAGCGTCATTACCGCGGTGTGGTGACCCAATGTACACGACAAGTGGACAACTAGTCAACAGTTTGACACGAGATTGTAAATTCCCCGCTGATGCAGTGCAGTAATATTTGGCTCACATGTTCACAGCAGCTGCTACGACAGATCGGCAACATTTTCTTACCATTTCAATAAATGTTTCAGGGCGACTTTAAGAATGCAATAAGAAGACATGAAGCTTCCTTGCATGCCATAACTGATCCTTCTAGGAACACGAAGTGTCACAGGCATGCCTGCGGAAGGTCCTTTTTTGCAGATTCTTCAGAAGAATGTCCCTTTCATCTCAGTACCTTGGGCACGACCACAGAAAGTGCTCAATGTCTCATGTCTCGTCGCACGTAGTACAGTTTGGAGAATCAATACACACCGTCTTAAATAACCATGCTGGTGTACTAGCAGAACCTATCCATATTCGATATAGAAGTGATGCTTCCTCTCAACGAAATTGCTTTTTCGTTGAGAGGCTTATTCAACGAAAAGCACAAGAATGCACTAGCTGTTTCTCTGAAGTGAATGTGCAACTTTATTATATACCTGTTTAAAAAAATGCAGAATAGCTATTGTTTGAGATATATATAAAGCTGTGCACTCACTTCAGAGAAAAAGCTAGTGCACTCTTATGCTTCAGTCAGTGATATGTGCAAGATAATTGTGCAAACTTATTAGTGTGCCCCTTTTGAGGACAAAAAGATCTCCGGAACAAAAAGCAAGTAAATCAACACCACAGTTGTCAGTAAACGGCAAGCATTTTCAACAGCGATACAATTAGTTAAGCTCTCGCTTACCATGACTAATAGAAATGGCAGCCAGGCAGCCACATGGTGCCAAATGAGAAATAACAATACACAAAAGAGGTGCATAGGAATCAAAAGAAGCCACTTAACAGAACAGTCAAGCCTTGCATGCTCCTACAGGTTTACCTTAAGATCATTTAGGTGTGCATGAAACTGTGCAAAACAAACACCGTTTGGCTCCTGTTCATCTGTTTGCGGAACATATGCCCTAGAGCAAGATAAACAAATTTGTAGCAGCATACAAACTGTCAAATGCCAAAAGTATGAAAATAATGTAGCGATTTTGCACGCACATAAACAAAGCGACCGAATAAGCATACATTCAGGCTCTGGCTTGCAACCATGCGACTTACCTTGACTAGACAAAAACAATGGAAGCCAGCAGGCCATGTGGTTCTGTGAAAGAGAAAGAGCTGCATAGGAATTAAAAAGAGACAGTCAATGTCTGGCTTGCAACCATGTGACTTACCTTAACTAGACAAAACCAATGGAAGCCAGCAGGCCTTATGGCTCTGTGAGAGTAAAATAACTGCATAGGAAATAAAAAGAGACAGGTAACAAAACAGTCAAGCCTAGCATGCTTCTATATGTTTACCTTAAGATTGATTGGTGAGCACACAACTGTTGAAAAATATGGCTGCTGAGCCACCGTTGAACTCTATTTCAGTTCCAACATGTGCCCTACAGCAAGATAAAAAACAAATTTATAACAGCATACAAACCTTGACAACGATATATGGGTGACAAGAATGTAAGAAAATTACAATTCATGACCTGCTTCACACTTCACAAGATGCTCAGCAGTCTGTAAAGTTGCAGCCCTGATGTTTATTTTACGTGTAATTATGCGGATTAATTTTTAATTGCACAAAATCTTTATAACACTAATGAAAATGTATCGGCCCTGGACACACAAAAGATTCACGGGCCCGCCAAAACAAAAGTGGCGTGCAAGTTGTAGCAGGTAAAATTAAGTATACGTACTTACCATACGTAAGGAACTGCACCGTATCTGCAGGCTCTGGTCAAGGCTTCAACGTGACCAAAAGAGCCACGAGCGGTGCACACGCTATGTAAACTCGATAGAACTTGGGAAGGGAACCATGGGGGAGCACCGGCGAGCGAACGCTTGCTGGCATGAGCACGGCCCGTTGAATCGCTCGCGGCAACGCCCCCTAAGGAGGCGTTGCTCGCGGTTAAAGCCCCTGGAAGCTGCCACGGTTAAAATAAAGTACCGCCATTTCTTGATCAACGCCGCTTCGCTCTCTCCTGTATCTCCGATTGGACGATGATAGCGCGCGCTTTGACTTCTTTATATATATATATATATATATATATTTTGTTCGCCTCTGGGCCATGTTGAAAGTCCTCTGCGCAGCCGCAGTTGCCGGCGGCGGCGCGCGCCCGGCCTGAAAGTTTAGACGTGGGCTTTCTAGGGCCGCCACCGTCGACTTGCTTTCGCAAGCAAAAAATAAAGAAAAAAGCACGAGCTTTAGGAGAGGAGACGACGGAGGAAAGAGTAGATGGCGGTACTTTTGTTATCGCAAAGTAGCGACACTCACCTCCGCGCGCGCGCTTTCCTCTGATTCTCCCCTCCCCGGGCCGGCGCGGTGCCCACGGCACGCTGAACCGTCCTTTGGCTCGCTGCAGCCGCATTAGCATCAATGTGCGCTTGTTTATTCGGCCTTTTGAAGCGTTGTATGGGAATTTAACCCTTGTGAAACTGTCTGTCATGACGAAAGTACGCTTCCGATAGAACGTCGTGACATTTATTTTTTTGAGGACGCTTCGATAAATACAAGCGCAAGCGCTCCGAAAAATGAGTGCCAAGCAGAGGCTGAGCTGTTTGCCTCAACGTCGCCACTTGGGTTGTCCGTAACGCGGAGGTGTATTGGGCGCATATAATATAAGCTACGTAGAGTATAAACGAGAATTTGGTTCATAATCCTGGCTCTTAAAAAGCTCAGAGAAGGTACTGTGTTCCGTCACTATGAAACGACGAGAAATTGCATTCCATCACCTCTGGGAGTACCCTAAGTCTCTCTTAAAAAAAAAAAAAAAAAGAGAGAGAGAGAGAGAGAGACTGATTGCTCACACGGAAACTTCTAAGACTATGGCGCTTGATGATTAACTTACAGACTTCAAGATGTCAAGTTTATCAGAATTGAGGGAGATTAGCCTTGTACTTTATGAGCATGCGCGAATAATACATGCCAGATACGTAACTTCGCCTCCACGCGTATGGCTTTTTACTTCACGGCGGCTGCCAAGATATCATTGAGCGGTTGTTAATTGACTGATTTTAATACTTTCGCATAACCAACTCAAGTTCATATGCCTATATATATATATATATATATATATATATATATATATATATATATATATAGGAAAGAAGATAATTGTGTGGTTTAATTCAACAAAATAATACTTATGCACGCTATATCGCACAATGAAAATAGCTACCAGTATTTCGTATCTGACGGCACTGAACTACAGAATGATCTAGGCGGCACCGAAGGTTGCGGACCGGACAAATGGATGGTTAGAAAAAAAGTACCACGTTAACTACAAAGTATTTCTTTTTGGCGCACACACACAGACACGCGCACACACGTACTCACACACAGACACATACATACACATACATGCACGCGCGTACACACACACACATACATACACGCACGCACGTACACGCCATTACAGAATAGGAGTTACAGCCATGAACTTATAAATTACGTACATTTGAAAACAAACGCACGCGCGAGAACACACAAAAAAAAAAACTTTTTCACTGCACGAAGAGTCAACAAAAAAGTTAAGCGACTCACTTGGAAAAAAAAAAAAAAACTATTGACTGAACAAAGAGTCCGGCTGTGCAAAGAGCATTAAAATATTCATGCAACTTCACCTACGAATATAAGGAAAGCTGTAAGATTCACCTCGCAAAGAACGACGTGCTTAGAAGGCGCGAAATCCTTTCTCCCGATGTTATGGAGCCACGGAACCGGCCAACGACATTCCGTTCTCCTTGGGAAATAGAAAATAATGCTAGCCCTTTCTCTGACCTGCTGCTGCATTGAAACGCGCAGCAGCAAGACATTTCCACAGAGAGCGAAGCTCAGATTCTTACGGAAAGACGGGAAAACAAGGAAACGCACGTTCGGAGTGGCAGGGCGACCACCACTTGGACAGCGCATGGCGGGCGGGAAAAACTGAAGGTACGGTGTCCTGAAGGCACGCGAAAGCAAGTTTCACGCCGTTTTCGTGACGTCATAGTCACCTGACGGGGTAGTATCGCGCACCGCAGCCATTCAGCGTGGCGGATGCGCTGCCTCCGCGAAAGAGGGGGAGAAAAAGAGGAGGTTGACCGCGACGGCGAGGGGGTTGCCGTAGAGAAAGAAATTCAACAAGGGCTGTGTTCCAATTCTTTCCATCATCGTAGACAGTCTACTTTGACGTCTACGAAGACAGCCAAGACAGCTTCGAGGCCAAGTAATGGAACGCGTTTCGAGCCGTCTGGAAGGATGGATGGATGGATGACGCTGAACCCTTTAAACCGGGCGGTGGCATACGCCACCTAGCCATGACTAGGTGGCGCTTCTAGGGTGCCTCGATGCCAGCGCCGCCGTTCAGGGTGGTGCCATCCTTTGACCGCACCCGCGCCGCCGCTTTCTCGCTGCGACGCCATCTTGAGTCACAGCGAGCGGTTGCGAGTGCTTGGTGCCGGTGCTTAGTTGGAGACACAGTGCGCGCGGATGCTTCGCTGACGCTTCTACTTGCTGGACAGTGTTCAGCCGCATGAACTACAAGCTTGTCAAGTGCATCGAGTCGGCATGACGGGCTGTTGTGTTTCCAAGTGCACCGGATCGACGCGGAAAGGGCTTCGTTGTTTACGCTTCCCCCGGGACCCAGAGCGAAGGAAGAGATGGGAAGCCCAAGTAAAGCGGTATCACTGGAAGGCAACGGATAGCTCCTACATTTGCGAGGTAAGTGTCAAGAAAGTTTAGACTATCGCATCTTGTTTTTCATAAATAAGAAAGTATTGTCTGATCCTCGCTCACGTACCTACGTTCGCTCACGAACTAAACACTGCACCGATGCTGAGTAGCCTATGGTTTGCGAGCGCGCGTCGCATAGGCTTTTGCCGTTTTGATCAGCGCAGTCTATGCGAGTAGTACCCTTATTTTAAGAACTGACGAAAAAGCTTCGCCGCGAAATAGCCTTACATTAGCTACAAATCGTCATGTAAACCACCTATTTTACTTTTTCACGGGAAGCACACATCGTGTGTCTCTTGTTTCTTTCTTTTTTCCCCCCTCAGTTTCTTTTTTCGCTACTGGTTATTTGGGACTAAAGAACGCAGTGCTTCTTCTGGGGAGAGCGGCTGTTGTGTACGTGGCAAGCGAAGCATTGTGATTTTCTCTATTCTCAGCAGATATCTTGCGGATCTCAGGTTGTTACGTTATATAGCTGATTTTTTAGACGAATATATTTGTAGCGTTGTGCTCGAAAGCCGATGGTCATTCGTGCTCATTCCCGATCGTAGTGGGTACTGTGACGGTCTTTAAATGCCTGTGCACGGTATGCCCACGTGTAGTAGAGTTAAGGGGCATCATGGGACCAAAATGTTTCGGCGCTTTCTGGCATGGTGTCTGTTGCAGCCTGTGCATTTCTTCGAAACGTGTGAAGCGAGGTAATACAGCATTACTTCTGCGAAAATTTATTTTAAGCACTGTAATGGGTTCTCTGTATTTACAAGGCAACTTTTCATATCAATAATCACTTTTGTTGTTTTACTTGTACTTAGAAACACTTTGAAGAGGACCAGTACGAGGGAAATCGACAGGATGGGCGCCGTCTGTTAAAGTCAACAGCCCTACATCATCATGGACTATATTTTCGAAGTGAAAAACATTGCTAATCTGTATTTGACTGTCTTAGTTTTATTTACGGTTTTTGTACGCGATATGTATGCAGTGTTGTTTATTTTTTCAATGTAGTTATCAGTGTTCTAGTGGTTATTTATAAAATGTTCTGTACTCGCCATCGATGTGTTTGGCTGATGCGACGTATTCGATGGTAGCTGATGTATTCTGGCAGGATACCTTGATTAATATTACCCGCTGTTGCGTTTTCTTGTTTGCATTCTTGTTTTCGATTTATATTGTGTGTAATAAGGTTGATGTACTCACTTGAACCCCCCCCCCCCATGTAATGAATAAATTTTTGAAAAACTCTCGCTATGCCGAAATTGTGTGTCGAGCCTACCTTGCGATTTTTTTTATCTCGTCTTTCAACATAACCTTCAGGCGCCACACAGTACATATAATTTTTCATGTACATATCTCTTTCATGATTGATTGTACTATACATTATAAGTAAATGTATTTTGTGCATCGTTTGGTTTCTTGTGTGTACTACGCAAGATTGACACGGACAAGATACGTTACATGTTTCTCTACAGCACTAACTAAACCTTATTTTCACATCGCAGTTATTTTTACACCAGCTTAATCCTGTCAGCACACAGTTTTGTGGGCAAAAAAAAAAGCAAAATTGCGCGTATATATCGTCAAATAATTGCAACGAACGCGAAGAGCACGCGCAACGCAAGGGAAACTAACCGCCGTGAGCGAGTGGCTGGCTACGGTAAAGGAGGCGTGACGTGTAAACCAAAATACAACAGCGAAAAAGAAAAACTTCCACACACAGGGGGTCGCAAACCTTATATACCAAGCATCGAAGCGCAAAAAAAAAAAAAATAGTGCGTATTTCAAACATACACACGGCATGTTAAATGTAAATTGAATTAGGCAACTTGGGGCATGTTCCCGGCGCCATACATTTACGTCTTGGACCTTCGACGAGTTAACGGCTATTGGTTATAAAGATGTGCAGATGCGATACCGATAAAAAAATCCTCATCAAGGCAAAGCACTTGGAAGTGCGCCGCGAGTAACACTATTTATGAACGCAAGCGTAGCTGAGTCTCAGCTCGTGTGACTCAATATGGCGGCGCCAGCGGGGTTGTCTCCACCCTGGACGGCGGCGCTGGGCATCGAGGCACCCTAGGCGCTTCTGCCACGTGACGCCACCTCGCGGCGACAAAAAGACAGTTAAGAAAAGCACACATTAGTTCTGTATTTTAAGTATTTTCGCCTGCGAACCTATGAAAAACATGATGAGACTTACATTTAGGGTATAGAAAAGCGTGTCTGCGTTTTTGTGTGCGCAGACAACCTTCCCGTCGAGTTTCTAAGCGCCCTGCTCAGTCGCCATCTTGTTTAGACAGGAAAGTAGCCTGAGGCCACGGTGTAAGAATAGTGCCTGAGCTCTATTCTGGACACGCATGGCGGCTGCACGGCCGCCATTATCCGCCATCTTGGCTGTCTCATTGGCTGTCCAGAGGTCACGTGTTTCGAAATTTGTGCCGGGAAACGGAAGTTTTGCAAAATGCAATTTTGCGTTTTCGTCAGAATGACGAAGCGTGACGTGAAGCTGAAAGTTTTATCGACTAATACTTTTTGTGGTCCTTGGCACCTATATTGCAACTTTAGCGCTTTAAAAAGAAAGTGGACGGTAGCGTGCAGAAGCTCGTGCAATGCATCTGCTATTTCGCGAATATGTGGTGGCGTTCCAAGATAGCCAGCATGTCAGCTTGTTCATTGGCTGAAGGAATATCCCGTGAGGAGCGTCACAGGAAGGGCTGTTTCGTAAACGTCAATTTGACGTTGCGTGACGTTGTGCTGGGCCGCCATTGCAGAGATTTTCCGCCATAATTTGTGGTGCGACGAGCCGCGCGAATTATGGTAATGAGCGGCCATATACAATGGCAGTGGAGAGGCATGCGTATCGCCGCATTTTCCATGTCATTTCGGGCCATAAAAATCTTTTGTTCATAACGCGTGCTCATAGCATTTGCATCGCTCTCGGGTGGTGTTGGCATTTGTGTTTTGCACCATCATTTTTATTAAAAACACGTTTATTTGAAATAATATTGGTTGAAACTATCAAACTTTCGGCGACATTTTGCACTTTTCACTATTGCGTTTGTATTGTAATCAATATTAATGACTTTTCGCGTCATCAAAGGCTATTACAACGGTGACTTTTTAATTTACAAAAAGAAATGTACGCAAGGCGGCGCCTTGAAGTTTCCTCTCGTAGGGTGCCTCGATGCCAGCGCCGCCGTTGGTTCTTTATTCTATGGGGTAGTGCCATCTATCTAGTACACTCTAGTGCCATCCTTTGACCGCCCCCGTGCCGCCGCTTTTCGCTGCGACGCCATCTTGAATCACAGCGAGCGGTTGCGATTGCTTGGTGCCAGTGCTTAGTTCGAGGCACAGTGCGCGCGGATGCTTCGCTGACGCTTCTACTTGCTGGACAGTGTTCAGCCGCATGACTGACGAGCTTGTCAAGCGCATCGAGTCGACATGAGGGGTTGTTGTGTTCCGAAGTGCGCCGGATCGAAGCATAAAGTGCTTCGTTGTTTTCGCTTCCCCCGGGGCCCAGAGCGGAGAGATGGGAAGCCGAAGTAAAGCGGGATCACTGGAAGGGAACGGATAGCTCCTACATTTGCAAGGTAAGTGTCAAGACTACCGCACCATGTTTTTCATTTAAATAAGAAAGTATTCTCTGATCCTCGCTCACGAACTGAGTAGCGAACTGAACTGAATGCTGTCTGAGTAGCGTGTGGTTTGCGAGCGCGCGTCGCATAGGCTTTTTTCGTTTTGATCGGCGCAGTCTATGCGAGTAGTACCCTGATTTTAAGGACTGACGAAGATGCTTAGCAGCGAAATAGTCTTACATTAGCTGCGAATCGTCACGTAAACCGCCTATTTTACTTTTGCACGGGACGTACGCATCGTGCGTGTCTTTTTTTTTTTTTTTTAGGTACTGGTAATTTGGGACTAAAGAACGCAGTGCTTCGTCTGGGGAGAGCGGCCGTTGTGTACGTGGCAAGCGAAGCATTGTGATTTTCTGATTTTTCAGCAGATATCTTGCAGATCTCAGGGTGTTACGTTACATAGCTGATTTTTTAGACTTGTATATATATTTGTAGCGTGGTGCTCGTAAGCCGATGCATGGTCATTCGTGCTCATTCCCGATCGTAGTGGGTACTGTGACAGTCTTTAAATGGCCGTGCACGGTATGCCCAGGCGTAGTAGAGTTAAGGGGCATCATGGAACAAAAATGTTTCGGCGCTTTCTGGCATGGTGTCTGTTGTAGCCTATGCATTTATTCAAAACGTCTGAAGCGAGGTAATACAGCATTACTTCTGCGAAAATTTATTTTTAAGCACTCTATTGGGTTCTCTTCATTTAAAAGGCAACTTTTCATATCAATTTGAAGGTCAATAATCACTTTTGTTGTTTTACTTGTACTTAGAAACACTTTGAAGAGGACCAGTACGAGGGAAATCGACAGGATGGGCGCCGTCTGTTAATGTCAACAGCCCTACACCATCATGGACTATTTTCGAAGTGAAAAACATTGCTAATCTGTATTTGACTGTCTTAGTTTCATTTACGGTTTTTGTACGCGATATGTATGCAGTGTTTACTTTTTCAATGTAGTTTACATCACTGTTCTAGTGGTTATTTATAAAATGTTCTGTAGTCGCCATCGATGTGTTTGGCTGATGCGACGTATTCGATGGTAGCTGATGTATTCTGGCTCGATATCATGATTAATATTACCCGCGGTTGCGTTTTCCTGTTTGTATTCTTGTTTGCGATTTATATTGTTTGTAATAAGGTTGATGTACTCACTTGAAATCCCCCCCCCCCCCCTATCTAATGAATAAATAAAAAAAGAAAAAACTCCCTATCCCGAATTGTGTGTGTCGAGCCTACCTTGCGAATTTTTTTTAATCTCGTCTTTCAACATAACCTTCAGGCGCCACACAGTACATATAATTTTTCTCTTTCTATAATTATAAGCTCGTGTGACTCAATATGGCGGCGCCAGCGGGGTTGTCTCCACCCTGGACGGCGGCTTTGAACATCGAGGCACCCTAGGGTGCCTCGATGCTCAGCGTAGCATGCTCAGCGTAGCTGAGACTCAGCTACGCTTGCGTTCATAAATAGTGTTACTCGCGGCGCACTTCCAAGTGCTTTGCCTTGATGAGGATTTTTTTATCGGTATCGCATCTGCACATCTTTATAACCAATAGCCGTTAACTCGTCCAAGGTCCAAGACGTAAATGGAAGGCGCCGGGAACATGCCCCAAGTTGCCTAGTTCAATTTACATTTAATATGCCGTGTGTGTGTTTGAAATACGCACTATTTTTTTTTTTTGCGCTTCGATGCTTGGTATATAAGGTTTGCGACCCCCTGTGTGTGGAAGTTTTTCTTTTTCGCTGTTGTATTTTGGTTTACACGTCACGCCTCCTTTACCGTAGCCAGCCACTCGCGCACGGCGGTTAGTTTCCCTTGCGTTGCGCGTGCTCTTCGCGTTCGTTGCAATTATTTGACAATATCTACGCGCAATTTTGCTTTTTTTTGCCCACAAAACTGTGTGCTGACAGGATTAAGCTGGTGTAAAAATAAGGTTTAGTTAGTGCTGTAGAGAAACATGTAACGTAACTTGTCTGTGTCAATCTTGCGTAGTGCACACAAGAAACCAAACGATGCACAAAATACATTTACTTATAATGTCTAGTACAATCAATCATGAAATAGATATGTACATGAAAAATTATATGTACTGTGTGGCGCCTGAATGTTATGTTGAAAGACGAGATAAAAAAAAAGAAATTCGCAAGGTAGGCTCGACACACAATTCGGGATAGTCAGAGTTTTTTTTAAATTTATTCATTACAAGGGGGGGGGGGGGGTTCAAGTGAGTACATCAACCTTATTACACACAATATAAATCGAAAACAAGAATGCAAACAAGAAAATGCAACAGCGGGTAATATTAATCAAGGTATCCTGCCAGAATACATCAGCTACCATCGAATACGTCGCATCAGCCAAGCACATCGATGGCGAGTACAGAACATTTTATAAATAACCATTAGAACACTGATAACTACATTGAAAAAATAAACAACACTGCACACATATCGCGTACAAAAACCGTAAATGAAACTAAGACAGTCAAATACAGGTTATCAATGTTTTTCACTTCGAAAATATAGTACATGATGATGTAGGGCTGTTGACTTGAACAGACGGCGCCCATCCTGTCGATTTCCCTCGTACTGGTCCTCTTCAAAGTGTTTCTAAGTACAAGTAAAACAACAAAAGTGATTATTGATATGAAAAGTTGCCTTGTAAATACAGAGAACCCATTACAGTGCTTAAAAATAAATTTTCGCAGAAGTAATGCTGTATTACCTCGCTTCACACGTTTCGAAGAAATGCACAGGCTACAACAGACACCATGCTAGAAAGCGCCGAAACATTTTGGTCCCATGATGCCCCTTAACTCTACTACACCTGGGCATACCGTGCACAGGCATTTAAAGACCGTCACAGTACCCACTACGATCGGGAATGAGCACGAATGACCATCGGCTTACGAGCACCACGCTACAAATATATTCGTCTAAAAAATCAGCTATATAACGTAACAACCTGAGATCCGCAAGATATCTGCTGAGAAATCAGAGAAAATCACAATGCTTCGCTTGCCACGTACACAACAGCCGCTCTCCCCAGAAGAAGCACTGCGTTCGTTAGTCCCAAATAACCAGTAGCGAAAAAAGAAACTGAGGGGAAAAAAAAAAGAAACAAGAGACACACGATGTGTGCTTCCCGTGAAAAAGTAAAATAGGTGGTTTACATGACGATTTGTAGCTAATGTAAGGCTATTTCGCGGCGAAGCATTTTCGTCAGTTCTTAAAATAAGGGTACTACTCGCATAGACTGCGCCGATCAAAACGGCAAAAGCCTATGCGACGCGCGCTCGCAAACCATAGGCTACTCAGCATCGGTGCAGTGCTTAGTTCGTGAGCGAACGTAGGTACGTGAGCGAGGATCAGAGAATACTTTCTTATTTAAATGAAAAACACGATGCGATAGTCTATAACTTTCTTGACACTTACCTCGCAAATGTAGGAGCTATCCGTTGCCTTCCAGTGATACCGCTTTAATTGGGCTTCCCATCTCTTCCTTCGCTCTGGGTCCCGGGGTTAGCGTAAACAACGAAGCCCTTTACGCGTCGATCCGGTGCACTTGGGAACACAACAGCCCGTCATGTCGACTCGATGCACTTGACAAGCTTGTCATTCATGTGGCTGAACACTGTCCAGCAAGTAGAAGCGTCAGCGAAGCATCCGCGCGCACTGTGTCTCGAACTAAGCACCGGCACCAAGCACTCGCAACCGCTCGCTGTGACTCAAGATGGCGTCGCAGCGAGAAAGCGGCGGCGCGGGGGCGGTCAAAGGATGGCACCACCCTGAACGGCGGCGCTGGCATCGAGGCACCCTAAGGCACCCTAAACACTGGTGGTCATCGGGTGGGGAGGCTAGTCCGCAGCCTCGGCAATCCTTATTGGTGGGGTTGGGACAGACGTCCGCACGATGTCCCAAACCGCCACACGCGTAGCACACCTTGGTTTGGCGTTTGTAGGAGGCTATGGTAGAGCGTGCAGCGCAGAAGGCTGACGCCGCACATGACATAGTTAGGCACTTTCATGCCGTCGAAGAGGACGACCACTGTTGTGGTGTTCTTGATGCGTTTGATTTCCAGAGCCTTCAGGTTACGGTGCTTGACGATCATGCGCTGGAGTTGGGTCTCGCTGATGTCTGCGTCGACCCCAAGTATGATCCCTTTGCAGGTGTTGTCTGGGGCCGCGATGTATGCGGCCACCTTGTATAGTCCTTCGCTTATGCGGATTTGCTGGATCCCTGCATAAGCGGAGGTGTTCTTCTCCGGGGTGGAGACGACGAGAACGTTTTGCGTGAAATTAGGGCAAACTATGTCGCCCTCGGTTTCTGTGGGGGCTAGTGCAGCCGCCATGGCCAAGGCTTGAGCCAGCCTGATTTGGCTTATTTTCTTGACGTTCAACCCGTCCCTTGGGCGGACAATAATTCTTATGTGCTCCCTCGGTAGTCCAGGGAGCCTCGACGAGGCTGCGAGGCGTTGCAGCACGCCTTGAGGGGCAGCCGTGCGGCAGCCGCCCTTCGAGCCCACGTAGGATTTCTTGCTCGTTGAAACTGGTGTTTCTTGCCGAGCTTTCTTATTCTTGCCCAACGCTGTCGTCCAGCCTGGGCTGTTGGCTTCTTCGGAGGAGATGTCCTCTCCTACAACCATTTCTACTTCGGGCATAATGCCCCTCTTTCGTCGGGTTAGGCCTAGCTAAGCCTACCCGCGCCTAGCTTCGAAGCGGTGTGATCGACACAAAAAGTTCCACAATTTCCGCACAAGGGCCACTCACCGAAGGAAGTCCTCAGAAGAAACCCTGACGAATGGCGTGCATGTCAGCGATAGGTGACACCAAAAACAGACCGAAAACATTAACGAAAACGGGAGCCGATCTTCCCACGTCCGCACTAGTCGGCGCCTCCTTCTTCTCAGGGAAAGGAAGGCACGGCTCTGATAAGGACGCTGAACGGGCGCGCACGTGTGCGCCCGACCATCTTCTTTTTCTTTTCTTTTTTTTCTAAACTTTGACTGTCGTTACAGACCACGGTGTAAGATATATCTAACACCGTGTAACAGACTCACTCGTATCGTGCATCGCGCCGTGGCACGGGTGAGTTTTGCTGACCGCGTGACAAACACGTTGTCGACGCGGCGATCGAGTGATAAGATCGGAAAGGAATCAAAGAAAATAACCCCGCAGGATTTTTCTGCTTCTTTACCCAAAGGGGGAAGGCAGCGAAAGGCTATAGGATGGATTGCATATGGCTTGTTAAAGTCGCACGGAATGTAACGCTGCGCGTCGGGCACGCGCATTTTAAATCTTTTTCACTTTCACGGCGCACGCCAGCATGTCGCACATTTTCTGCCAAAAACATCTAAATAAGTTCTTGAGTTAGACGCTCTCAAGACGTTCACCAATGTATACTCCGGTGACGCCAGAGGTGGGATGTTACCACAGCTGAAACACAATAGCATATTTGATTAACCGTGCTTCCTGCTACATAATGTTTCCAAGAACATCTGTTTAACGTCTTCGCGTAGACCAAGACGTCTTTAGCCGTTTGAAGCCGTTCCGAGAAGTTTTTAAGTCGTTTTGTGTTTCGTGGGGTGGCATTACTACGTGTCGGTTCTGCAAGAAGCAGTGTTTAAGCGAAAATTCTGCGAATGCGCTGCCAGCGTTCCATCCAACATTCACTGACCTACGTACGCGGTGCCTCGTCAACGCCCATCATACATTTCGTGCCCTCTGGATCAGTTGTCGTTCGCGGCTCTTCAACGCACATTATTACTAAGCTCTTTTTCTATGAGATCATCCTCAAGTCTTATGTGAGGCGTAAACGCGAACGTATGTACAAGCTCACTTTCCAGAAGCATACTAGAACGGTCCTAAAAGTCGCACGCAGTACGTAGATAATGGCTGATGATTGCAGCTGCACACTTCACAACATAGCTACCATTCATGCTGTAAAGGCTACCGTCAAATTAAACCTACATGGCTCTATCATTAACCTCGGAAAAGCACCTCTGCCTGTGAAAATGCGAGCTCAGTATGAAGTTTCGTTGCCTCTTGGTACAAAATTCGACGTCCTAATGCATGAAATTTGGTCAAATCATGCGATCTTATTACAACTCCATGAAGCCTTCACAGCACTACACAAGCATTGCGGCAAAACCTGCGGCAAAAGTAGGACATCATGAAATCAAATGTATGCGTGCACAGTGAGCTTGTGCATAAGGTGAATGTAACCATTTGCCACCGCTCCGCACGAGGTTCAGTCTCGGCGTGAAGTTTGGCCATATCGTGCGCACGTCATTACAAATTTGTCAAATTTCACCTCATTGCACAAGCGTTGCAGTAAAGTCCATGGCAGAAGTAAGACATCGTGAAAACAAATGAATGCACGCATAGTACGTTTGTGCATATGGTGAACGTAACTATTTGCTACCGCTCCACAGAAGATTCAGTGTCAGGGCATGAAATTCGGTCATATCGTGTGACATGGTTACAAACTTGTGATACTTCACAGCACTACCACAAGCGTTACGGTAAAGCCTGCGGCAGAAGTAGGGCTGCATGAAATGAGTGCCGTCTGTGCATAAATGCACAGACGGCACTCTTACGCGTGACGTGGAATGAAAACATTCACTGCCGCTCTGCACAAGTATGCATCTCAATGCCTCTGTTTCGGGCAGAACAGGTGATGTCGTTACAACCCCATCAAGCTTCACAACGCTACGCAAGCATTACCATAAAACTCGCAGCAGAAGTCGCTAAGATTTTATGACATTTATTGAATGCATGAACAGTGCTCAAGCGGTGGTCGGTGAATGCAAACATTCACTCTCTCTTTGCACAAAAGTCTTTGCAAAGCTGTTTGAAATGAAGGAAGCGCTGTGCGGGATCATTAGCTATATCAACGTTATCACACTTAACCGCAACACTTAAGGATTCTAAAGCCAGTGTGCGATAGTTAAAATACAAAAAAAAAAATAGTGAATCAATAAAAAATGCTTTTGATCATGAGATGAATGACAACATTCCATGCCTTTTTGCACACAATTCACAGCACTGCGTAAAAAAGGTGGAAATTTCAAGGAACCCCTAGTAGATATATTCAACATTTAGATGATAGCATGTATGCCAAAAACAGCATCGGCTGTTAAAATTAGGACAAATCGTTATGATCTGTCGCTTCCTTGTTGCCGAGTATGCAAAGCACTCCGAGCTCTTTCTGCTGCAGCCTTCTTGGCGCAACGCTCCTCTGTCACTTCGTCAGAGCCATTGTGGAGAAAAAAATAAGACACAGCCAGTTTTATACCCAAGCTTGACGTCAGACATCACCACTATCTGGGTTCCCCCAAAAGTTGGAGTGGTGGAGCTTGTTTGACATGACGTCAAACAAGCTCCACCACTCCAACTTTTACCCGTCTCAAAGCACTTCTTTTGTACATTTCTTGCTTATGATAAAAGCAGAGAAGTTATGCACAATGCATGTAAGCTCTAGGCGTGTGCAAATATCCTAAACTTTCGAATAACGAATTGAACAGTGTCCTATTCGATTCACTCTTAGAATTGAATAGTCTATTCATAAATGCGAATATATTTCTCAAATACATCTCAAATATTTCAAAACATCAACTGCGCCCAATTAAACATAAAAACTGGAGCAAAAGTAGGGTAAATTTTCATCCCCACAGTCATAGCACAGACATAAAACATGGGAACTTGCGCAGTGGATCGGGCTACGTCACTTAGATAGCCATACTTTACATGTTATACTACAGTGATCATTCGCACTCTCTGAAGAGTCAGTCCTGTGCATTCAAAGAAACAGCTCGTTGGCTAATTTTTTTAGAACAATTTAACGAGTCTCCATTTATGTCAGTCTTTCTCCTTGTAGACTGCAAGAACTGTTGTTGTCCCTTATAGTATTACAACAAAACGAATATTCTATTCGACAACTTTAAATAGGGAATTCTCGAATCTAATATGAATTGAATAGCAAAGACTATTCGATTCATATTCGAAATTCATATTCATGTTCATGTTCGCACACTCCTAGTATGAAATCGTAAGATTGGCTTGTAATCACAATATAGCGAATTTTCTCTAAAAAAAGTGGGTTAGCACTCGCATATGCATCCTATTTCGCAGCCAGTCAACCATCACTTATTTCCTTTGCGTTGCTACTAACACACTGTCCTTTATACAGTGCCACAGTTGCCCTGATAATACTTGCTACTGGACAGGAAAATTTGATGTGCAGCATGACTTCTGACATCCAATATAATAAGGAATATATGACGTTAGAAGTTATAAATTAACATATATGCAAAGCAGTTAACTGATAATCTATAATAGTACCAAAATGGGTGCCAGAGGAAAGGAAGGCAGTAATGTGCAGCGGAGGATTAGGAGGTGTAATTTGAGATGAACATAATTCACTGGCATAGAATGGAGTTAGCTAATGCAAGGCAAGGATATGATTGAAGCTTGCAGTCCTGCAGCAGACATAAATTGTTGGTGACAATGTATGCATTTTAAAAAACATGGGAGCTTGAGCATAATAATTAAATTTACCCAGCAGCTCAGATTGGATTCGAATTGTAGATGGCCCGTCTATCCTGCCAGATGGTGTCCTGCTTGTCTCCCCTCACAGCCACTAGTTGTGAATGGTGGTGGCAACTGATACAACCAATGCATACAGTAATGCGGAACATAATCTAGGTAATTTTTGAAACATGGAAGACTTTTGTCTACCCCGGCAGGTAACAAAAGTAGTACACATATTTTTGTGTCCGAGAACAATTTCTGTGCATGTGGATTGTTTTCACATTGGATCCTAGCTGTACTTCAAACCACAGTGTGCCACATGGCTCTGCTTTTGCCCCCTTGCTGTTCACCATTCGTCTTGCATGGAGGCTACAAAACATCACAAGCACTGAGTTTTTTTTTATCTATGCTGAAGACATGACAATCTGATCACTGTATGGGAATCTTGATATGGAATATAAACAGCTACAAGATGCTCTTGATGTACTGACTGAATATGTACTGACTGTTGGTCCCCAACTATCAACAGGAGAGTCCTGCTGCATTCATGTTACTAACAATTAAGATAGGAAAAACTAAGGTCATTCTTCGAAACTGACCTTGAGCTAGGAATCAACCCGTCAGTCATGCTAAAAACAAGAGTTACCTTTCCTCAGCCTTTAAATACATCATTCGGGTTCAGGCTCGAACTGGCCTTAGCCAGTCTTGAAGTCATCGGCCTTGACTCTGCTCTTGTTATGGAGAATTGAGCCACGTATACTGGCGGAGCTCGCACTGAGGTGACACGCCAACTTTCAAGTTACGTAATTTGACCATGTGTCGCCTATCAAGCACAGTTTCATTGACTGAGTGCTCAGCAGTGAGCTAGACTGGATGTCACCATCCTAGAAGTGAGGGAAATAATGGCACTGAATTGTGTCTTATCTCAATCCAAATACTTAAATTGCATGCCCAGCTTAACACAATTATGAAACTTGTCATTCTGTGCAAGCATGTAAGACAGCTGCAATAACAGATCTCTCCATTAGTCACAGCTCTCTCTTCTCATTTCTGCAGAGATACCCCCATGAACATGACATTTTATGACTTCCTGCTGTATGGTGCTGT
Organism: Dermacentor silvarum; assembly: GCF_013339745.2. NCBI lineage: Eukaryota > Metazoa > Arthropoda > Arachnida > Ixodida > Ixodidae > Dermacentor > Dermacentor silvarum. Next base: position 108,912,075 of record NC_051154.1, on the reverse strand, counting down.
ACTTATACAGGAAAACCTCGTTAATTCGACCCCCGTTAATTCGGAAAATCGGATAATTCGGACTCGTCTTCTGGTCCCGGCAGGCGTGTATATTATTTAATGCAGTCAAATTCTCGTTAATTCGGACAACTCTAGGAACTCGGCGGCGAGCACCCCAAATGTACCACGCAAAAAGCAACAACGGCTCTAGCGTCCAACCGAAACGAAGCGGTCGAGTCCGCATCGCCATAGTCATTAGCGGAAATCGTACGTTAATGACGGCAATGCAAAAACTCTTCGTGACTATTTTTGCCTTTAAAGCCTTTATTCTTGCCTTTTACGTCGCGCATAACACCGCGTTGGCCGGGTGCCTTCATAACTGCGTAGGCGCCATCCATGATTGCGTCGATAACCCCCACGGTAGGTCACTCTACTCACGGTTTCGTCCACAACAATTGCGGCAAACAGTAGTTTTGTTTTGAATCGGCGCGCGCGTCAGCCGCGTGACTTCAGAACTGCAAGATAGCCGTCTTTGCTCACGTCGATAGCGGCCAGTTTCGTTCGCAGCGGTTGTAGCAAACAGTAGTATCGTTTTGATTCGTTGCGCGCGTCGGCCGCGTGCCTTCAAAGCTGCATTAGAGTGTAATGCTGCATAGTCGCCATTCATGATCGCGTCGATAGCGGCCGCGGTATTGTCTGCAATTGTTGCGGCAAACGGTAGTTTCGTTTTGACTCATGGCGCGCGTCGGCCGCGTGCCTTCAAAACTGCGTAGTCGCCATACATGACGGCGCCGATAGCGGCGGCGGTATCGTCCGCATTTACATGCAGGTTGGTAACTCGACTTCCCTTTACTGTAAGCGCTCTAGCAATCGCGCTTTGCTGCTCGTCCCATGCCCATACATTTTGTGGTGTTTATTTACCGACTGTGTACATGTTACAAAGTTGCTTGTGATGTCCGGAGACATTGAGTTTAACCCGGGCCCCCCTAAACCAGTTGTAGCACTAACCTGGCTCCCGAGGCCATTAACTCTCTTGGTACTAAAATGGATGTGCGTCACGCTGAGCCAATCTCAACTCTTAAATGAAGTGAAAGCCAGCCAAAAATTACTTGAGGAGCGTGTTACAAGCATGAATGCCAGATTAATAGATACTTCACCGTCCGCACGTGCCTTTACGTACCTTAAGATGGAGCCGATTTCGATGGACGTTGATGGCATGTGCATTTTGATTAAAAAAGCTAAACTTTGCTCATCGACAGGTGTCATAACATAAATTACAAATTCCTTCAGAGTACTGTAGCGTATTCATCTGCTTTCTTGTCGTATATTTTTACTCAGTCTTTGGAGAGTTCAACACTGCCGGACGACTGGAAGACTGCGAAGGTGATTCCAGTCCACAAGTCTGGTGATATTCATAACCCCTTAAACTACCGGCCGATCTCCTTAACTTCTATTCCATGCAAGTTATTAGAGCACATAATCTACTGCAACCTTATTAGTTTTCTCGAGCCTAATAATTTTTTTTTTTGCGTCACAGCAGCATGGTTTTCGTAAAAATTATTCTAGTACGTGAGACTCAAGTATTAACCTTTACTAATGATTTGTCTTCCGCTTTAGATTGAGCTTCAGTTACTGACTGCATTTTCCTCAGACTTCGCGAAAGCTTTTGACACCATCTCACATCGACTACTATTACTGAAACTTAGCGCCCTCCATCTTGATTGTAGCTTGCTTAAATGGATTGAATGTTTCTTGCAGAATAGAACACAGTACGTTTCTGTTAATGATCATGACTCTAAATCATGCAATGTAACATCCGGTGTTCCTCAGGGGTTAGTCCTTGGGCCTCTTCATTTTCTAATTTATATTAATGACCTGCCTGATTCTGTTACTTCTAATATAAGGCTCTTTGCAGACGACTGCGTTCTGTACTGCGTAATTTCTAATGAGTCTGACTTCTTAGTTCTTCAATCTGACCTTAATAAAATTTCTTTTTGGTGTGATACATGGCTTATGAAACACACCATTAACAAATGTAAAGCAGTGAGGGTGTCTCGAAAAATTAACCAGTTTATTTCTCAGGGCTATGATCTTAACGGCTGCCCTCTTCAGTTCGTCGACAGCTACAAGTATCTAGGCGTCCATATCACAAATAACCTGTCATGGCAGAAACATATCCACGATGTTATTAACAAAGCTAACAGTACCCTTGGTTTTCTTTGGCGGAATTTCCGCCTCGCTCCCGTTCCGTTGAAACTACTACTATATAAAAGACTCGTGCGTTCTAAACTCGAGTACGCTTCACCCATACCCGTACACTAACTAGCTCGTTAACACAGTCCTTATAATCTGTTCAAAACTGCTCATCTAGGTTTATCCTCTCTAACTATTATCGCTTAGCCAGCGTTTCTCACATGAAGCAAAAGCTTGACCTACCTCTCCTTTCTACTAGACGTCGAATTTCCCGCTTGTGCCTGTTTCATAAAATATACTATACTAATAATGACCTAAAAATGACACTTTTTTTTGCCTCCGAGCCATTTGCGATCCCATATTGATCATCGAGGAAGAGAGCGACGTGGATCAGAGAACAAACGGGGATAGCCGATATTCTAGTTGACATCAAGCGCAAGAAATGGAGCTGGGCAGGCCATGTAATGCGTAGGATGGATAACCGGTGGACCATTAGGGATACAGAATGGATACCAAGAGAAGGGAAGCGCAGTCGAGGTCGGCAGAAAACCAGATGGGATGATGAAGTTAGGAAATTTGCAGACGCAAGTTGGAATAGGCTAGCGCAAGACAGGGGTAATTGGAGATCGCAGGGAGAGGCCTTCGTCCTGCAGTGGACATAAAATATAGGCTGACGATGATGATGATGATGATGATGATTGATCATCGAATGAAGGTTGGGGTGCCTCAGTGTAAAAGCAATGCATACCTCGAAGCCTTCATCCCGGAAACAAGTCAAGACTGGAATCGCCTTCCCGCCTCCATCGTCACTATCACAGAGCATGATGTGTTCAAGTCGGCTATCTGTGATCATGTGCTGCCTCATTAGCCATTTTTTTTTCTTTTTCTATTGCCACTCCTCTATGTAATGCCTGTACGGCCTTGAGAGTAAATAATGAATTGAAATGAAAATAGTTGTTGCGGCAAACGGTAGTTTCGTTTTGACTCGGTGCAAGGATGTCAAGAATGAAGAGCACCGGCTAAATCGTGACGAACGGATAATCTGTGGGCGACTAGCTGGCGAAAAAATAATCGGGATGTGCATGCCGTAGTGAAAAGCGCGTCTCAGATGAAGGCGCACGCCGCGGCCGCGCTGCGTATAGAAGTCACGAGGCCGCTGCGAGAGCCAATCAGTCACGAGATGACGAGAACTGCAGCTTCCGCACGGCTTTTGAGCAAAACAGAAACATTATTTGCTTATTAATTCAGTAAATAAAAGTATGTTGGCGTAGTAAACATTTGCTTACTGTTTTCTTGATAACCTCGATAATTCGACATTCGGATAATTCGGTCATTTTTTTTTCGGTCCTGTGAAATCCGAATTAACGAGGTTTTTCTGTTAGCACTAATAAAACAATAAAGCTTCGGAGAAGTAACCATACAGCTATCTCGTACACGAGAGATAAAGGCCCCTAGACGACACTGTGCGATTTACACTATGATGTTCAGAGCAATGTAGGATGGGTCGCCGTCATCATCCCATGTACATGATTAAAAATTATTTTTCCTTTTTCTGCACACACCTGTCCATTCAACACAAAGAAAAGGCTTATTGCATAACTGAGAGACACTAATTATGCAGGCTATGAGATCCTGCCACAATAAACCATCTAGGAAAGTTGAATACTCTAGACAGCATCAAAGAGAAGTAAAATTGAGACATGAAAACTATGGGCAGGCTGATGTATACTTTTGGGCTCTCATTTATTACTGTAAGGATATTCTATAGGTTCATATGTTATGTCATTTTGATGAGAAAAGAAAGAAGTTAGGCAAGGTTGTCAGCTACTATGGGGTGGGCTTTATTAGAAAGTATAGGCTGCATTAGTACCTGTGCGGGTAAACCAGTGTGTTCCCTGAACAGTGAAGCTATTTTAACCTACTAAAGCTGTCTTGAGGCTACTTATTTTGCTTCAATTGTTGGCAATAGGTATCTTGCTTTCTTAAAACAATTTTCACAGGGAAGTTCTGCATACTTATAAGGTGCATATGATGTCTAAGGCAACATGTAAAGCTTTATTTTGATAGTTAGTAAAGCCTTAGCCGTCACTAACATCTATGCTGTGCACTGATACGGCACCACCAGGCTCACACATCTGGATGTGTTTTGCAGCTAAGCATGCAGGAATGCAGACAATTGTGTTTCTTTCTTTGAAAATCTTGGTCACAAACCTGTTTCATATACTGATGTTTAACTGAGACATCAGCTCCATGTGACAGGTGGCACGTGTGGTGCCTGAGCACTAAAGGAAGAAAACTCAGGGTGGCCTTAATCATCACCCAAAATCTCTTGCTCAAACCTTAGGTTATCTTCACATAATTCTCCATAACTTTTGACTGACAACACCATTCCTTCTCCGTTCCAGGAAAAGCCTTTCGGCTATCGCACAACTATAGCCACGGCACTTCACAGCTTTGAAAAGTTGTGAATACAGTGCATGTCTTTATTTTCTTCACCTCTCTTCTTTCGTTGTGTTGCATCGTGCTGCCAAGGAATTGCTATGAATCTGCATAAACTTGCCCACCTTTCAGCCATTGTGCCCTAAGTGTGATTCATTACTGACTTTTGTATATTCCATGTATCTTGCCAAATGCTTCTGATCATTTTACACTAGAATAGCTTTAGGTCTATGAATGAAACAGGAGCTCCACTTTCAGGGCCTCTATAAGTGATGGATGCCACTTCCTGATCCGCGAGCCAGAGTTGGATCTTTGGCAGCCTGCACAGGGGGGCCCCTTAAAAATATCCAGAAGAGAAGAGGGGAGCTCACTGCATACTGTGAGCACTAAATGCAGGCATTCTCAGGGGAGGCCCGGGCCCCCAGAGCTCGGAATCTGCCAGTGCCGCAAGCTCATTTCAGTTCTAAGCCTCAGCGAGCAGGCACCCAACGCAATTAAGCCATGCATGTGTAACTAGCTTAGTATCACGTTTTTGTTGTTTTTATATGTTCCCATTAGTTTCACTGTGCTAAGGCAGTCAGTGTGTAGTAATACAGCTTTATGAATGCTTGTGCCTACAATATATTTTATGGCAAAAATAACTGTTAGTGCTTCGGTTGTAAGTATGCTTGTTTGCAGATTAACAGCCTTACATGCATTAAAAGAAGGTCCCAGCACTGCAAACAGTACTCTTGCTTTTGATTTTGAGGCGTCAGTGAAGAACTCTGAGCATGCATACTTATATTTCAGTTCTAGATAGTGCAGTTGGATATATGCACACCTAGCACATGCTTAGAAGTTTAAGAAATGAGGTGTCACACTCTTGGCACTGCCACTGTCAAGGTGGCAAATGCGTAGCAGGGGTCATTAAATGATTTTCAAGGATCGATATGTCCAAGATTTGGCAGCAATGGTCCTAACATGCGTTGTGAATGGCAGTCTGCATGTCGGCCGTGTAAATACTATAGATCAGCGTATTCGACATTTCATGGACTACAGTGTGGCAGCGGTGTTCAGGATCTGAGTGAACCTTAGCATAAGGCTACGAAGTGACGCACTTGACTGGGGACAGAGAGTGTGAGGGAGGGGGGGGGGGGAGGATACCAGCCACAAACTAACACAGACATTTCAGGGAGGGGGGGACATGTCTGTTGTGCCCCCCCCCCCCCCTGGCTATATGGCAGTGTCTTTTTTGTATTTATTTATAAAAACTGCTATATTTCTCTGAAAGATCATGGCAGGGTGGGCACAGAGACTAAAAGATACAGTCATGAACAAACAGTCAATGTACAGCAAATAATAATAACAACGCAATGCACAAAAGTGAAATCGCAAGTAGACTTATATATACAAAATTACAACATAACACATTATACAAAGCAATGAATAGTGAGGGTTAAGTGAGGCTGCTTTCAAACAATGACAGTGTGCTATGTGATACAACATCATTAGAGAGATTATTCCAGTCATTGACAGTTCTAGGAAAGAAATAATACTTATAACAGTTATTCCGTGAAGCTAGAGGAGTTATCGATTTACTGTGTCGCTTGCGAGTGGCATAACCCGAAGAATATTCAATAATACCTGATGTGTTGTAAGTGGAATCTCGATGATACGATTCTCACGGGGTCACGAAAAATATTCGTATTAGCCGAAATTCGTATAATCGAAACACAATTAAAACTAGCTAAATTAAAGAGTCAGAGGTGAAGTCACTCAGACACACGTACGTAGAAAGCAGTTACAGTATAGACTACTTATAACGTAACCGTTTATAGTGCGCAGAACTGGCTACAACGTGGCCTTTTCCGACTCCCGTTTACCCTCGCATAAAACTCCATGCATACGCATACCGCTTACAGTGCAGCCGCGTGAGACGAAATACCCGTTATAATGCGGCTTCCGCGGGACAATCTCGCCGACAAGGGCAGTAGCGAGCACGCTTCTCAACGAGGTTTGCCCACCGATGGAAGAGGAGATCAACGAGGGCGATGCGGAGGAGGAGCATGAGACGTGGAGCATGAGTCCAAGGGCGATAAAATCATCGCCGCGCGCCCCTATGTGCCAGTGAAAGCGCGCGGGGGACGCGCGCCTTTGCGGAGAGCAAACGCGACTTCCGTCGCGCGAAAGGCCGTGGGGGTATGGGATGGAGGGAGAGGGAAGGGGGGGGCGACGCTGTGCTGCGGTACCAAGTGCGTATCTTGCAACCGGGCGCAAGGGTAACTGGCGACGCTATCTCCCACGCGAAAGGAGCAAAGCGGAAGACAGCGTGGGAGGGAGGGAGGGGGGGGGCGGCTTTTACTCTGCCAACAAATGCGTTAATTCTTGTACTTTGCGCCTGTGCCGGCTGTCGGTGTTGTCGCGCGCACCGTATCTTGAAAGCGATCTCCACACGGCTCTGACCTTTGTATGCGCTGTGTTTACGCCGCTCAGTTTCCGTTGAAGCGATAGACAGTACGAACCTTCGCTCGCTGCGGCGGCCGCGCTTCCCCACCCCACGCCTGTGTAGGGAAAAGCACAAAAGCAACAAAAGCGTCCCCGGTTCAAACTCTTAGCGCCCAGTCGCGGCCTACGTGCTGTCCGGCGCCGCGACCGCGCCTCCGCACCAAAAGAGAAAGCGAGAAAGCGCGTGACTGCGCGCTGTTCTCTTTCGCGGCCGTCGGTGAGGTGGCGTTTATTCGTATCAACAGACGCGGGTAGCAAATCGTTTCGTAACAACCGTTCTCTAGCTAGCACATCACAGAAAACACACCACAAGCAGGACCACACAAAAATTCGTATCATCCGGAAATTCGTATTAGCCGTGATCGTATCATCGAGATTCCACGTATTTTAAGTAGCCGTTCAGTAATTAGTGCAAAAACCTTAGGTGGCAAATACGATTTCTATCCATAATAGACTGCAGACCACTTATTCTTAGTAGCTCAGGAACTGACGCATGACCGTAGGAGTTATAGATAAAACGCAAAGCTTTTGTATTTTTTCGAGTTGCTCAATATTACGCTTAGTAAAAGGATTCCATATTATTACAGCATATTCCAATATTGGACGAATGAGTGTTTTATATGCTAGCATGCGTACAGGTGGAGTAGAAAATTTTAATGAGCGCTTCAGAAAAAAGAGTTTACGAAGACATTTCCCTCTAATGGTGTCAATGTGCTTGTTCCAAGTCAGATTATTTGTTATCCATAATCCAAGGTATTTGTATGCTGCAACATCTGTTAGAGAGACATTACTATTGCCGTACTGATAACATAAACAATTTTTCTTTAATGTTATTTTCATGTAGACTGTTTTGTGGTAATTAATTTCCATTTCCCATGCTTTACACCAAGCAGCGAACTTGCCAAATTGATTGTTCAACCTCATCTGATCCTCAACTAAAAATATTTTCGTGCATAGTACACATCATCGGCATACAACTATGTCATTAATGAACAGTGGAAACAAAAGAGGTCCGAGGACGGAACCCTGAGGTACGCCAGAATAAGCAGGAACATTATCAGAACGGGTTTCATTTAGGGAAACAAACTAATGTCGATTTTCGAGGTAGACTCGTATCCATGATAGCAATTTGGAATTTTTAAAAATGTGTTCTAATTTATGAAGTAATTTTGTATGTGAAGCTTTATCAGATGCCTTTTGGAAATCCATAAATTGTTTTCCTTCATTTACTGCGGTAGCGAAATCGTGGATGGTTTCAACCAGTTGTGTGCTCGTTGAGTATTTCCGTCGAAACCCATGCTGTGCTCCTGTTAGTACACTGTGTTTTTCAAGAAATGTAACAATGTGTTTATGAACTATGTGTTCTAAAATTTTACAGGCTGTTGAGGTTAGCGAAAGTGGTCAATAATTTTCAATTTTTGTTTTGTCACGCTTTATGTAGAGACTTAATTCTGGAAATCCTCCAGTCCTTATAGATAACACACCCTCATTCAGAGATATAGTGCACAACACACATAAAGATTTTGCACACCATTCAGCATGTCGTTTTAGGAAGGCATTATGTATCTCATTTGGTCCAATAGATTTTTTAATATACAGATTTACCAATAAATTGAAAATGGCTTCCTCAGAAATTGTGACATCTGACATTGGAGGTAGGCTAGTATGAAAGGGCAGGAGATAGCCGTTATCTTTTGTGTAAACACTGTTGAAATGGTTATTAAAGGCAGTACAAGCAGCATCATCGTCACTCTGTAACTTTCCATCTAGAAAAAACATGTCGGTCGAGCACGTGCCTGGACTGACTTCTTTCCAAAATTTGCTTGGGTACATTTTAATAAATTCTTGTGTGAGGAAGAAGATCGGCACGCTGAACAGCCCCGTTGCCATCGTGTGGCTCGTACCCAGTTCGCTCTCTGGCTACGCCCTACCTGCTGGTGCTGCGTTTCTCGCTGCCGGTCTACGACCCAAATAAACCCCCTTTACAATTGGTGGAAGTGCTGGGGTACGACCGGAAATCTGGAACTTCGTAACCGGACACTACAGCCTGTCTTCATTATGCCGGAAGAAGGACCACCACAACCACAACCCGCTGCCTCGGTGCCTACCTTGGTCTGCCCTGGCCCGTTACGTCAACGCGACCCACCCATCTTCAGTGGTATAGAAGATCATGACGTAGAAGACTGCCTCGCTGAATACGACCGGGTGAGCATCCACAACCACTGGGACGACACCCAAAAGCGGAATTACGTATCGTTTTACTTGAGCGGTGTCGCCAGCGTGTGGCACCGAAACCACGAACGTGATCTCACGACGTGGGCGGCCTTCAAAGCTAGTGTAACGGAGGTATTCGGGCGCCCCGCCGTTCGCAAGCTTCGCGCCGAGCAACGTTTGCGTGGTCGTGTACAACAGAGCGGGGAGACATTTACCAGTTACATAGAAGATGTTGTCGACCTCTGTAACCGCGTTGACGCCGCGATGGCTGATGCCGAGAAGATCAGGCACATCTTAAAGGGCATTGAAGACGACGCCTTCCAGATGCTGCTGGCGAAAAACCCGGCAACAGTGTCAGAACTCGTCAGTCTCTGCCAAAGCTTCGATGAACTACGCAAAGAACGTGTAGCCACCCGCCAATCTCTTCCACAGGCCACTTCAATGTCGAGCTTTGCTGTTGCCCCGGATAACACTTCGCTGTTGGCACAAATCAAGGACTTCGTCCGTGGAGAAGTTGCCTGTCAGCTTTCGCTGATGCCGCTTACACACGGCCCGTCGAGTTCTCCATTGGCGCCCGCTCTGCAATATGTCATCAAGGAGCAGGTAGCCGACCACATCCCGCCTTCGTTCCATCAGGCTCCGACTGCCGCTCCCCTGACGTACGCCGAAGTCACTGCAAGACCTACACTGCAGACCTACGGTCCACTTCGCCCGCCTTTGCGCCCACCTGTATCCCCTCCCGCTCGACCAGTGGTACAGCGTGCACGACCTCAAGACCATCGGCGCACGGTTGACAACCGTCCGATTTGTTTTTATTGTGGCCGTGCTGGACACGTGGCACGTCATTGTCGCCTGCTTGCACCGAACGTCTCCAACAATGTGCCTCCATATGCGCAATGTTTCCAACAACGGCGCAATTATTCGGACAGCTATGATTCCCCTCCTGCCGCTGAGACCGCCTTCTCCGCTCGCCGTTCACCATCTCCTCGCCGGCGCTCCGTTTCGCCCATGCACCGTCGGCGGAGCCCTCTGCGCCAGGAAAACTAAATATCGCAGTTAAGGAGGCAAGAACTGCGGTGTCAGCAAAATGTATAAGGCCTCATAGTTCACCGAAAAACGTTATTGAAGTCGCAATAGAAGGAATATTGACGCTAGCCCTTGTCGACACCGGCGCTGCACTTTCAGCGATAGATGCACGTCTTTGCCGCAAAATTGGGAAAGTGACGACACCGCTTTCTGGATTATCCCCTAATCTGACGGCCAACGCGCAGCACGTCGAGCCATCCGGTGCCTGCACCGCTCGTGTCGTCATTCAGGAGGATCTCTATGTCACCGAATTCATCGTGCTGCCATCATGTTCTCACGACGTCATATTAGGATGGGACTTTCTCGCCACACATCATGCGATCATCGACTGCGCCGAAATTGAGCTGTTTCCGTTTTCGACAGGTATTATCCGTGCCAACGAGGACTCTTGTCGCAAAATCACCGTTTCAGAAGATACCATTATACCTGCCGGGTCTTCTGCTCTTGTCAGTGTATCTTGTGCCTCTGTAGATGCCGGAACCGTACTCTTCACGCGCTCTGAACTTCTAGTTCGCCGCCGATCACTACCACTGCCGTTCGCTGTTCTCGAGTTCATCACTGGCGTCTTTCTGATGTGTGTGTCAAACCCGTCGGCCGAACCAATTACTTTACGCCGCCGTGAAAGCCTTGGGAGAGCAGAGTCACTGGCTTCACCTTCAATCTTTGCCACAATGGATGACTCCGCTTATCTTGCCGCACTCGAAGAATCGCCCCCTCAGTCGCTGCCGCGTTCTTTTACGCCGTCTATTGCCAGTGACCTTACGACGACGCAGCGAGCCGAACTTCTTCACTTGCTCCAAGGCTTCTCTTCCTCTTTTGACTGTCAAGCAACGTCACTCGGCCGCACAACGACTGTTTCGCACACTATCGACACCGGAAGCCATGCACCCATTCGACAGCATCCGTACCGAGTATCGGCGAGCGAAAGACGCGTTATCGATGACCAGGTGAACGCTATGCTCAAACGCGGTGTCATCCAGCCTTCTAGTAGCCCCTGGGCATCACCAGTCATCCTATTTAAGAAAAAAGATGGCGCCATACGATTTTGCGTTGATTATCGAAGGCTTAACAAGATTACTCGAAAGGATGTATACCCGTTACCACGTATAGACGACGCACTTGACTGTTAAACAAAGAGCGGAGTTCTTAGTTCTTTTCCTCCTTAGATCTCCGCTCTGGCTACTGGCAGGTGCCCATGGCTGACGCTGACTGTCCAAAAACCGCGTTTGTAACACCAGATGGCTTGTACCAATTCACTGTCATGCCCTTTGGTCTCTGCAACGCACCCGCCACCTTTGAACGAATGATGGACGGCATCCTGCGCGGCTTGAAGTGGCATACTTGTCTCTGCTACCTAGATGACGTTGTCGTGTTTTCTCCAGATTTTCCGACCCATCTTCGACGTTTACACCAAGTTTTGACCTGTCTCCGGAATGCTGGTCTCCAGCTTAACTTGATGAAGTGCCTATTTGCAGCTAGAAAACCGACTATACTAGGTCATGTTGTCTCCAAAGAAGGCATTCTTCCCGACCCTGCTAAACTTCGTGCCGTATCCGAATTCCCGAAGTCCACTAACTTGAAAGCACTACGCAGCTTCATTGGACTATGCTCCTATTTTCGACGATTCGTTCGCAATTTCGCTACTGTGATCGCACCCCTCAACCAACTTCTCCAAGGCGACAATGCACTTTCTAATTGGTCGGAAGCCTCTGAGGAAGCGTTTACCACTCTTCGCCGCCTACTTAAGTTACGTCTCCGCCAATCTTGCGCCATTTTGACCCAAGCGTACCTACAGAACTTCACACTGACGCCAGTGGTGTAGGCCTTGGTGCCGTGCTCGCACAACGTAAGAACACTAATGCCGAATACGTGGTCGCTTATGCCAGTCGTGCCCTTACAAAACCTGAGGTCAGTTACACAGTAACCGAAAAAGAGTGCTTGGCCATCGTATGAGCACTTCAAAAATTTCGCCCATATCTCTACGGTCGACTCTTTGACGGGCTGACGAATCATCACGCTCTTTGCTGGTTATCTAACCTCAAATACCCGTCGGGCCGCCTCGCTCGTTGGGCCCTCCGCCTCCAGGAATACGATATCTCTGTCGTCTATCGCTCTGGACGCAGACACTCTGACGCCGATGCCCTCTCGCGCTTCCCAGTTACTTCAGACGCCAGTACTCCTACCGACAGTAATGATATCTCTCCACTTGACATCATGGACATGGCCTCGGAGCAACGAAAAGACCCATGGATCGTCACGATATTCGATATTTTGTCCAACCCTCCGGCGGCTTCGGCAACTCGAGCGTTACGCCGACAGGCCCAGCATTTCGCCATCTGCGACGGACTTTTATACCGCCGCAACTACCACAATGACGGCCGCACATGGCTCTTAGTCGTGCCTCGCCACCTTCGAAACGATTTATGCTCCGCTTTTCACTCCGACCCCCAGTGTGGTCACGGCGGAGTGTCGAAGACCTACACACGGCTTCGCCTACGCTACTATTGGCGCGGCATGTACACCTTCATCCGCAAAAACGTACGCTCCTGCATTGCCTGCCAGCGACGCAAATGTGTCTCGCGTCTCTGCACCGCACCTCTCCAGCCACTTCCCTGCCCAGCTCACCCATTTGACCGTGTCGGCATTGATTTATACAGGCCTCTTCCATCTACTGGCGCTGGCAACCAATGGATTGTCGTCGCCGTAGATCATTTGACACGATATGCTGAAACCACCGCCTTACCTGCCGCATCAGCAAAAGACGTCGCCTCGTTCATTCTACACAACTTTGTTCTCCGCCATGGCGCACCTCGTGAACTGCTGAGCGATCGGGGTCGCGTATTCCTCTCGGACGTGCTGCAGTCACTCCTATCGGAATGCCAAATTATTCACCGCACAACTACCGCTTATCATCCATAGACGAATGGCTTAACTGAACGATTCAACAGAACTCTTGGTGACATGCTATCAATGTATGTGGCGTCAGACCATTCCAACTGGGATGCTGTACTTCCCTTTGTCACATAAGCATATAGCACTGCCTCCCAAGCCACTACCGGGTTCTCACCATTCTTTCTGCTTTACGGCTGCCAGCCCTCCAGCACCATTGATACGGTTCTCCCGTATCGGCCGGACCCTGCCGACTGCTCACCTGTTGCTACGGTCGCTTAGCACGCCGAGAAATGCCGACAACTTGCCCGTTCATTGACGTCTGCTCAACAGTGTCGCCAAAAATAGCGTCATGACCTCAAACCACCTCCTAACCCTTTCGCCATCGACTCCCTCGTGTGGCTTTGGGTCCCGCCTATTGCTGCTCCTGGTCTTTCGTCGAAGCTCCTTCCCAAGTACCACGGGCCCTACCACGTGGTTGCGCAAACATCACCCGTTAATTACGTGGTTGAACCCGTGTCGCCATCTTGCGATCTCCGTCGTCGCGGGCGAGAGACTGTACACATTGACCGGCTCAAGCCGTACTACGATCCACTGCACTCTCCCTAGGTCGCCAGGATGGCTACTCTTCCATACCGGGGGGGGGGGGGGGGGGGGGGGGGACTGTGAGGAAGAATATCGGCACGCTGAACAGCCCCGTTGCCATCGTGTGGCTCGTACCCAGTTCGCTCTCTGGCTACGCCCTACCTGCTGGTGCTGCGTTTTTCTCGCTGCCGCTCTACGACCCAAATAAACCCCCTTTACACTTGTAATTTCTCATTCAAATATTTTTCTTTGTCATGAAAAATGTTTTGTTTTAATTCTTCGCGTATTTCAGCAACCTTTGTTTTCAAGATAGTAGCGCTCGCCTTTTTTACTTTTCTGTAACCGTTTCAACTTTTGCCTAAGCTGTAAAGTTTCTCTGGTTATCCAAGGATGATGTTTTTCAACTTTTTTAGATATTAAAGGATGAATCGTTGCACACAATCTTGAACTATAGCTTTAAAACGAAGCCACTGATCATCAACAGTACAAACATCTGACTTGAAATTCTCGTATTGAAAGGCCAGAATATCAATAATTGATTCGTCATCTGCTTTAGAAAAATTGGGAAACCGTTTCATCATCTGCTGCCGTTCCAATGTAACTCGCTTTAGTGACAGCACCACCGCCTTGGATCTGATATGTAACTTGTGACACTACACGTTATGTTTTTTTTTTATGTTGCCGCTCACAAGCTACACATCTAGGATAGATTTCGAGCCATGCTCTGTTCTAGTGGGATCGATAACTATTTGCGTAAGATCATAAGATCATGTTTAAACGTATCACAGATTTCAGTATCAGTAGCTTGGCACGACCTGGATGAAAAAGCTTCCCAGTTCATATTTGGCAGGTGAAAACCTCCTCCGATGATAACTTATCTTGCCCTTTTGCATAACAATGCAGGTAATTATTAAGCCTTTCAATAACCCCAATAGAAGTATTCGGTGGCCTGTAAACAACACCACTAATATATCTGCTCGTGCCAATATAGGCCTTACACAACATACTTACTGCAGATTGAACATCTGGCATTTTGAGAACCTGCGTCTTGTTCTTAAAAATAATGGCAACATCCCCTCCTCTTCCATCTCAATCTTTACGAAACACTTTGTAATTTTCCAGTACAAATTAGGCATGCCGGTTAGTAATACAATATTTGGGTCATGTGCAAAAATCATACCTTCCAGTTTCTCAGCCTTATTAACAATACTGCGGCAATTTATATTTAGCACCACTAAACATTGTTCATCTAGTTTTCCTGATCTTTACGTTTGTTATCTTGTATCGTTTATTCCTTTCTCTATCCTAACCGAACACGCTTCCATCAATGCTTAATTTGTCAAACAGTAGCTTGACCTTAGATCCGTTTGGGCGTTCTTGTGCTGAACTTTACCACAATTTTTTTTTCTGATATCACGTATTCGAGTAAAAAAAATCCTCAGAAATTTATAGTTCGGTGCCCTTTAGCTTGGAACAAGTCTGTAGAACTGCCACTTTGTCCAGGTGATCCAGCATTTTAATAATTACTGGGCATTCCCTGTCCATTCGTTTGCCTAATCTGTGGCACCTTTCGATGCCATTAACATTTATTCCTAGCCTTCCCTCAAATATTTCCTTCCTTATTGTTTCAGTAAGGACAGTAGCCGTTTCCTTGGGCTCTTCCTTTAGGCCAAAACAACTAAATTATATCGTCAGCTTCTATTTTCTAGTTCATCAATTTTGTTTGCCGCGAATGCTAATTCTTTCTCAAGTTAAGTTGCTCTAAGTTTTAAATCATTTACATCTGTTTTTAGTTCAGTTGAAGTTTTCGTCTGTACTTCGACACAACCCAGCCTTTCTGTCAAGCTAGCTACATCTTTTTCAATTTTTTTCTTGCTTTGATAAAACAGTGTTTATCATAGCAGTCATGTTGTTTTGTCCCGACAGAAGATGCTACAAAATATCTTGCTCTAACAACGGGCTGGGGTCCGATTCAATATCACCGCAAATTAACAAGTTCAACCCAAAAGTGCAGACACGCGAAAAAAGCTACCAAGTGGGCAGGGCAGCAACACTAAAGAGCAGTTATCACTGCAATAACCTGCAGGGGTGAGACTGTCCAAAGTCATTTCGGCGCAATTTCTGGAGCAGGTCAAAATGCGTTTTGGAGCAGTTTGGAGCAGACAAAATAGCGTTTTGGAGCAGCTTGGAGTAGGCTAAATTTCATTTTGGAGCAACTTGGAGAAGATAAAATTTCAATTTGAAGCAGTTTGGAGCAGGCCAATCTGAATTTTGGTAGAATAATGGAATACGGCAGCGCACTTCAAAACCACGACGAAACACAGAATAAACCAACAGGAAGCTCGTAGTGGAAGTACACTTCGTAACTGCAGCGTACTAGAATATGGAAGAGTGGGTTGAACGGCGGTTCGGCGCATGCTGTTGCACAACGATAAAACTACGTTCATGACGACAGCGGAAAGTGTTCTGAAATTATGCGGTCCAATCGACGCTGTAACACAATTTCTGTGTCACCTTATGTCACCGCAGACCAAGAGAGCCGCAATCAACCCTGGGCTGGTTTAATGTAAAACTATTCCAATTTGTTTTTGTTGCGATAGCAATTATATGGGCACTCCAGACGCATTTCTGGTGTCGCCATGATGTTCCATACACAGTCCAGGGCCGATAACATCATCGCCGTATGTGCTGCATAACCTGTATGCACGTACAGTACCGTACATACTGTATGTGCGAGTGAAAGCGTGAGGATGAGCCGACAATGGTGGCTCAATCTCGCGCGCGCGAGGGAGGAAGGCGGGGACGAAGCGCGCCGTCTTCCATTGCGCGCAGGGCACCGGGGGGAGAGGTCGTTCTACTGCGGTGGCTGCTGCGTATGGCGCTGCCGCACGGGCCCTATCTTGAGAGCTATCTGCGATAGAGGACATAGCGCGACTGCTGACAGCTTCGTGTGCGCTGTGTTTCGCCACTTAGTTCGCGTTGAAGTGAGGCAGCACAAAGGTGAATTCGCTCGCTGCTGCCGCCGCGCTTGCTCACTCTCCAGCATTCCCCAGCGAGTTTTTGCAGTAATTGAGTGAGATGTGTTCATGTTTGCTTGTGCACGCGTAACACCATGCTCGTTGCTTCGCCCTTCAGGTGATACTGCGACGTTTTATTCCAAATCCGCCATTAGCCCTTCGTGATAGGTCGAAATAGCTCACGCCTCGCCCATATGAGTATAAAAACAGATTGGAATAGTTTTATGTCATACTGGCCCTGGGACGCCCGCCCGCTTCACCCGCTGCATCGCATGCCTCCGAAATATCTAGTTCGCTCGCAGCATACTTTTTTGTTGTTTTGCACCTAAGCTAGGGAACGCTGTGCCGCTCGGCCCACTAAACCGTGTTCTAGTACACCCTAAGCACAGCCGCCCTCGCCGTTCCGACAGCAGCGACAACATCCGGCAGTGGCCGCACGCGCGCCTGCCACTCGCCGGAGGCGCTGAAAAGTCCAGTGTTATAAGCGCAAAAAGTATGAGAAACTCTGCGGGAGGTGCCGCCACGTGGTGTGCGTAACGTGAATGGTTGCACTCTTTTTCGGAGAACGAATCCGGTCGCAGTTCGCGGCCACTGCCGAAGCAGTTCTGGCGCAGCGTGGCACAATTTCGGTCAATTTTCTGTGTTTGGCGCAGTTTGGCGCAGGAATTTGCGTCTGTATCAAAAATGCACAATTGGCGCAGGAGTCCCACCCCTGAACATGGCGCCGACAAGTAAGCACTAACCTGCACCACGAAGACGAATTGATTCGTGAGCATTTTGCACAGAGTGCTGCCGCCAAGCCCACTACAGGAGCCAAGCACTTGGGGCACATTTCTTAGTCAATTTTAGGCCATCCCTAAGTCCAGGTGATGGATGGTGTAAGGCTCACTCCAGGCCAAAGTCTCCTAAGAGATACTTCCTGTGCCCGGGTAAGGTCACAGGGAAGGAAGCAGACATACTGGGGAAGTAAGGCACGTATATATGTTTCCCATCAGAGGTCAGATTTCAGTGCGTGGTGGAGTGCATGGGGATCCGATGGAAGGAATACAGCTAGGTGTCGGCAGATGAGACAGGTGATTGAGCCTATTGGTCTGCCCAAGTGGTTGAACCTGTAGCGCCTCAGCATGCGGCGCCCGTCAAGGAAGAAGAAGTTGGCATTCGACTCAATCAGTTCGAAAACTCAACGCTGTCGGGGCTGGATCTTTCTCGTGTTAGCTCCGACAAATGGGGACCCGATAAAGAACACGCAACCCCAACCATCCCGCATGGATCCCGCCGGCTCTTCCACCCAGCCTACCGGTCCTGACGCCCAAGAAGACGCCAGACCTAGCAGTGCTGCGGTGGCTGCGATCCAACACGTCAACCTGCCACCATTTTGGCCAAACAACCCCCTGCACATGGTTACTACAGGTCGAGGCGCACTTCCGTCTAAGGCAAATCACCAGCCAACAGACCAGGTACTGGCATCTGGTGTCCTCCTTACCTCCGGATGTAGCCGAAGACTTCGCAGATATTTTAGCTTCGCCGCACCCAAGTCATCCCTACGACATGTTGAAGGAAGCTATAATTTCCCGCAAGTCTGAGTCTGAACACAGCAGACTCCAACAGCTCATCACGGCCACAGAGCTCGGTGACCGTCGCCCATCCCAGCTCCTGCGACGCATGCGCCAGCTCATTGGCGGGACCTCCGCCCCTCAAGAGGAGAAGCTTGTTCCTCCAGCGCTTATCGCAGAGCATGGTCCCGGTCCTCGTCGCTGCAGGAGATGTCCCAGTAGACACGCTTGCTGAAATGGCTGATCGAGTAGCAGACTACTCGCGGGCACATAGCCTCAATGCCGTGACCACGTCGCCACCGGCCACCGCTGCAGACCCCACGCTCGCGAGCATCGACAACCGTTTGGACGCCCTTGTCAGACGTCTCGATGACTTCGTACCTGCACATCGCCGATCGGCATCCAGGTTCCAGTTCCACAGTCGCTCCTCGACGTCTCCACGCTCTCCGGGACTTCAGACAACCGACGCGCCACGGGACGGCTCGTCCTCAACCATGTGCTGGTACTACCGCCGATTTGGGGCCTCTGCTCGCAAGTGCACTCGCCCGTGCTCCTGGTCGGGAAATGCGACGACCGGCCACTGACGGCGGCAAGTGGTACTGGTCGAAAGTCATGCCGCCTTTTCTATGTTTCCGATAAGATCACTGGCGCTTGCTTCCTCGTCGACACAGGAGCCCAGGTTAGCGTCATACCAGCCTCCTGTGCAGATCGCCGTCGCAACGAACAGACCTGCCCACTCCAAGCGATCAACAACTCCGCCATTCCCACATACGGCCAACGCTCTCTTACACTTGACCTTGGACTACGCCGTACGTTCCGCTGGCTTTTCATCCTCGCTGACGTCTCGCAAGCTGTTCTTGGAGCTGACTTCCTCAGTTTTTTCAACCTTGCTGTGGACATGCATGCTCATCGCCTCATCGATCTCAACCCCCCCCCCCACCCCCCCCCCCCCCCCCCCCCCCCCCCCCCCCCCCCCCCCCCCCCCCCCCCCCCCCCCCCCCCCCCCCCCCCCCCCCCCCCCCCCCCCCCCCCCCCCCCCCCCCCCCCCCCCCCCCCCCCCCCCCCCCCCCCCCCCCCCCCCCCCCCCCCCCCCCCCCCCCCCCCCCCCCCCCCCCCCCCCCCCCCCCCCCCCCCCCCCCCCCCCCCCCCCCCCCCCCCCCCCCCCCCCCCCCCCCCCCCCCCCCCCCCCCCCCCCCCCCCCCCCCCCCCCCCCCCCCCCCCCCCCCCCCCCCCCCCCCCCCCCCCCCCCCCCCCCCCCCCCCCCCCCCCCCCCCCCCCCCCCCCCCCCCCCCCCCCCCCCCCCCCCCCCCCCCCCCCCCCCCCCCCCCCCCCCCCCCCCCCCCCCCCCCCCCCCCCCCCCCCCCCCCCCCCCCCCCCCCCCCCCCCCCCCCCCCCCCCCCCCCCCCCCCCCCCCCCCCCCCCCCCCCCCCCCCCCCCCCCCCTATCCATCAACGGTATACTCTGCACTTCCTCGTCAACGAGCCTTCGAGCTCTCACACCCGCCTCGCCGTATGCAAAAATACTCGCTGACTTCCCCAACATCACGAAGCCGCACATCAGAGAGTCACCGGTGAAGCATTCCGTCACTCACCACATTGTGACCACTGACCTCCCGTTTTTACACGGCCTCGTCGACTATCTGGAGAACGCCTCACCATCGCCCGCCGTGAGTTTGAGCACATGCTTGAACTTGGCAGTGTGCGGCCTTCCTCCAGCAACTGGGCATCGCCACTCCACATGGTGCCGAAGAAAGATCCTGGCGACTGGAGACCATGTGGGGATTAGCGCGCTCTCAATGCCCACACTTTACCAGACCGCTACCCACTTCCTCACATACAGGATTTCACATCAAATTTGGCTGGGTGCACGATCTTCTCTAAGATTGACTTAGTGAAGGCTTACCATCAGATTCCTGTAGAACCCGCTGACATTCCAAAGACGGCCATCACCACCCCATTTGGTCTGTTCGAATATGTAAGGATGCCTTTTGGACTGCGCAACGCAGCACAGACTTTCAGCGCACTATCAACGAGGTCACGCAAGGTCTCGATTTCGTATTTACCTACCTTGATGACCTCCTGGTCGCAAGCTCATCGGGCCCTGAGCATGAAGACCACCTGCGCACCTTGTTTCATCGTCTGGATGATTACGGCTTCGTCATTAATCCCAATAAGTGCGTCTTTGGCGTCGCTACAATCGAGTTCTTAGGTCACCTTGTCACTCCACAGGGTATCCAACCGCTCGCCAGCAAAGTGAAGGCTATCATAGACTTTCCACCCCCGACATCAATGAAACGACTCCGAGAATTCCTGGGCCTACTAAACTTCCATCGCCGCTTTCTTCCTAAGTGTGCCACTTTCCTAAAGCCCTTGACTGACCTATTAGCCATAAAAAAAAGACCCGGCTGCGCCACTGGAATGGACCGACGATGCCGCATCTACCTTCGCCACTGCCAAAAAGGCTCTGGCAGACGCCACCATGCTCATACATCCCGTTCCTGATGCCCCAATTCGTCTCATCACCGATGCATCGAGTGTGGCAGTTGGCGCTGTTCTCGAGCAGCACGCATCAGGTTGGCAGCCCCTTGGTGTTTTCTCGCAAAAACTCAAACCACCGGAAGAAAAATACAGTACATTTGCCCAAGAACTCATTGCGGTGTACCTCGCCATCAAACATTTTCGCCATTTACTGGAGGGCCGCGACTTTTACGTCGTTACAGACCACAAGCCCCTGACGTTTGCCTTCCATCGCAATCACGGCAATTATAGTGCAAGAGAGATCCGTCAATTATGCTTTATCTCCGAGTTCACCGTGGATCTCAGACACGTCCACGGGGCGGAAAATGCCGCCGCTGATGCACTCTCACGAATCGATGCCTTGTCGACCCAGCCACCACTAGACATGGAAGAGCTAGCAGCTGCCCAGAGGAACGATCCTGAGCTGCATAGTTTTCGCTCTTCATCCACGTCTCTATCTTTCACGGAGTGCCTGCTTCCATTTTCTACCTCATTAATAACGTGCGAAACGTCTACTGGTGTTCCTCGGCCCTTCGTGCCTACAGCTTTTCGCCGTGCAATTTTTGATCAATTGCACAACATGAGCCATCCGGGTATTCGTGCGACCCGGAAGCTAGTCACATCTCGTTTCCTTTGGCCAAGCATCAATGCTGACGTCCGATGCTGGGCGCGAACCTGCCTTCAGTGCCAGCGTGTTAAAATTCACCGTCAGACGGTCACGGCACCATCCCCCTTTCGGCCTCCCGACGCCAGGTTTTCCCACGTCCATCTCGACATCGTTGGCCCTCTTCCACCATCACAAGGGGCCTGTTACCTACTGACATGTGTGGATCACTTCACCAGATGGCCGGAAGCGTTTCCCATTTCCGACATTACAGCACCGACAGTGGCTAAGGCTTTCACAAACGGCCGGGTATCACGCTTTGGATGTCCTTCTGTCGTCACCACCGATCGCGGTCGTCAATTTCAATCGGCCCTTTTCGCCGCACTTGCCAATATCTTGGGCATTCGACACATCCACACGACTGCCTACCATCCTTCAGCCAATGGCATGGTCGAACGGCTTCATCGACAACTGAAAGCTGCCATCACTGCTCACCAGCCAAGAGAACGTTGGCTTGATTACCTCCCCTTCGTACTTCTGGGCATCCGATCAGCATTGAAGACGGATATCGGCTGCTCATCAGCCGAACTAGTCTATGGCGTGTCTCTGCGTCTTCCAGGGGAATTATTTGAGCCGTCGTCGCCCCCTTCCACTCATGGTGCCTCCACGTACATTCGAGAGCTGCGCACCACGTTTCACGACCTTGCTCCTGTAATTCCTGCCGACCGACACCCCCAGTCTGTCTTCGTCAGCCAGGATCTGCATGACTGCAGTCACGTCTTCGTTCGGCGTGACCAAATACGGCCACCACTCACACCGGCCTATGATGGCCCATTTCGCGTACTCCATCGTACACCTAAGACGTTCATGCTGGACATCAACGGCCGTGAAGACGTCGTGGCTGCCGATCGACTAAAACCTGCATACATTGCCGCTCTTGTGTCCGCGGAGCTCCCATCTCCAGTCTGGATGCCCACATCCAAGCACGTTCACTGGGAGACTCCAATGGCTCACGCTCTACGGAGGGGGCCCTGTAGCGCCTCAGCATGCGGCGCCCGTCAAGGAAGAAGACGTTGGCATTCGACCGCACGGCAGGTGCAGAGCGAGAATAAAAAAATCAGTTCGAAAACTCAACGCTGTCAGGGCTGGATCTTTCTCGTGTTAGCTCCGACAAACCAATTCTATCTATGCCCTTGAACTCAGGGCATCTCAATACTGAGATGTGAATACTTGTAGTCTGTGGATTTATTGACAGATTTCTAGCATTCTTAATTCTAACTTGTTTGAGGTACTTCACTGCAGTAAGTGATAGAGTCTTTTATCATAAGTGATAGAGATTGATTTGCACTATTGTGATGTTGGGTACTGTACTGATGGACTTGATGGCATCATGCGAGGCTTGCAATTCAAGTAGTAGTGAGTTGGGCGTTTCTACCTTGTATGTGAAGGAAAATCTAATGGCGGGGTGAGATGGGCTCACATAGTTTTGTTATGCTCAGCATGCCACAGATGCCCATTTCTGGTAAGTCCCACAAGATGCCATATAGTGCCGAGTTGTGTCACGGACAAGCTTTTTGGAATATAGGAAAGTATCTCGGAATATAGATAGAAAGAGTCTGATGGGCTCAGTGTATACCAATTGTGGCTGACCGTCAACTTGCCCTCCCTAAAGCCGCATTGATATGATTAAGTAGCTTTCTAGAAAGTGTAGGAGATGACGATTTACCATTTTCTCAAAGACTTTGTATAGACTCCTACAGTAAGTACCACAGACCTGTAGCTATGCTGCCAAAGATGGATCTCTTGCTTCCTTGAGAAGAATAATTACTATGGCTTTTTAAAATGAAAACTAAGATGCTAGAAATGTTGTTATAATTTAAAGGATCATTAGTGTTTCAGGGCGCAAGTGTTTTAATATCTCGTGTATATATAATTCGATCAAGTTCCAGGGGCAGACTTATTACAGAAATTTAAGGAGGCTTTAAGCTCAGAATGATAATGGCTATAATGTGGCGCACACTTGCAGTTTTGTTTTCATTCAGCCATTTCATATAAACGAATATGAATAATGTGCATCACTAGGAAACATATGTTCAAAATGTGCAGCTCGATCCCACCCTCCCCAGATGCATCCATCGCCTGACCTCATAATGTGTTTCATTAATTGATAATTGGCCAATGGCAAAGCGTGGGTTTGCTTTCGTTTTAGCCTTCCAAGCCCACCAAGCAAGACACACGACTGAGTCACCTTTCATTATATACAGTCTTGATTATATTTTCAATATCTCCGGGGTCGGCCCAGTTTACTATTACTGTTTCAAGAATCGGCTGATTTTACTCGACGATACGCACGAGGACGCGGCTAATCCCGGGGATGCAGGAAAATAAAGCTTCTGATTATAGTTGTACGCAATGGTGGCGGCCGCATCGGTTTCTCCGCGATCCGAGTCAGTAACGTTTGCGCAGCTATGATGGCAATAAGACGCACAGCGCTGCA